>NC_137622.1:4754537-5027037 GCF_963280865.1 Gymnoscopelus braueri | reverse complement strand
AGTTCCATCTAGTCTAGTAGATGATGTTGTCAGAAAAGCCATGAGCGATTTTGTAGCAAGTTGGGAGAGAATTGGACCACTGCTTTGGCCGTGAGCTGTACCTAAAGTTTTGGTGGGTACAGAGGGTACGGACTCGGATTGTGTGGCAGGATAAGCTCTATGCACAGCAGCCCTATTGGAAATAAATGGGGCATCTTCCTTACTTCCTTCATAGGTGTTACCAATGATACTAATGAAGGATCTGTTCCATTCTGGTCAAACAGAGTCACGGTGCTGCTATTGTGCATGTTGGCTCACTGGACACCCCAGTGCTCAAAGTGTGGTCCAGGGACCCTCATGGTTCCTTGAGGGGGTTCCAAATGGCCCTGAGAGTGTACAAATGGAACCAAATGGACCCGTTCCATTTATACACTCTCAGAGTTATGGGGGTCCTTGGGGGACGATGGTGCTGGTCTTTATAAAGTCATAAATAATTTTCATTTCCCCTTTCACCGTTGTTATCCTGACTGACCATAAGGCTCAGTTTGGTTCCAGTATGTACGTACGGTGAACGTCAAAACGTTACACCACAATTAACATCCACCATGTTTGTGATACAACTGTGTGTATTAGTTATATTTTGTGTTTTTTTTTGTTGTTGTGGGGGGAAAAAATAAAAGAGAAAAGAGGAGAAACAAAGGCTATATATTTGATATCGACCTGAATGTTGTAAACTACCCCTTTTCTGAAATTGCATATTATCAAATATAAAGGAAGGCCCTCTGCAATGCCAAAGCCTCCTATTATTATTCATCCTTAATAGAGGAAAAATAAAAACAACCCTAGGTTCCTATTTGACACTTGAGCTAAGCTAACGAAATGCCATGACTCCACTTATCCGTGTATTCCTATAGCTCTCAGTAGTAATAATTTTATGAGCTTCATTTAATGCAAAAATTCAAACATTAGAGGCAAAATCGATAACCTTCCACCCTCCTCAACGCTTACTAGTCTGTCCTCAGACGTTGAAGCCTCAGACATAGCCGGAGGGTCTGATGTATATTTGGAGTGATTTTCCTCTCCAATCAAACTCTCCGCATTTACTTGTAAACCAACAACCCTGTCTCTTAGACCTCATTCCAACTAGAGTACTTTAACACTAGACTACTTTAACCCATTAAGACCTGAGGCCGATTCTACAAATGTCTTCTAAATCCTAACAGTTTTATGAAAAACTTAGGTTGCTATATATCAGTGGTGTGTTAGGGTTTGTCAAAAACAGCGACACATTGTGAGCTTGTAGATCGGCTATGTTCGGTGAAAATACAGTATTTTAGTGTAGAGTGACACTAAGATACAGTATCTTTAAGTTAAGTGGTCAGATGGGTGGGCCGTGAACGCTTTCAAGGTTTTCAAAGGTGTTACGGCCATCCGTACTAGTTTTGTATATTAAGTTACTTGTTTTATAATTGGTATGGTTTTTCTATTTGTTTATTTCATATTATTTTGGGTTAGATATTTAGTAAGTCATATTGTATTATTTATTATTACTGTATTGCTTTCTGTATTCCTTCAGTAAGGTGGAGAGTTGAAGTGTTGGTTCTGTGAATGGGAGTGAGTTGGGAGTATAGGCTTAATTGCCTGATTGAGTATTCATTCATGTCCTGCACGGGGGGAGATTGACAGTCGACTTGATCAGCCCCGCGGATTGGTCGTAACCATGGCAACGGTGGGTTGGCTGCCTGCAGCCCGCCACAATGAAGCTCAGTCTGTACCTGACTGCCTTCGGGGAACAACAGCAGGGGTGGAAAGTAAGTAAGTAAAGTACATTTACTGAAGTACTGTACTTTTAAGGTATTCGTACTTTATTTAGGTATTTACAATTTCCAATACTTTTGCTTCTACTCACTACATCTCAAAGGCAAATATTGTATTTTTACTCCATTACATTTATTTGAAAACTTTATTTACTAGTTACTTTGTAGATTTGGTTTATTATTATTAAACATATATTCGCCCTATTTAAACATTGGCTATTTGAAAATAGCAGATCTACAAGCTCACAACGCGTCACATCGCGACACGTTGTGAGCTTGTAGATCTGCTAGATTTGTATACATTTTATTAATTTGAAATGGGACATTCTGCATAATGAGTACTTTCTACTTACGTTTTGATACAAATGCTTTTGCACTTTTACTCAAGTAAATTGTGAATACTTTTTCCACCACTGAACACTGTCTCGGCCCCTCCTTCTTCCATCCACCAAACCTTAATCCAGTGACTTTCGATTTGAAATATGCTTAATAGACCTGAGACCGATTCTACACATGTCTTCTGAAAAAAACTATTGCTGCTATATCAGTGGGGCTCAAACTTTTTTATGCAAGGACCCTCAAAATTAGGCCTATATGTATTTGGCCGCCGACCCCCATCTCAAAATATTTTGTTCCAGAAGAAAGATTTGAGTAAAAAATGATCCCTTAAAACAAATATATATATAGAGATATTCAAATATTTGCACAAAATGTTCAAGATTTTAAAAAGAAATAGCAGATCTACAAGCTCATAGCGAGTAGGAAGTAATTAAGATTGGCTTTTTAGGGACTTTTAATATAAAAATACACAAAAATGTTTTTATTTTTCCAATCATTTTGGCATCTATTGTTAGGTATGCCAATATGATGACCACGGATATGCTCTAAAAGTGTGAAAAACATATTTTTAATTTCCCTACACCTTTAAGACATGCCCAGCATCGGGATGCTATAGGTTTAAGTTGGGCCTCGAAGAACCATCCAAAAAATTGAACCATTTGTGGTTCCTCAAAGAACAAGCAAAGAAATGTTCTCTACAACCATAATGAGGAACGTGAAGAACCATTCACTAAATAAAATAATCCTTTAGTGGGTGGTGGCTCTTCATGGAACCATAACAGTTCTTTATAAGGTTATAGCCTCTTTAAAGAACCATTTAAGAACCTTCATTTTTCTGCGTGCAAATATCGTTTAGAGACATTGCACTTCGCAAGTGCACGAGTGCAAACAGGGAGTGACTCTGCCTTTATGTATGACAGTATGTCTTGTGTCTACCGGCCTGTCTACCGGCCTGTCTGTCTGTCTGTCAACCAGCCTGTCTACCGGCCTGTCTGTCTGTCTGTCTGTCTGTCTGTCTGTCTGTCTGTCTGTCTGTCTGTCTGTCTGTCTGTGCGTGTGCGTGCGTGCGTGCATGTGTGCGTGTGCGTGTGTGTGTGCGTGTGTTGTGGAACACAGGCTTTGTCCATCGGTGGCGTTTATGATCCACATTGCCTGGGAGCTATTTGTCACTGATATGAGACCCAGAGCGATCATCTGTACCAAGGCTGATACCCCTCCCTGCTGAGCCATTCTGACTCTCTCTCTCTCTCTCTCTCTCTCTCTCTCTCTCTCTCTCTCTCTCTCTCTCTCTCTCTCTCTCTCTCTGTCCCCTCTCTCTCTCCTGCCTCTCTCACTCTCTTCTCTCACTCTCTTCTCTTCTCTTCTTTTCTGGGGTGTATCTCTCTCTCTCGCTCCAAGCAGTATTGTTTTAGCTTTATGCCGCTTTATTTCTGCAGCCAGATCCCAGTACTTACCCAGTACTTGCTTTTTTTCTCGTAAATTAATGCCCTACTTGATCATACTACAGCGTCTCACAAAAGTATCTAAAGTAGCAGATCTACAAGAGCTTGTAGATCTGCTACTTTTGCTATTATTTTATTTGAATCCTGAAAAGTAACAGTTTTGGACATGAGGTTTCCACCCGACAGAGACGATATTTATAGTGATCCTGTTCAGTACTGTAAGTATAGTTTGGTACCAAATACTTTTGTACTTTTACTCAAGTACATTGTTTTCCCCCCTTGTAAGACAGTAAGTTATACATTGTGGAATCTTTACTTAAACAAATAAACGTCTGTGCACTGGACACACAGAAACCTTTGAGTCAACCCGCGATATCCTTGTGACTTCATCAATCCCAGCTTAAATGAACTGTCCGTCCGTGTGTTGACTCAATGACCTGTCTGCGGGTGACGGACGTCGCGTTTAGGCCTGTCCAGGATGGAGTGAGACGGGTTCAGGGTTCAGTGTCTCACTCAGTGACACGGTGACAAGACAGGTGACGCTTTTATTGAGACGTATTGGGCTGGCCGGCGGCGGCTCGGGGACGCTGTGACTTCTCACTCGCTCAGTGCTTTTAATTAAAAGCCTAATACGTATGGCTTGTGGACTGAGCCTGTCTGTCTGTCTGTCTGTCTGTCTGTCTGTCTGTCTGTCTGTCTGTCTGTCTGTCTGTCTGTCTGTCTGTCTGTCTGTCTGTCTGTCTGTCTGTCTGTCTGCCTGCCTGCCTGCCTGCTTGTCTGTCTGTCTGTCTGTCTGTCTGTCTGTCTGTCTGTCTGTCTGTCTGTCTGTCTGTCTGTCTGTCTGTCTGTCTGTCTGTCTGTCTGTCTGTCTGTCTGTCTGTCTGTCTGTCTGTCTGTCTGTCTGTCTGTCTGTCTGTCTGTCTGTCTGGTTGTCTGTCTGTCTGTCTGTCTGTCTGTCTGTCTGTCTGTCTGTCTGTCTGTCTGTCTGTCTGTCTGTCTGTCTGTCTGTCTGTCTGTCTGTCTGTCTGTCTGTCTGTCTGTCTGTCTGTCTGTCTGTCTGTCTGTCTGTCTGTCTGTCTGTCTGTCTGTCTGTCTGTCTGTCTGTCTGTCTGTCTGTCTGTCTGTCTGTCTGTTCGTCTGTCTGTCTGTCTGTCTGTCTGTCTGTCTGTCTGTCTGTCTGTATGTTTAATATATAAGATGTACTGTAGTGCTTCGCAACCACAAAGATGCTTGACATGGGGGGAGGAGGAAGCAACAAAAGAAAATCTACTTTAGTAGGAAAAACACTAAGACTAAGGAATAAAATCAATACAAACAGTGGAATGGTGAGACATGGGGGGGGTGCAGTTAGCTGGGGAAAGACATATTGAAGAGGTGGGGTTCGAGAGCGGGTGGGTGGGGGGCAGTGGTGTAAATGTACTCAGGTAATGTACTTAAGTACAATTTTGAGGTACTTTTACTTTACTGGAGTATTTCCAATTGTCAATACTTTTGCTTCTACTCCACTACATCTCAGTGGCAAATATTGTACTTTTATTCCACTACGTTTATTTGAAAACTTTAGTGACTAGTTACTTTGCAGATAAATGATGACATTATAAAACATACGTATTAACCACTTTAGCCTTATTTTATACCTATTGAATCGTTTTAGTACTTTTTATTTAGTACTTTTATTTTTGAAGAACATTTTGATACCAATACTTTTGTGCTTTTACTCAAAGTCAATTTTGAATTCTGGACTTTTACTTGAAACAGAGTATTTCTACATTGCAGTATTGATACTTTTACTTAAGTAAAACATTAGAGTAATTTTTCCACCCCTGCAACGTACCCGTGCGACCTTACGACCTTCTCTCTGACCGGCAACATCCCAGGAAACCATAAAGTCTCGATCAGCGCTAATCCACTGGTGGCAAGTAACTAAGTATACATAAATGTACACAAGTAAATTCATATACAGCCTGTGTAGTCTTTTTGACCCTACAAAGTGCTTTACAATGGACTTCACATGCAGCCATTCACACACCAGATGGCGGAGGGAACCATGCAAGGCACCAACCTGCTCAGCGGGAGCGGTTAGTGTCTTGCTCAAGGACACTTGGACACGCAGCCAGCGGGAGCGGGGGATCGAACCTGGAACCTTCGAATACTAAGAGGAAAGTTCTTAAACAAAACGTCACTCATTTAGCCATTTATTTTATATGGCTATTCGAAATAGCAGATCTACAAGCTTATAACGTGGATTCAATGCGTGGTGAGCCTGTTGATCGGCTATTTTCGAACAACTTTGAACATTTCTGAACGGTTTTAGTAGTTTTAATTTGGCACTGTATAGAAATATATTTTTGCACCAACCTCCACTCGTGGAAGAAGTACTCACATGTTTTACTTTAGTAAAAGTATCAATACTATTTACAATGTAGGGATACTCTGTCACAAATAAAAGTCTTGTATTAAAAATTAACTTGAGTAAAAGTACAAAACTATTGGCATCAAAATGTACTTAAGGTACCAAAAGTAAAAGTACTCCTTATGCAGAATGTCCCATTTTAAATGTATACACCATGTGACACGTTTTGTGCTTAAACTGTACATCTGCTATTTTCAAATAGCTGGAGTATATGGGCTGAAGTGGTTAATATGTTTTGTAATAGTAAAATAGCACAAATCTACAACTAGTAACTATAGTTTTCAAATAATTGTAGTGGAATACAAAGTACAATTATTTGTCTCCGAGATGTAGTGGAGTAGAAGTAAAAGTATTGAAAATCGGAAATACTCCAGTAAAGTAAAATATACCTCAAAATTGTACTTGAGTACAGTACTTTAGTAAATGTACTTGGTTACTTTACACCACTGTTGGTCTGTCTGTCGCGCAAGGGGGGTGCCAGACTGATTCTGCCCACCCCCCCCCCCCCAAAAAAAGAGGTATGCTGGTGTGAGCTCCAGCCACTAAACTGCAGCGACGACTCACAGGAGCAACTGCCAAAAACAGGCCACACGGAAAATGACCACAATGCATCTGGGAGGCGAAGGGGTGGAACTAGGAGATGAGGGTCATCTGGCAGGTGTC
Organism: Gymnoscopelus braueri; assembly: GCF_963280865.1. Classification (NCBI taxonomy): domain Eukaryota; kingdom Metazoa; phylum Chordata; class Actinopteri; order Myctophiformes; family Myctophidae; genus Gymnoscopelus; species Gymnoscopelus braueri. The sequence continues at coordinate 5,020,384 of NC_137622.1, read as the reverse complement.
GGGGGGGTGCAGGGGGGGTGGAGGGGGGATGGAGGTTAGGCGACAGGGAAGCGTGGTAGAGGAAACATTAGTTATTGGCTGCAGGCCAGAGAGAGAGAGAGAGAGAGAGAGAGAGAGAGAGAGAGAGAGAGAGAGAGAGAGAGAGAGAGAGAGAGAGAGAGAGAGAGAGAGAGAGAGAGAGAGAGAGAGAGAGAGAGAGAGAGAGTTAGAGTGGTGGAATGAGATATTTTTAACTAAGTAAAAGTAGCAATACCACAATGTATACATCTCTTACAAGTAATAGTCCTGTATTCAAGATTTTAATTGAGAAATGCTGTCCTTTTACTACCTATCCATACAGAATATACTGTAAGCACATTCAGGTATGGGATACAACTACAGTAGGTTCAAACAAAGTGCTCTACACCTAGCCCGATCTAGTGCGATCTATACACCATCCGGGTAATTGCAGCCCCATTACACCTTGGCTTGGCTTTCCTGCGCTGGTGTTGTACCCTGAAAAGGGGGAGATCTCTGCAAGAACGCTGGACACAGTGTTTCTTCTCTGTCAGCAGCATTGACAATAGGTACAGTCAATTTAGTTCATATCTTTTCACAGGTAGGTACACTGGTAAGGTTAATAACATTTCTGTTCTTTTCACAGGTTACATTCAGTCAGTATTCAGATAGGTACATTTCTCATGCAGGTTATACACTCAATCAGGTAGATATTCAGGCATGTATTCCCATTTATCTTTTCTTTTTCAACAGGTCAAATTCAACAGGTAAATATGGAGGTCAGTATACATCTTTATGAATAACCATGAACTCAAATCAGGTTAAAGTGCAAAAACACTGTAAACACAAATAATAATTTTCTCTTAACTCTGTAATACTTGGTCCTTATTCTCTTGGAGAATGAACATAAATGCATGCAAGTTAGCCACACACACATTAGCAACCTTGTACACTGCATGTATCAAGGCCATGTGCTGTATTGTGCATTATCCAATCCATCAAAATAATACTTTCAAAACATTCAATATTTGGTCACAAAGTTACTCAGGCTATAAACAAAACAACATGACAGCACATTCAATCATTCATGACAGAAATACCCTTTTTAAACCTGAAAAAGGGGAGATCTCAGTGAGAACGCTGGACACAGTGGACCTCATGTATCAATGGAGTGTACAAACCAGCTTATTTTTGAGTCACTTGGACCTTACACCAACGTCCAAGTGACATTCATCAAGCGATCCTATACAGCCAATCCTAGCGTACATATTGTTTGTCCTTTGATGAATGTGATGGCTGAAACCCACCGTCATTTAAATAACACGCCCTTAAAAGTTCTCGATCACAATCACATCGTCATGAATGGAATACGTTTGTATATTAATTTAACCCATTACGAGCAGTGTGCGTTCTAGTTACACTAAAATAAAGCAATCATGTATCCCCAGTCACAGACTGCCGTGATGCCACGTTAATGAGAGATAGCCTGGCAAGGCAGTCGCAATCTGAACGTTTATGGAGTGATTGATGAATGAATGCATAAACATTAATGGTTGAAGGCTGGAGTGAGTTGGGATGGTTATATCTCCGATCTCCCGCGGCCCAAATAAATTCACAGCGTGAAGATTGCCTGCGCTGGGCACAGGTTTGGAGCGTCGGTTTTATATCCTTAACCCAGGTTTCACATAACTCCATAGGACACGCAACTTTATATGTTTGGAGACCTCACTGTCCATGAAATGATTACAGCGGCACCAGTCCGGACTCCTGAAAATGCTTGTGCATAAGCGCTTGTATATTTAGAAAATAGCAGATCGACAAGCTCACAACGCTTCGCGATGCGACACATTGTGAGCTTGTAGATCTGCTATTTTCAAATAGCTAATGCAGTCAGATCTGCAATCTTAAAAATTTGAATGACTGTTAAAGCAGTTTGTTTCTCTCTATGAATTCTCTCTATGAATGTATTGTTTAAATGAGTGAATTATTAAGCATCTAACTTGTAACATTGCAAATAGGCTATGTTAGATTTGAATTGCTTGTCATTGTCACTTGGAAATAAAATATAGGCTTGCATGCATGATGTAGCTTACGCCTTTATAAAATGTTATATTTTCATAGGGATTATTTATTATTGAGTTAGATATACATTTTGGAGTGGATACATGTGTCCAGATGCCTGTCACATGGTCAGACAATGCTGCTCCGCATGTCTACGATGGAACAAAACGGGTGTAGCCAAAGTCTACACGCCTTCAGACCTGACGTGAGATCTGATACGCTGAAGTCAAAGTCACGATAGAATGATAAATGCTGACAAGAGCGGTGATCTTACCGTACGCCCATTATTTGGTCTACACCACTTTGATAAATGAGGACCACTGTTTCTTCTCTGTCAGCAGCATTGGGAATGCTCTCTCTGCAGACGTGACCAATCGTTTACCAACACCATAAGTGCAATAATAGAAACTAGTAGATTACAGATTCATTGATCGCTTTTGTCTCTGTTCACCATTTAACTTTTGTCACAAAACTGTTTCAGTGTTTTAAAGATTGATTTGCTTTCAAATGTATAGTTATGATCTATAACTTATTTATTTATTAATTGTCTTTTGTCACTGGATCACTATTATATCACTCTATCACACTTGCACATCCTGTATATTCAGGTGCGGCTATCTGACAGCAATGATGGTCATCAGTGTGCCCTGTTTGTGCTTTGAAATCACTCCTATAAAAAAAGAATGTTAACTTAATGAAATTGATCACAACAGTGTAATGTAGATTGCTTATAGTGCTTAGACCTTGGACTACTCTACATCCGGTTTAAACTTCATTACGGGGCCAGAGCTCAGCTCTGGACCTGTCTTATTATTGTACGTATTCTGTTTCTGCCACTTTTCGCAGTTCTGGCTGAACCGTGCTGTCGCTTTTTACGAAACTCGGCCATATGGTAGATGGTCATGAAAAACTATCAAGAAATAAATCTCACAATCTTTCGTCAAAAGGTGGCGCTATAGCACTCAATTGAAAATGCCAACTTTGAACAGGTACAACTCATGCCCTGTTTGACCTACAGCCATAAAACTTCAATACACACATGCGTCTACTCATGATGAACAACTTTAACCCTCTGACTTTTGACCTCTGACCTTTAGATCTCCCACCATTTTGAATTATATGAAAAACAGTTAAAACCTATCTCCTCCTGGGATTTTTGAGTAATCTGCACGAAACGTTTTACACATGAACTTTGGACCTATGCCGACAAACGTGTGCAAAAGATTTTCCATAAGTGAAAAAATGAAGCTTTAATGAGCCAATGAATATTGCAGTTTTATGACAATTATTCATCTGCCCCTAACACATACATGCAGACTCACATTTCTTTGAAACTTTGCGTTAATGTTGAGGGTCATTCCAAATATCACTGAAACCAATCTTACTCCAATTGGTCAAAGGGGGGCGCTATAGCGATTTTTTGAAAGTGCAAACTTTAAACAGGCAAAAGTCATGCCTCGTTTGGCCGACAGCCATTAAACCTGCTTACACATGTGCCTTGACTCATGAGGAACACATGTATCACGTTGACCAGTAAGCTCCCCCCTTAGATTGTCCGCAATTTTGAGCAGTTTGAAAACACTTAAACCCAGGATTTTTCAGCTATTTGCGTGAAACTGTATCATCTGTGTGATCTCCTTTTTCACAGGTTCTTGTCTGTTGGTCCAATGGCTTCTCCCTTAAACGTGTGCCTCACAACCTGAAGGTTGCCAGTTCAAGCCTCACTTGATGCGGACTTCATTAAAGTTGCATTGCACACAACATGATTGTGTCAATTAATACATGTGCAATTGTTAAACATAACCTGAAATACTTATTTGAGAGGGTATGTTTTTGCAATGTATGACATACTTCATTCTGAAAATAGCCGATCTACAATCTCAAAACTTTTCAGATAGCAACGTGTTTCTGAGTTTGTAGATCGGCTGCTTTCACTGGTTCACTTTTATCTTCAACAGACAACCTCAGCCTGGTCAAAGCTATAGCACTATAGGTAATGTTGCAGCCCGTCAATCCGAAGGTTGAGGGTTCGATTCCTGTTAATGGCAATAGGTTGACACGTCCAATCAATCCATTCTGCTTCCATCCTTCTCTCTCTTCAATCTATTGTTTCCATGTCTCTCTCTCTTCAATCTATTCCGTTTCCATGTCTCTCTCTCCGCCCTTAGATTGTTCGCAATTTTTCTCTCTCTCTCTCTCTCTCTCTTTCTCTCTCTCTTTCTCTTTCTCTTTCTCTCTCTCTCTCTCTCTCTCTCTCTCTCTCTCTCTCTCTATTCCCTGGCCCCGCTTATCGCTGCTTGCAGCTATATTTTCTGATTGAATTACGACAGAAAACTGTGAATTTTAGTTGAGAATGGCCGCCATTTTGAAAACTAGCAGCCATATTGCATTTGTATTGACATCAGTGAAATATGTTCAGACATTCAGGTTCTACACTGAAACACTGTGGAGAACAATCAGGTGCTCACAGGAGATATAAAAAGGTAACAATAGTTAAAAGTGTCAATGGTGCTCACGGATTAAACGGGATCACACATGCAAAAAAAAATTGTTTTACATTTGATGCGACCATCTTGAAAAAGTGTCCGCCATCTTGGATTTTCCGGGCTTTTCTGAAAAAGTAGGTCCAGGCGTTATTCATGCCAAATGTGGTGCTTCACAAAATGAACGATTCTTCTGAAATATTGACTTAATCTGCTGGACTATAAAAAAAGGGGTACAAAAAACAAAAACAAAAAAACTAAGAGTGGGACAGATAAAGCAGGGAGCGTGCAGTTGCACAAACATGGCGGAGCAGCGGGCCAGAGCGGAGCACCCAAAACGGTGGCATCTTTGAGCGTCCATAAAGAAGTGTGACAGTATCGGAGCCAGAGGTTTATGGAACCAGGCCTTCTGGGCTGGGAGCCGGGACGGGGTGGGGGGTGGGGGGGTCACTGCAGCTTGTTAGGGAGACTGCAGGGGATAGCAGCCAAAAGACGGGGGCCGCGTCTGCCTCACTATAGTGTAGCGGAGTGGCTCAGATCCTCTCTGTCTGAAGACCAAAACGCCTAATATCTCCTAGCCGAGGGGGAATTCCCCTTTAGGCTAGTGGATAAGATGTTTATCTTCAGTGTCTCAAAGGGGACACTAAGTTATCGTTTATTATCCCTTTGGGACACTTTAGTGTCCCTTCTTGGACAATTTGAGACCCAGGTTCGAATCCCATGGCGTTACAACTTACACGGCGAGCGGGGGGAACCAGTCCAAGGCGGGTGTTTGGGGGAAATCGGTGCCAAAGCGGGGAGAGCTAATTTCGCTAATGTCTGTTTAGCTATGATAGCAACAGCTGCGATGGGGAGCTTTGTAAACAGACGGGGTGTGTTACTACGATCTGAGTGCCAATACAGTGCAGGCCTGCAGAAAAAAGCATTGATGCCAGAGAGAGAGAGAGAGAGAGAAAGAGAGAGAGAGAGAGAGAGAGAGAGAGAGAGAGAGAGAGAGAGAGAGAGAGAGAGAGGCTGTATGCAGTGGAAGATGTACTCTGTTACAAGTAAATGTACTGTATTGGCATCAAAATTTGCTTAAAGTACCAAAAGTAAAAACTCATAATGCATTTTCTTCTAAATGTGTCAATCGTTCGAAAATAGACGATCTACTAGATGATGATTGTAGATTGGCTAATTTCGAATAGCCTCAGTAGAAAATAGGGATGTAATGCATGGTTTATGAAATATGAAAAGTAACCAGTAACTAAATATGTTGAATACTTACTGTACTACACTGTACACTATCTCTCTGCATTTGATGAATGTGTTTACCTCGCTTGTAAGTCGCTCTAGATAAAGACCATCTGCTAAATGCCTAAATTGGAAATTGAGTAAAAAGTACAATGTTTTCCTCTGAGATGTACAGTATAGTGGATTAGAAGAAGCATAACGTATTGACAAATGGAAATACTCAAGTAGGCTACAGTAAAAGTGCCTAAAAATTATATTTGGGTACAGTATTTGAGTACATACATGTACTTACTTTTCCACCACTGGTTTTATGCAAATAAGACTGTATGTGATGGTCGTCTAGCTAATACAGGCCTTCAGGGAGTGAGCTAATCAAATCAAATCGAGCGTTATTTATAGAGCTCATTTTCCTACAACAAAGCAACCCAATGTGCATAAAAAGACACGATTAAAATAGTTTATGACAAACATAATCACAATCTGAGAGCGACAGAAAAACAGTAGTGACACTATCGGAAACAATAGGGTAGCTGTGCCAAGGGCAGACAAAATGGGCTCTAAAATTGGTCAATCATTTCCTTTTAACAACAGAGAAACTTACATTAAGGCAGATAAAGAGACACTGTGTAGCATTTTCATGAAAACCAGCACATTTATTGTAACAGAAATGGAGAGCTTAAAGCTGTGTTATGTAACTGGTTGTGTGAATAACTTTGTGTTATTTTGTCAAATATGTACAATTTATTACACAGCTTAGTTGATTGCTTGATTCTGATTGGTCAATCACTGAATTCAGCGGTGTGTTATTTCTGAATTATGACCGATGCGCTCAATAACAGACCGCTGTCTAATCAAAGACTCAGAGCACCTGCTCATATAAATCTGCGCTGCTTGATTTTATGCCGTTTCCAACGCGGCAGCCATGTAAACAAGCGCACAATGTCTTGAGAGCAACTAAACATTGCTCTCAAGAATATTTTTGAAAACATTCGAAGCGAGAAATAGTCGATGCAGTAACCGAAAATATATTCTATTTGATCAACACCTCCTTGTTTTCCGAGACGACCGTGTTGCGCTGGACGGACGGCCAGCGCAACACTTATGGAATACTGACAAAACTTGTAGTATCATTGTTTTATTCAAAAATAGCACAAATATCAGATCTAGAAGCTCAACATGTGTCGCAAAGGGACATGTTGTGAGGTTGTAGATTGGACATGTTCTCTATGTGTCATACAAACACGTATAGAGCTTTTTTTTTTTTTTTTAAGGAATAAAATGTATTTTTGTCCAATCTGTATGGTAGAGTATGTTAATACAATATAACTCATACAATTGGGGTGGTTGTATGTTGTCTCCCTGCTCTTCTATTGAGACATTTAGATTGTGTCAAAGGTCTCACCTAGCCACAGGATCTGACACGGATTTTGGTCAAGATTCAATTTATCCCCGAGCAAGCAGGCCGGCTCTATTAGCTCAATGATAGAAAATGTCAGCACTTGCGCAGGAAACCGGGTTCAAATCCGGGGTAGAAGAGGAAAGTCACGTAGCGCTGCTTTAAGTGGTTACGAAAATATACCCCCCTCTGTTTTATTTTTATTTTATTAATTCTTTTACAAATCAAACTGTGGCCACTACAATTTTAAAAGCTGCAGTATATACTATAAATTTGATTATACCACCCGGTTGTTACCTGAGATTATCCATATCAGCCCAGCCGGAGGCAAGTTGGAAAAAGTTTCGGGACGTTCACAAACTCATAACAGCATTTATCCCGAGTTCCCCAGCTCCCATCCCATTTGCTGAGCGCTCCAATATCTCACCGACTGCTGTGAAAAAGAAAAAATAAACATTTGAAAACTCTTAAACGCTGGGCAATTCGATTTGAAAATCAATATTTTGCAAGTGTGACAGTTTTCTCTAACTGATCAATATCTTTATTTGACTATGCAGAAGTGTACCTACCGCACCGAGATACTAAAATACTGCAAAGCACAAAATAAAATAAAAAAGTGAATCTGCAAGAAAGATGTTGTTTTGTGTGTCTGTTCACATTTAATCAGGCCTGTTCTGTCAAAGCCAGTCACATTTAAAAAGAAGGTGACACGCTTATGATTGATTTTGGTTCTGCGCACCAGAAAATAGCAGATCTACAAGCTCACATCGAAAGGGAATTTCAGTGTGCGACACTGGCACACAGCTATGTAAAAGAAAAGTAGACGAGTGCGCTCCTCTGGGCGTAGATCTCCACCAGTTGCCTCCCCAGGGCTGTGTCAGTCGTGGGGAGCAGCGGTCAGGACACAAGGAAGCTGGAAATAGAGCATATTAGGCAGATGGTGCAGCTTTTCAGATTTGTGTTGCCCCCTATGGATAGAAGTTTGATTGATTGATTGATTGAATGTATTAACAGTTTGCAGAAAGTACAGAGTTACAGTTATACAATAATGCTAAAAGGATAAGACAAAAAGCCCTCACGGCTTGTTTCCATTGTGGCCCTGTGTATTCAAAGAATCAAGACATATAAAGACAAACAATACTATACAATAAATCATCAATACTAGGAGCAATAAAAGTATATTTACAGAAAAAAACTGTGGGGGGGGGGGAGATTTTTTTTGGCATGCTAGAAGACTTGTCTACTTCTAGTTGCAAATTGCAGACAGACCCCAGGTCGTCCTTGGGGTAGGGGGGGTTCCAGGGGGGGTCCCCAGCTTAACGTGTTAATCAAATGTGCATTTAACCCTATGCATTGGATTTTGACAATAGTCGACGTGTGACCTTGTAGATCAGCTATTTTGAAAAAATCGGTGGGAAAAGAAAGTTATAAATATGGAATATTTGAAACACAAATGTTGTATGGGTGTCCCTGACAATATCATTTCGGATGGAGGACCGTGGCCAAATACTTTATATCCTTGACAGGGAAAAGTTTGAGAACCACTTCTCTACATACAACACTGCCAACACAGGAGTCTTAGTTCAAAGGATAGTGGGTGGTGGAGGATGGATTGTTTGCTGTACAAACAAACTGTAATTAATGTCAAAGAAACAAGAGTGTTAAAAGATAGAAATGCTCCTCTGTCTGCTGTCTCGTGGACGGGCTTCGCTAGCGTGTGGCTTCTCACTGAACTGAGAGATTGGTGTTGAAAAACATCAAAGAGCAAACTGTTGGTGCACAAAGGATCATCACAGACCTTGTCAGCTGTGCTGGAGGTGTCACTAACATTTTGATGACAACACAATTTCTTGTTGCGTCATCTTTTTTTCTCTTCAAGGCAAAAATTAAAATTTTCACGTGGATCCCGGGATCCAGGTGGAAACGATGGGGCTCCAATGTGGATCTAGAACTTCATGTGACCAGCCTGGGAGCCATCAGTGACGTCAGTCATAAATGACACAAGTCATCTACAGTGAGACATCTGTAATGTGTTTTTCAAAAAGTATACAAAACTGAAATTAAAATGTGGAGGGTACTTTGGCACAATAAATCTGGTGCTGACTTAAGGTCCTTACACACCTCCTTACACACCTCGTTCCGAATAATTAAAAGACGCTTTTTCGCTTCGCGAAACTGATGTGGACGCTTGCATTGACTTTATAAGGTTTTAAAAAAACACGTATTTATTCGCATGAAGAATTCGCCCCGGTGTGTAAGGACCTTTAAACTGCTGTTTTTGTCATGTTGAGTACATCCACACAACCGCAAATATTACACTGCGATGAAGTGACATATTTATCAATTTTTCACCACAAATAAAAGCATCAAACTGTATTAATGAGGCATCACCAAAAGAGTTTGATGTGAAATATGTGTTTTTTCATCAAGGGCAAACAAAATAACTGATCGTATCAAAAGTCACTGAAGGACAAATGAACAAACAGAACAAAGCAAAAACAGAACAAAACAGGCTACATGGGTTCGGGGAGACAGAGGGATCGAATCTCTGCTAGCTCTTTCAAATGAGAGCAACCAGTCCCCATGACAGTCAGGGCAGAATGAGCTTTTGTAGGTGAGCTTCAGAGAACAGCCAACCCTGGCTTGGGCGGAGACAAAGGGACGACGAATGGGAGCAGGGGAACAGGGCCAGAGGCTGGACCTGTCAAGCTGGACAGCTGGAAGTCAATCACTCACTCACTCATACCAGCACCACACCCAGACTCACACTCACAGCTTCCACCACCACTCATGACCTTATATGGAACACAGAAACACAACAATATAATACAAGCCACACATAGCACAAAAATATACCCAAAATATAACCACACATAACATAACCATACGGCTAGGGCCGTAACACTGTGCCTCGTCGAAACCAGAGCAAAACTAATTAACTCGAGTTACAGGCATCTGCCTAAAACCAATAGACAGAGAGTGGATGGAGGCGGAAATCTTCGGATGACGTTATTTCCGTATCTGTGTGAGTTACAGTGAAAGTGGTCACTCCGGATTATATATCACAGCAAGATCTTTTATACAACAATTAAAACACGTTGATGCGTCCGTGGCAGGCTGTGCCTTTGCAGAATTCCACACCTTAACGCCAGATGATTAGACAGATATCTTAGGCCTGGGGAACAACTGTTGAAAAGTTGTTAAGGACTGCGCCCTAAGAGATGTGTGACAGAAATATGCATTGACTCGACAGTTGCAAATCAAAGCCTTACCGCAGTACAGCAAGGCCTGAAGACACTGCCATGGGCTGCCTCCCGGCAATTATTCAAAACATTTTTTGCAAGTCTTTGTTCTTGTAACTAAATATTGCATGCTTTTTTGTGTTGGTTTTCTCTTTGATGCAAAAGTGTTTTTTTTATTACTTTTAGTAAGATTATTGAAAAACGAAAGTGTCCGATGATCATAATGTCATGCAAAAAGTTGATTAAAATTAGTCTTGAAAAAAAGTGGGGGAAAAAAAAATGTATTGACAAACCACCGACGTCCTTGACCAACAATGTATTTCCATTAAAGCCTACCTGAGTTTTTTCTTCTTTTTTTTTGTATTCACAACCTTTGTTTGATATGCATCAGGCCACGGACTCCCATTTGATACTTTATTTTTGGGCGGTGTAGTCGCCCCTATAAGTGGGGTTGGGACACCTCATTAGTACACCCTTCACTGTACTGTGATTGGCTCATAATTAGTACACCCCTAGCATTAGTACACCCCTAGCTGTACTGTGATTGGCTGACTCTATTGGCTGACTCTATTCAGCCCTGTGATTGGCTAGCGAGACACATGATGAAACTAATAACCTATAAATAGGACTATGCACTTCAAAAAAACTACTTTCTTTTTAAGTGAGCTTCCATCACTTTGATGACCACTGTGATGACCACACCGCCCACTTCACACTGGGTGTGACCTTTGGGCGGTGAAACCGCCCCTATATGTGAGGTTTGGACATCGACATTCGCTGCACTGTGATTGGCCACCATTGTACCCCCCCCCCCACCCATTGCACCCCCCCAACCCTGCGCTGTGATTGGCCACCATTGTACCCCCCTAACCCTGCACCGTGATTGGCCAATCACAGTCTATTCAGGACTGTGATTGGCTAGTGAAACATGACACATGTGCATAGCCCTATAAATAGGACTATGCACTTATGCACTATGCACAAAAACACATTTATGTTTTTTTTAAGTTAGGGGTGTACAATGGTTGGTCCACAATATAACTTTTCTTTAAGTGAACTTCCATCACTGTGATGACCACTGTGACCACACCGCCCACTTCACTGGGTGTGATTAATTTTGGACGGTGAAACCGCCCCTATATGTGAGGTTTGGACATCGACATCGATTGCACCCCCCCAACCCTGCGCTGTGATTGGCCACCAGTGTACCCCCCTAACCCTGCACCGTGATTGGCCAATCACAGTCTATTCAGGACTGTGATTGGCTAGTGAAACATGACACATGTGCATAGCCCTATAAATAGGACTATGCACTTAAAAAAAAACACATTTATGTTTTAAAAAAAAAAAAAACACATTTATGTTTTTTTTTAAGTTAGGAGTGTACAATGGTTGGTCCACAATATTACTTTTCTTTAAGTGAACTTCCATCACTGTGATGACCACTGTGACCACACAGCCCACTTCACACTGGGTGTGATTTTTTTAATCTTTGGGACCCCAATCTACACTGTAAAATCCTCAGTGTTTGAGAGTGTCTGAGAGTGCACAAATGGAACCAAATGGACTCGTAATAAAGGCCCAGTTGGTTCCATTTGTGTGCTCAAAGTTACAGGTCCTTTAACTCATTAAGGGGGGAGCGTGCCGTTGGGATATGCATTCCATAGTTATGGGCAGTTATGTGGCTTGTTTTCTCCAAAGAGCAACAGAAAGCAGAGAGATTTTTACTTTTATAAATCCTATAATACTAAACAAAACCAGCTTCACTTTGTTGTGATCACGTGATTTCTGGGTGTACTCTTCATCGTCATCATCATAATCAGTCACAGGCTGCGGAAGAGCACCCACTATCGTAACCACTGAAAACACCACAACTCAAAATTGGGATGATTCTTAAAATTGATTGTGGTAAAATGTTTGTTTTTTTTATCCTTTTTTTTAACGCCGTGGAAACGAACTCATACGTCGTATTATATGAGGGTCTGTCTGTCTGTCTGTCTGTGTGCCGCTCGACCGATTTTCCCATGCACTGTCACTAGGCTAATACTAGGTAGGCACTAGGTATCATCCTACTAATCCCACTTTTGTTCACATATAACTTCAACTTTCTTTCTTTCTCATCGGGTCATCAGCTAGACTATGAGGAAGTGAATGGAGATCAAATCAGGCTGAAACCTTGCCCAAATATGGAGGAGCCATGTGTATTTGTATTTGTACAGTGTAATGTCACTTGTAATGTTCCTGTTTACCTGCATGGGGACTATGGGTGTAATTTTGGATTCTGTTACTGTACACTCCACCATGTTTACCGCTTTATTTCTTTTTAATTTAGAGTATCTCCTTTTTCTCCCAATTTAGACGCAATTAATCCTCCCCACACATTTCTGCGTTGTCACTGCTGTCACTGCACCAAATATGTACAGCTCTCCATTGTGGGCAAAGGCTAAGTGACTATCGCGTCGTTCTGGCTGTGCAGAAGGCGTGCTCAGCCAGCAGTTGGTCTCTGTGTCAAACACACTGAAGTTGTGTTTGACGCCACCGAATACAAACATCTTCGTCCCGACGATGGTGGCAGAGTGACATGGTGGAACACATGGTTGAGTGCCTCTGGCGATAATTAAAGACCAGCCCATTGTGGCGGTGTCTAACTTGTGCATGTCATAAAGGTATCTAGTCTTTACATGACCTCCATGACCTTCCCCAAGACGCAGGCTGAGTGGCAGCACCGTGGCTCTGGAACAACACCGGAAACCTTGGGCTTGAACCAGCTGTGGGCGTTAACGTCAAATCCATAAAGTATGTTGCACTTGTCTCCATCGAACAAAACACAATCACTGTGGTCTGATAGCTCAGGATTCACCGTTCCCCCCCAGATGTAGATGACGCCGTCTATCGGCACGGCTGTGTGCCGACAGCGCATGGGGGGAACCTCAAGGGCACGTTTTCCTCTTACTGAGGGCAACTTTGTCCACCGCAAAGACACCGTGTTGAAGATGTGGATATCAATCGGACCCCTGCTGTTCGAGTTACCTCCGAGTCCTCCAAATCTATGACCCACTGCTACTACAGCATGGCAAAACCTCTGTGGTCCTTCCTTAAGATGGACTGCCCAAGTCAACATTGTATTGGTGAAAGTACTTCTATTGGCTGAGAATTATTTCTATATTATATTATTATATACTAGAGAAGTATTTCTGTTAAATAATTGTGTGTACCACCACTTATATTGGTACAGCGGCAAAAACATCACTCAAAGCTTGACCAATCCATGGAGCCGATGGGTTTGTTTAGCCAATCAGGGAAGCCTTTTCGTGCTGATCTCCCTGGCAGATTGATCGTCATGGCAACCCCAGCCCAGGCAGGCTCTGGAAATGTGTTTATTAGTTTATTTGCTAGGATCCCCATTAGCATTACCGAAAGCACAGCTAGTCTTCCTGGTGTCCACATATAAAAAACAATACATACATTTTAAAAACAAAACAAAGAGAACAAAAATTACATTCAACTTCATAGTCCATATACAGTACATAATCATTTTATGAAGACATATAAGACAAATTATAATGCATTAAAAAAATCTAGTGTATGAAGTCCACCTAGTGAGAACGTCAATTAAAAGTTACAGTTAACACAACGCAAAACGCAAAAGCCGAACGATGACAAGATAGGCTGTAACCACAGAGTATAAATACATTTTGCATTAGGCCACGGCCCCTCATTTTATAATATTATTTAATCTCTCACCCTAATCTACACTGTAAAATCAGGTGTCAATTTAACTCAAAATGGAACCAAGTGGACCCATTTGCACACACCGAGTTACAGACCTCATTAGGGTACATGTGGACCGCTGGTTAACCCCTGACCCGACGCTGAGAACCAGTGTTTTACTGTATAAACATATATTTGCCCCCCTCACCATTCTTTTTTAACTGCCCCCCTCAGCACTTCATGCTGGCACTACTGGGCCTGCCTGGGCTGTCCTCATCAAATCAACAAATTAAATAAATAAATCATTACGAGGCAAGCTGTGTGCATGCCCTTGGGCCTTGGAACTGACATTATTGGTTCTAAGAACGAAGGAGAGAAATACGAGTTACATTTTTATTGAAGTATTTGTGTTTTCTTCCGACAAAATTGCAGTGAATCATTACAGCTCCTCAGAGAATGTCCAAATGCTCTGTAAAAAGTGCTGCACAACATCACATTTAACTGCAAGGGTTTTCATGGGACTTTGGGGTGGATTTATGTAACCAAACTGGGCTCCTTGAACATTGTTGAAATGTATTGAACGTAACCTACCTGGGAGATTTACCTAATTCTCTTTCAAACATATTTTCCCTAAGGTTTTAGCTTTTTACCCCTTTTTCCTCCCCAATTTAGTCCTTATGCCAATTATTTCCTCCCCACACACATTTCTGTGTGTTGTCACTACTGTTGTATCCTAATGACTCACCTGCCAGTGAGGAGCCCTCACCGGGAGGACGTGGAGCCCCCGTCCTATACTCGTAAGCGTCCATCCCAATTGGCCCGTGTAGATGTCGGGCGGGGATTGTGATATTTGCCACTGCAGGTATTCCTATGGGCTGGGGTGGCAGCTATCAGCTGGGAGTGTTGGGCGGGAGGAGAAGGACAAAGGCTCTACGTCCTCCCGGTGGGGGCTCCTTACAGGCAGGTGAGTCAGTAGGATACAACAGTAGTGACAACACACTAAAAGATGTGTGTGGGGAGAATTGGCATAACGACAAAATTGGGGAGAAAAAGGGGTAAAAAGCACAAAAAACATAAAGAAAATACGTTGGAATCTCAACGTCTTGTCCGGGGACCACCAGATGTCCAAGTGGACCCTGACGGGTCTGCAACTCTGAAATTGTACAAATGGAGCCCAAATGGATTTGTAAGGGTGCATTTGGTTCCATTTGGAAACCAATTCCATTCGGAAACCAATCCATTTGTACAAAATGAGCAATGGTTGTGAATAAACAACGCTATATCACTTGTGGGGAATAGCATGCCCAAAATTGGGATGCCAGGGTGCAAGCTGGTAAGTGCAATGGTGGACAAAGTACTCAACCCCAGTACTTGAGTGAAAGTATAGATACTCCTGGCCAAATATTACTCAACTACAAGTGAAAAATGCTCTGTCAAATTTGTACTTGAGTTAGAGTACTGAAGAACTTGTTTTAAAAAAATACTTGTGTATGCTTTTTTTTGTCTTAAGTATTCAGAAGTACAAAGCACATTTGTGTTTTTTAAAATGTTTTAATTAAAATGTTTACATTTTCCAGAAATATATAAAATAGACATCTAAATCCCAAAATGCATTGTGAGCTTAGGCATAGTTAAAAAGTTCTTAAGTAAATGCACTTTGTTACTGTCTGCCGCTGTTTAAGTGGGACTTTGGCAGATCAGACTACAGTATAAGCAGTGGTGGAAAGTAACTAAGTACATTTAGTTAAGTATTTGAGGTATCTTTACTTTACTTGAGTGTTTCCAATTTTTTATAATTCAACTTCTCCATCTACATCTGGCAAATAATGTACTTTTACACAACCATTATTTGAAAACTTTAGTTCCTAGTTACTTTGTAGATTTTGATTATTATTACAAAGCATACATTAACCACTTCAGCCCAATATATAGCCTACATTGGCTATTTGAAAATATCTGATCTGCAAGCTCACAACATGTCACTTTGTGACACATAGTGAACTTGTAGATCTGTTATTTCAAAAGATTTTTATATTTGAAAACTTGTGATATGGTACATTCTGCATAATCAGTATTTATTATATGACAATACTTTTGTACTTTTACTCAAGTAAATTTGTAATACTAGACTTTAACCTGTAACAGAGTATGTGTACTTAAGTAAAAACAAATGTGAGTACTTCTTCCACCACTGACATAAGTAGCAACATCGGCGAAGCGCTACCATGTTTTTTTTACGGACATAATGTTACTACTCGCATACACTGTGACACCGTTGTGCGTAACTCTGTCTGTGCACGTTTGCACATCTGCTCTTCAAAAACGATCAGAAACAGAGACGTGCACGTTATCCTGACTACAACGTGTGCATCCTGCCTATAGTGCAATGCTCCTGCATGGTCAATTCGTGAGAGATTATGTCAACAACAAAACATCTGGATAGCTGTCGTTAGCAACACATGGCGAGAATTCTGTCGTACCAATTAAAAATGCATGGCATGGCGTTGCATCGCAGGCTGCAATAACCATGTCAGTTTGGACGCATTAGGTTGTCAATTATGCCATGATGCTAGCATGGCATAATTGACAGCGATAATTTCAGACGCCATTGTGCTGTATTGTCTATAAATGAAACAGCAACTGCACACAGTATTATAAGGTCCAAATGGACCCTTATAGGTCTATAACTCTGAGGGTGTGTCAAATGGAACCTAATGGACCCTTGCGGGTCCAATTGGTTCCATTTGTACACTCTCAGAGTTAAATTAACACTGACGATTTTACAGTGTAGATTGGGGTCCAAGAGCAATGGACATCAAACTGGGGGTCCTTGAAACTAAAATAATTTAAAAAGTTTGAGAATCACTGAACTAGCTGTAGGCTACTGTTACCCCAATCTACACTGTAAAATCCTCAGTGTTAATTTAACTCTGAGAGTGTACAAATGGAACCAAATGTGGTAGACTCTCAAAGTTAAAGGAGCACTTCACCCATTTTCAACCTATCTTCATATAATTGGTCCTCACTAATGCTCATTATAATATGGTGCAATTTGTTTCTACTTGGTCTGTGTCTCAGAGGAGGGCTGTGGACAGTTCAGAAGCCCGCCTACCAGTGACATCATCAATGGAGAATCCAATGCGATACACGATTTGAGGACCCCCTCGAAAACGAGATGTTTCATCTCAAGGGGTTGCTCCTAATAAAGAAATTTCAGACAGACAGACGATCCGGGTGCCTGACGCAGTGCCCTGCCCTCCCTCAACCTTCTCTCTCTGACTTTGTCTGTGACCCGTCTTATACCTGTGTTTAGGCTGCAGGTGCTGGACATCAAGGCAAGAATCAAGGAGAAGAAGGCAAATGCAAATGCCTGATGAAGACCTTTTTTCCTGAAATGACCAAACCTGTCAACCGATGATGTCACTGGTAGGCGGGTTTCTGAACTGCCCACAGCCCTCCTACAAGACAAAGAGTGAGAAGACAAAAAGTGGTACCATATCAAAATGAGCATTAGTGAGAGCCAATTATAATTATGAAGATTAAGTTGAAAATGGGTGAAGTGGACCTTTAAGTACAGTACTCAAGTAAAAGTACTTAGTTACTGTGCACACCTGCTCTTTTGAAGTCTTTGAATCGCTAATAGGCTGAATCCTGCTGTTTTGCCATTTAATAAACATGGTCTGTAAGCTCAAATCTTTTAATTGTCTGACAAGACATTAATATATTATGTATTTTTTATATGAACAGACAGCTGCAGTTTTAATTCTAGCATTTTGGTATTCTCTAGCATTTTTGTTTTATTATAGTTTTTTCATGTTGATTAGCAGGTAATATTTATCATCTCTCATCCTTTGTTAATGTGCTTATTTTAATTGTCTGTCTAACGGAATAAATTAATAATATAACAGCCAGCTGGCCATTTTCATGCAAGTGTTTTGGTATTATCTACTATTATTAATATTTTATTTTATTTTTTACGTTGATTAGCAGGTAGTAGTTATCATCTCTGGTCCTTTGTTAATGTGCTTTGTACAGTATTTTTAATTTGGGAGCTGGTGTACCTAATTAATTCCTTTGAAGAATGCACAGTTTTATGAAGTTCATAATGCTGCTCTTGGAAACTTTGCTGTACGGAACAAACCTTCGTCATAATCCTGCATTCCACGTTTCGTTTGTTTTTGTTCTTTCTCTCATTTATTTTTCTTCATGTATTTAACTCCCAGCCGTTTAACATAATAACACTCCGTCGCTGTTCGGCAGAAACCTTGCATCTCCATTTCATAAATGACTGTCCTACTTTGTCGTGCAAGAGTGCCACGCAACGGTAGAGAAAATGGAAGCTACAAGCTCACACGATGCGATGCGTTGTGAGCTTGTAGATTGGCTATTTTTGCTATATTTGAAGCATTTTGAAAGTGAAAGTGCTTAACCCATTTTGGGCGGGAACCCCTTTTGGGGTTCCTGTTGCTATGTACAGTATGTAGCAACATACATTTGATGTAATTTTTGAATAAATATTAGAAGTTTTTCAGAAAACTTAGGTCAGGATTTAGAAGGCGTTTTTAGAATCGGCCTCAGGTCTAAATGGGTTTAAGCGTGTCTCTGGGTTGTGTATGTTGAACCAATTGAAAGCATTAACAAGAGCTTGTGACCGAATAATAACTATTATTGGATCCATTGGAACAATTCTTTTTTTCCATTTCCTGAAAAGTAACGGCCTTGGACATACATTATGTCCGATACATTATCGGTATTTGACAGACAGACAGACAGACAGACAGACAGACAGACAGACAGACAGACAGACAGACAGACAGACAGACAGACAGACAGACAGACAGACAGACAGACAGACAGACAGACATGTGTCTCATGCATGGGTTTGCTGATACACACAGCCATTGGGTGCCAAGAGGACATGTTCCCACCCAGCCCAGAGCTCCATTCAAGTGCCAGGGAGGGAGGGAGGGTGGGCCATATTTTGGCTAATACTGTGGAGGGGGGTGGAGGTCACGGCCAAACCTGGCCAAATGTGGCTCGCTGTGGTCGATGATGAAGTAGCCAATGGCCATGTTTAGGGCTAGTGAGGGTAGGGCAACGTGCGTGTGTGTGTGTGTTTAAGTGTGCGTGTTACGCCTGCCACAATGATTACATGATAGCCTAATCACAATTATTTTAGATATCGCAATATCCTTTTTGCATAATTGTCATCGTTATCGTTTCCATGTTGAAAAAATATAGTGGACATAGCTCAAAACGCGTCATGAGCTTGTAGATCGGCTATTTCCACTATTCATGTTTCTTTTGTTAAGTGTAAAGTTATTAAATGATGTAATTTATTTGTCATATCTGCCCCTTGCACCTTTTGTTTACGAAGCATAAAAGCAAAACAGAAGTGTACTTTTTATTCATAATGTTCCAATGTTCCAACGACAATTAAATAATTAATCGCAATTATGTGAGCGTCAATTCATTGTCAAGTAAAATGTCATAATCGTGACAGCCCTTATACACACGCACGCACGCACGCACGCACGCACGCACGCACGCACGCACGCACGCACGCACGCACGCACGCACGCACGCACGCACGCACGCACGCACGCACGCACGCACACACACACACACACACACACACACCCATACACACACACACACACACACAAGGGGTGGTGTGCAGTCTGTGTGTCCACAGGACGGACGGGGGAGGGACACCGCCAGACAGCACATAACCCCTGGGCCGAGCTGTCTGTCCCCCTCGGCCAGCAGATATGAGATGCAGACAGACAGGCAGAGGAGGAGGAGGAGGAGAAGGTGGAGGAGGAGGAGGAGGAGGAGGAGGAGGAGACAGCAATTGACTGCCTGGTGGCCTTCTGGAAGTTTGCTCCTTTAAAAACCAATTGATTTGATTATGTGTTTTGCCTCTCATATATTAATGTTAAACCCTAGTATTATTTTTATTTTTTTATGTATGTATTTTTCATTTAATTTTTTTTATTATATAACACAGTACATTCTGGTGGTGAAACAAAGCTCACAGCTATCTAACTTATACAGAGTGATGGCTTATTTTTATGGCTTATTTTGTATTAGTTCTACTTTGACTGAATTCAGTTCGCTGTAATTGAACAAACTTTGTTTTAAAGTTTAAACAAAAGTCTTGCCTCTTGGTTATTTATTACTCAAAAGTGTGCTTGCTTAACACATTGACTGCCATGGACGTAATATTACGTCATCTCAAATCCAACCCTTTACTGCCAATGACGTAATATTATGTCGTCTGGTGTTTTTTTGTGATTACGCTAGAGGGCGCTCTTCGCCAACCTATGAATGATAGCCCATAGCAGCACACTTTGCAGCGAGATCAAAGTGTGTCATAACTCTCTCTCTGCCTGAAAAATAATCTGTGGATCGTCAAAATCTGGTCAAAATAAGGTAAACCCGCTGGCAGTGGCGGATGAATACCTGGCACATCCGGGGGCAACATCCATTTCTTCAAAAATAACACAAAAAAAAGAGGGAAAAATGCAGAAAAAGGTGATACGGTCAGACAGTCCCTAGAGGGTAGACAATGTGAATGCAGGTTATTGTCAGACAATCCCTACAAGCAGGGAGGGGTGGGCTCCAGTGTTGCCATGTGTGCGCTTATTATAAGCGACTTTGGGCTTGTTTTTCTGTAAAGTTGTTTGTAAATATTGGTAGTTGCAGGTTGCATTTTTTGGGGGCTTGTTTCTTCAATATTTTTTTATTGAGGTTCTGACAGTTCACATTTGTTGTAGCGTACAATTTGTGTAGAACCACCCATTTGTTTTGGCAGCTTGACTACCTTAATCATAACAAACAACACAAAGAAAATAGCAGGCACCACAATACACACACATTAAGTTAGACAACAAGAACATTTAAATAAAGTAAAATTAAATAGACAAACACATGTACACCACCGGTTTCACATGATTGCATATTCCAGTGTCTTTTTTCCTTTTTTACATAATACTGTTCAATAAGGTACATTGAAGCTCAGTCCAGAGGGGTCCACTGCATCTAAGACTGGCTGCCTTACCCTTATGAACCCTTCCATGTTATTACGGAGGATATAAGTCAGTTTCTCCAGAGGTAACACGCTCATTACCTCCTCCATCCAGTGTAGGAATGTCCATATGGATCCAAAGCTTGAGTATGGTTGGGGCTTGTTTCTAAAGTGTAGTTGCTTATTTGGGCTTGTTTCCTAATGTTGTTTAAACCAGTGGTTCTCAAACATTCTCCTGTCGGACCCCCCCAAATTCATGTGTATTCATGTGTCCGCAGACCCCCCCTTCTGAAAATAGTTTGTGCCAGAGACCCCCATACAAGATGTGTGTGGATTTGAAATTAGTCCACAATTTTCTTTCAATTTTTCTTTGAAAATTACAGATCTACAAGCTCACAAGAGCGAGAGCTTGTAGGTTGCCTATTTTCAAATAGCCAATGCATATATGTTTCAAGCGCTCATGTGGCCTATGTGGCCTATGGGCTTGGTTTCATAGACCCAGTTGCTTATTTCTCTCACAAAATCTGGCAACACTGGTGGGCTCTTTAAATCCTACAATTATTGCGCGCCCCTCCCCCCTCGCTCACACTCACACCTGCGTCTGACAGACGCAGAGTGTTTGATACAAGCTGGAGCTCCATTATGTTTGGGAGTAAAATAAACAACTCATAATAATGTAATGTTACTGCACGTGGAAGTTGAGTAGAGTTGTCAGTGTTACCAGGGAGTTGAAAGCTGCCAAAAGATGTGTGACAGTGGAAAGAGAAGTTAATTATCTTCATGACAAACTGCTGCTGGATGTTTTATTATCCAGGTGAGTTAGCTTAGCTACCTACAGCTATAACATTAAGGAATTCATGAATAGAGCACCGAAGTCTGACGTAATTGAAAGTGCTGTGTGTGTGTGTGTGTGTGTGTGTGTGTGTGTGTGTGTGTGTGTGTGTGTGTGTGTGTGTGTGTGTGTGTGTGTGTGCGTGCGTGCGCGCGCGTGCATGTGTTTCAGTTGTGTTTCAATCTGTACAGGTAGGCTGTGTTAGAAAAGAGAGAAAGAAAATCAAATGTAAAAGGCCAGATATGTATTATTTTAAACCAGACCATTATGTGCTTGAAGGTGCTGTGTGCATGGGTCCTATAGATCAGTGGTTCTCAACATGTGGTCGGGGGATTCCCAGGCGTCCTTGAGGGTGTTCCAGGGGGTCCCCATCAAAATGTGTTAATATAGCATCACCCCTATTGGCTATTTGAAATTTAGCATAACAAGCTCAGATCTGCTATTAACAAAAAAAATCTTGAAAAAAATGTGAATATGTTTAAAGCATTTTAACAACACAATCCCCTGGGGCAAAATATTTTCAGGTAGGGGTCCGCGACCAAATACACATTAATTTGGGGTTTTTGGCATGAAAATGTTCAAGAACCACTGCTATATTATTTATGTTTCAGTAAATTAAACCATCATAGTTAACCAATGATGGTTTAATTCAAAGTGATATTGGAGCAAGTGTTAAAAACCTGATTAGCACATCTAGATTTACACTATGTCAACTATCCTATATAAAACTAACTTTACCATTGACTGGACAGCAATGAATCATGTTCATGTGACTGTACCTGGCTCTTTAATACTGTGTACGTTGAGACAGGATACAGTATACGTATACTAGGCTGTGTGTGTTGTGACATATATATGTATACTGTATCCTGTTACAACATACACAGCCTAGTACTAGGCTGTGTATGTTTTGACAGGATACAGTATACATATACTAGGCTGTGTATGTTGTGACAGGATACAGTATACATATACTAGGCTGTGTATGTTGTGACAGGATACAGTACACGTATACTAGGCTGTGTATGGTGTGACAGGATACAGTATACATATACTATGGTGTGTATGGTGTGACAGGATACAGTACACGTATACTAGGCTGTGTATGTTGTGACAGGAGACAGTATATGTAATACGTATACTAGGCTGTATGTTGTGACAGGATACAGTATACATACTAGGCTGTGTATGTTGTGTTGATTCTGCCGTTGAAGGTAGTGAGTTGTGACAGGGTACAGTAGATGCTATGTGCATGTGGCTCTTGGTCACTTCTCTTTCAATTTACAATTAGTTTAGCCCAGCTATACAATGTAATGTGACCCAAGCTGTTGCTCTATTGCTGTCACATTGTGTTGTATGTTGTCGTGTATATATTAATGTCTATCTTTCTTTCTTTCAGATACTCAAGGCTTATGGTGTCCCTCCCAACCTACCCCGGACCATGTTGTGCCATGTAGACATGGTATAACATCCAAGGGGTCTCCTCTAAGACTAGGTCCGCATGGGGGTCTCCTACGAAGACTGAAGGAGAAGATAAGCAGCCCGGCCCTCCTAGGCAAGGAAGGGCCTGACAGCGAGCAGTGAGCACCCATGGTGGTCGGGCTAACCACGGCTTAGAAGAAGCGACGTGGGGATATCTTCGCCGCCAAGTCGGCCCACCACCCCGCGAGTGGAACCAGTGGGGTCCGGTGTGCTGCCAGTGAGGCTCTGGACGGATGGTGGAAGTCCAACCTCGCCCACCCCTCAGCTTCTACTCAGCCCTGTAGGATCCATTCTCCTATACAGCAGTGAATGCTGGACCCCGAAGCCTGCCCCGTAAGTCCCTGGATTCCCCCCAGCATGCTACGTGCAACACTAAGCATGTTTCCAACAAGCATCCACATGGAGGGGCTGTGGGTGATTGAGAAGATGGCAGCCAGGACGATGAGGCTGGTCGATCATCGCCATTGACACAGAGAGCTCCTAGCAGGGGAGGAAAGTACTGGCGAGGTAGCCAGGTGTATGGAGGATGAAGATGACTGGAGGCGCCGCTCGAGGGCTTGGCCATCGATTACACCGCTGATGAAGTCAAGTGGAAGACGGCTCAAAGTAGGACACTTTTCTTCTTATTTGCTCTCCTTGCTGCAGCTGCTGCTTGTGTTGTAAGCTGGGTACGAATGTGATTCAAGCTGTTGCACTATTGCTGTCATATTGTGCTGGATGCTCTATATACTAAAGTGATTCAGACTGTTGCTCTATTGCTGTCATTTTGGGACCCAATGACCGGCTGGCAATGAAACATTTTCAGTGACTGTTTTCCTGGCTCTGGAATTGACGGCTGTTGTGAATCTGTCGTGTTGTGGCTGTTGTTGAAAGTAGTGAGTTGTGACCGGGAACACTATAGAATTTGTCTCTTGGTCACTTCATTCAATTAGCCTATGTGTGAGTATGCCTTTTCCTTCTAAGTTCAAACTGGAGGTTTTGGGCTTTGACGTGACGGCCATCATTCGTTCATGTGGAATAGAAGACTGCTGTACGTCTACAGTGTGTCTCTTGTGTTGTGTTGTGTTGTGCTTATGATTGTCTTGGTGGCGACACTTCTATGTGGGCGTTTTCCTATGAGCTGTTTTTACCGTGGTAGTCCATATCTGAGCCTCTAATGTCTCTACTTTCAAATGGATCTTTTTCAAGTGTAGGAATCTGAATTTAGGCATGAATGTGATGCTGCAGACAGCATGTGGGGGGGGGGGGGGGGTCATGCAGGTCTAGGAGGTTGAACACGTCTTAGTAGTTCTAAGCTGCGTAAAAACAAGCGCATGATGATATTAACGGACACAGTGTTATACTACCAGTCACACACGTGACCATTCACAAATCGTATGCCTCTTATGAGCTATGTATATACCGTATGCAAGGAGTATAATTCTCAAAATACATCAGTAGTAGACTATTTATAGAATGTACTGTATGCATAAAATATGATAGTTCTGTATAGTCTCTCTCTCTCTCTCTCTAACTGGACAGAACAGCCAAAGCTTATACATTAGGAAAAACGGAGGCAGGACCGTGGAATGTGTTCCTTTGGACCAATTTTGTGATTAGTTTTCCCTATAACAATGTTTAATCTTTTGCTACTATATATATGTGTATGTTCACCAGTGAGCATGAACATCAGCGGCCTTCAACAGCTAAACCTGTGCAGTGATTGTATACATCCCAACGGTAATGTGAAATACATGTAGTTGTTGTATTAAGTTCCACAGTCAGTCAACACAGTCCTCCAGCACATACTGTCCAAACACAGTGATGGCAGCCAGTATCCTGAGTGAACTGATATGAATGAAAGCACTGTATGGACAAGAGACGACACAATGACAGCGCAGACCAGATGAGAAGTAGTGATGAATAGAGGGCACCAAGGACTGTCTCTTTCTCTCTTTCTCTCTCACGCACACAAACACACACTCAGGCACGCACGCTCGCACACACACACACGTGCATTTGTATTTCGTTTTCGGTCGTGTGACCTTATTCAGGCATCTTCAGGCAGGATGGCAATTTTATCAAATGCAATTTCTTTCGCATTTTCTAAAAAGAATAACAGTTGCATGCCGGATTGAAAACCACTGATCTTGGAATAAATACAAAATAATAGTTTATGTTTAATTGTACAGTAAGAATATAAAACAGTAGTGCAACATCAATTCAAAATATTGCGTCGGATCGCGCACCGGCTAAAAAAAAACACAAACAATCTACAAGCTCACAACGCTTCGGACTGCGATGTGTTGTGAGCTTGTAGATCGGCTTTTCCAGGTGCACAACTACGTATGAATCAGCCGTAACTCCAATCCCTCCCGCTGTAACCTCTAAATGGCCTGACCCTAACCTGAATATTTTCAGAATTGTAAGCCTATTCTCCCTAAATCTTTTCAAACCATGAATAAAATAAAAAACGATGGTGTTTGGTCTTCACAAGTATAGTCACACACACACACACACACACACGCACACACACGCACACACACACACACACACCCCCGTGCTGATCCACTCAGCTGTCAGTCAGTGTCAGACTGTTGCTGTACGGTGACAGCATGTCAGCTTCCTGGAAACGTACACACACTGCGTCCGTATGGCGGAGATAATGGCCACTCCTGTATGTTGTATCAGCCCCTGTCTAGCTTAGCAAAACACAGACACCTCATCCTATCCGTGTGTGTGTGTGTGTGTGTACTGTTGTATACTTGTGAGGGCCAAATGTCCCCACAAGTATACAAGAATTTGAGACATGGACACAATACATTTTGTCCTGGTCTTCCAAGAGAAGTGGATGTATTAACCTAAAAGTATTTGTGCCATTTTAGATATCTTTGGCTATTCAAAAATAGCAGATCGACGAGTGCCGCGCTACGAGCATGTAGATCTGCTATTTTTGAAAAATCGTGAAAATGTGTGCAAATCTTTTAATATATATATTTTTAAAGCGAACATTTGTAAAATGCTTTGTTCCAGGGACCTCCAGAAGCGTTTGAGTTAAAAAATAAATCCCCAAAATATATATATTCAAAGATTTGCACCAAATGTTCAAGACTTTTCAAAAATAGCAGATCTACAAGCTCGTAGCGAGCTTGTATATCTGCTATTTTTGAATAGCCCAAAGTAAATGTTAAATATTATTTGTAGACTTGGGCTTGCAATTATGATTTCAGGTTAGGATTAGATGTGCATGTTAGGGTTAGAGCTTTCCCTATGCTATACTTTGTTGCGCAAGCGATGTCACATCCCGGGAAATATCGGATCTACTAGAGCTTATTGTGGATCGGCTATTATCCGGCTATTTTCAATGCCATCCTACAATGTTGAAGTCCTCACAAGAATAGTAATACAAATGAGTGTGTGTGCACAGGCACCCTCTGGCTCCAAAAGCAAGATTCTAGTGGTCTTTGCCTAATCCTATAATAGTAGGGGGTACTACAGTAAGTGAAAAATCGTTACGCGGCGGATAAAAGCATGACATTTGATACAGATGTCCCTTGGGTCATCCTAAAACATCCTAGAAGGGGTGCCCAAAAGAATCTTAAACAGGAAGTGAGTTATGGACAAAATCCAAAATGGCCACCTAAACTGTTGACCGTTGACTCAAAAGACAACTAAAGAATCTCCAAAAAGTATAAAATGTGTCACACATGTCCCTTGGGTCATCCTAAGACATCCTAGAAGGGGTGCCCAAAAAAGTCTTCAACAGGAAGTGAGTTATTGACTAAATTGAAAATGGCCGCCTACAGTGTTGGCGATTGACTCAAAAAGCCTATAGAATCTCCAAAAAGTATACAATTTGGCACATATGTCCCTTGGGTCATCCTAACACATCCTAGAAGGGGTGCCAAAAATAATCTGAAACAGGAAGTGAGTTATTGACTAAATTGAAAATGGCCGCCTACAGTGTTGAAAGATGATGCAAGATACCTACAGAATCTCATAAAAGCATGAAATGTGGTACAAATGTCCCTTGGGTGATCTGAACGCATTCTACAAGGGGTGCCCAAAAAGGTTTTAAACAGGAAGTGACCGCCTAAAAGCAGTTGACACAAAAGAAAGGGGACGTCATAAAAGTGTATAATTTGGTACGTACATTGAGTGCTTCTTAATATATCCTAGAAGGGGTTATTTATTTGTTTGCTTGTTTATTAAACTTTTTAGGAAGGGACCACGTTGAAGAAATTCTAAATGGCTTTTTAAACAGTTGACCATGGCAGTCTGCATATTATGCAGACTCAATACGACAGGTTATGCAGTGCATAACTTGCCGTATTTTGTAGTCTACCTTCTGTTTTCATTTCTACATCACTTATTTATTTTACTTTCTGCATAATTTTTTTATTGTACTCTTTGAATCTTCTTTATTTATCTAACCCTCTGCATATTCTCATTTATTTTACTCTGCATCTTATCTTACTCTGCATATTCTTATTTTACTCTCTGCATCTTATTTATTTTGCACTCTACATCTTCTTGCTTGTTTTACACTCTATCTTCTCATGTATTTTCTTCTTGATCATTACTGTTTTTTTGTGATTAGTGTTTAGTAACTACATGTATTCATGTGTGCCATTTCGCAATTACCAGCACATTGGCATAATGCTCTGCAAGGTAACCCAGCATCCCGGCATCTACACTTTCTCGAACAGAAGGGCTCAGCTTTGCAGCCACACTTGAGTTCTCTACAAACTTAAGCAGCCTCTGGCAAGAGTGTCCATAAAGGTGTCCACGAATCAGCGACTTTAATTTATTTGTCAGGAGATGGTAGAGATTGCATAGCTTTCAGGCTTCTGGACCAAATGCTAGATTGGCTGCTCGATTTGAATATTGTAGCAGTGCAGCCCGTGTGGGAGGAGTGTTTTCCATTGAGAGACTATTCAAACTTTTTTTGGCACCCCTTAGGATGCATTCAGATCACCCAAGGGACATTTGTACCAAATTTCATGCTTTTATGAGATTATTTTTTATGAGTGTCTTTTGCATCATCTGTCAAGACTGTACACAGCCATTTTCAATGTAGTCAATAACTCACTTCCTGTTTCAGATAATTTCAGGCACCCCTTCTAGGATGTCTTAGGATGACCCAAGGGACATGTATGCCATTATGAGATTCTTTAGTTGTCTTTTGAGTCAATCGACAACACTGTAGGCAGTCATTTTCAATTTTGTCAATGACTCACTTCCTGTTTAAGATTTTTTTGGGCACCCTTTCTGGGATGTCTTGGGATGACCCAAGGGACATGTATGCCAAATTGTATGCTTTTATGAGATTCTTTAGTTGTCTTTTGAGTCAATAGATAACACTGTAGGCGGCCATTTTCAATTTTGTCAATAAGTCATTTCCTGCTTAAGATTTCTTTGGGCACCCCTTCTAGGATGTCTTAGGATGACCAAAAAGACATGTGTGCCAAATTGTATGCTTTTATGAGATTCTTTAGTTGTCTTTTGAGTCAATCGACAACACTAGGCGGCCATTTTCAATTTAGTCAATAACTCATTTCCTGTTTCAGATTCCTTTGGGCACCCCTTCTAGGATGTCTTAGGATGACCCAAGGGACATATGTGCCAAATTTTATGCTTTTGGTGTCTTTTGAGTCAACGGTCAACAGTTTAGGTGGCCATTTTGAATTTTGTCCATAAGTCACTTCCTGTTTAAGATTTTTGGGCACCCCTTCTAGGATGTTTTAGGATGACCCAAGGGACATCTGTATCAAATTTCATGCTTTTATCCGCCGCGTAACGATTTGGCCATTTTTTGTGCTTAGTACCCCCTACTATAATGTCGTATAATAACTTAGACATTTGCCAAATGCTCGAGGTTATCCAACCAAAAATGGCTTTTGAACAACATTCTAAGTTAACCACTTAAGCTTGACACTGTCATACTACGAAACTAGCCTATCTATAACTCATAATGAAGTGTTGTGAGCCTGTAGATCGGCTATTTTTTCTGCGCAACACCACCATGCGACCTGTATAAATGAAGCACACACAATATGGCTATTTCTTGAGGATTTTCATCTATAATGACGTGTCCAAAATAGGGGTCAGTGTGGTTAATACATATAATACAAAATGGCATCCCCACTGGGATTTCCCCGACAGTGCGGGGAGGGAGTTGGCTGACAACATGGCAGCATGCTGCTGGCTGCCGGTCTCGACATTATTCATAGTCGTGCCGTCAACGGTCACCGTTTTACACTCTGTGTTTTGGTTGCTTTGTGGCCAGATAAATATATATATATATATATATATATATATATATATATATATATATATATATATATATATATATATATTTACCAAACCATGCATGGGGTCCGCATTTTGCGGGCCGGAGTGTCTTGAGCGCTTGACGTGGAGGGTTTCTTTCAGCAGCGTCCAGCTCGCTTCACTGACTGACTAGATTTCACTGTTTAAATATTGAATGCCCAGGGTGATGCTTTGTGAGGGCCAGGAGAGAGAGAGAGAGAGAGAGAGAGAGTGTGTGTGTGTGTGTGTGTGTGTGTGTGTGTGTGTGTGTGTGTGTGTGTGTGTGTGTGTGTGTGTGTGTGTGTGTGTGTGTGTGTGTGTGTGTGTGTGTGTGTGTGTGTGTGTGTGTGTGTGTGTGTGAAATGCCCTAATACCAACATGCCATTTCTCCACGTGGGTATAATTGCAAAACAATTGCTTTGATTTTTGGCAGCTTAGGGCATGCCCATAAGATGTGTGTGTGCGAGGAATACAAATTGTCAGACATTTAATGAAATAATTGTTCTGTTCAGTCACTTTATATAGAAAAGACGCTGTGACCCAAATCCATAACTCTATGGTAGCCTGCTTGCGTCTAGCGTAGGCTATAGACAAACTGTGATCATGATCTTGCATTGTATTCTTTTTTTCACTCTGATATATTTGGATTTTGACATGATTTATGTCTTCAACTGAAAATCCAAATAAAGAAGCAGATACGTCTCTGTCTGGAGGAACCTCTGTCTCAGTGATTCCCCACCAGGCCTTGTCTGTAGTACAAGGTCATGGAGCTTGTATAGATTGGCAAGTTTTAGCTATTTGTTGTATGAGAACTGCATAACCACTTACAAGTGTAAACCCTGTGGTTGACCGGAGTCCCTCTGGTCTCTATACTAGTGTCTTTTCTTCTTTATGTTATTGTGGGGAAGGCAGAAAATATTAGATCGACAAGCTCACCGCGCTGTGAGCTTGTCGATCTGCTGTTTTCTGCGAAAGCTTTCCCCACAAGGATGCTCGGGTTTAAAGGCATAGTTCACCCCCAAAAGAGATTCTATCGATGCGTGCATGTGTGCGTGCAAGTGTGTGCGTTTATGAATTTAGGGGTCCTTGACATGAACATGTTTGAGAACAACCGTGTTTCCAATGCCAGCATTTGCTGCAAGTTCACCTGCAGGCCAATACTAGTAAATGGTGACCTTGGGAGCCAGTGAGGCTGCCTTCTGGGAAGGCTTCAACTCTTCTGAAAGAAAAAAAAACTCCGGTCAAATCTGGCGGATCATTCGAAAAGGAAAACACTGAATTAATTTACATTTGCTCTTAACTCATTTGCAATTACTCCAAAACTCCAAACATGATTACCCCCCCCCCCCCCCCCCATAAAAGTCAAATGAATATTTATGAAGCGGGTGGCAAACAACAAGCGCCCGTATACAGCCTTTCCTTTCGCCCCCTTTATCTTCTAGATGGGTTTCGGTTGGTGCAATCTGTTCTCCCCTCCGTAATGCCTTTTTCATGCAAAATTTGTGAAGTATGAATATTCACGCTACAGTAACAACTGCCTCCTGTCTGCGTTCCCGCAGGGGCCCCCGTGCCGCCCGCCGAACGCCGCTGGGCGGGTTTCGGCGCGTTTGCAACGGGCTTGATTATCTGGTTCACAGAGGGCAGCGGCAAGGACACGCAGACATACGGAAACTTTTTCAATCTCTTTTTTTTCTTTTTTGGAGTCTGCATGCGTGGCGGCGAGCCCGGGCTCCTCCCCGTCATTTGGACCAGGGGTGATGCAACGTTGGATGATGATGGAGAGGGCCACTATATTTCCACACTCGTCTTATCTCCGTAAATGAATGTCGTACCTCGCCATTCTATGTCACACAAAACACCTGTAAGCAGGGAGTGTTGGGCGGGAGGAGTAGGACGAAGGCTCTACGTCCTCCGTGGGAGAAATTGGGGAGAAAAATGGGTACAAAATAATGATAAAAGAAAAATATATATAATAATCGTCCCTATTTATTGGTATCCCAAAGGAAGAAAAATGAATGTTTTAAAGAAACAATATACCCCTTTGTTAATGTTTTTTTTTCTTCATTGTTATTATATATTAACTCTTTGACTGCCAGAGTATTTTCATAAAGTACTCCCCCAGTGCCAGCAATTTTCGTGTTTTTTTATTTTTATATTTTGAATTTTTCTCATGAAAATAATTTAAGGACACATAATGTAAAGACCCAGCACAAATCCGCCACTAGAGCGCAGCACATGACAGCTTTGATCATGTCGTTGGGTCTCTCTCACCCTTCTTCATAGATTAGACAAGGAAAAACATGAAAACGGATGTGACGTCCCCCCCATTGTTTTGATCGGCGAAAATTACGTTGTGATATACGACGGCGATGACTGATCGTCACCCAGACCATAGATTATAGAAGAGAAACTGTCCGTTTGTCCGTCATACCGTGTGAAAGACCGTTTATTTACCTATTTTGGACGAAAATGACTGGGGAAAAGAATCAAAAACCGGAAACGGAATCCAGGTCATGAAACCGGATGCAGATGTCCGTGAAGTAAGTGGAACTCGAGAATAACATTGAATATTAAGCAGCATAGCGCAATCAGAGATTAAACAATGAACGCGCGTCCAGCGCGTCGAGCGCGTCGACGGCCAACTGGACAAAGTAGCACTTGACGCGTTATCGCGTCGTCCGCAGTCAAAGAGTTAAAGGATCTACACCATGAATTTAAAAAAATAATAATAATATTTAATATCATAATTGTTTATGTCCCTCAAACGTTTTTGAGCCTAAAGGTTTGAGCCTAAATCAAGCCTCAGATATACTCATTCCAACTAACTTCTCTCTGGCTTATAAAGCACTTTCACCTGCAATACCACATTGTCCTGTTTGGCACGGGGCGCTATTGAGCCAGTTTGTATGCATGTTATCTCCTGGTTCTGTGTGGAAAAAGTAAAAAAAAGAAAAAAGAAAAGAAATTAGTTAAAAAAAAAATGTTTTGTTGTTTTTTTGGTTGGAACTGAAAAACGGGAGGTATTGTACCCTGACGTGACGTGACGTGACGTGGCGTCACGTCACGTCAGGGTGCAAATCAGTTTGGCCTGTTTTGAGACCAATTTACAGAAAACCCCAGATTTGCTGTGAAAGCCTGAGTGTTCAAACTGGGGTATTTTGGGGGATAGAAGAGAGGTAGGGGAGACCAAAAACACACACAAAATAAGAAAAAGTTAAAATTCATGGTGTAGTCCCTTTAATGTTAAATATTTGGGGACCCACATGCACTATCCTCACGGGCCACCAACAGGCCCCGGCCCACAGGTTGAAAATCACAGCTCTAGGCCTTAACACATCTCAACGCGTGTACAGTCCACCGCCGAGCGTGAGCCGAACGCCTCGTCTCCGGCAGATCCACACGATCACAGCGCATCACAATGTGGTGCGTAGTGAGCTTGTAGATCGGCAATGTTTTGCTACTATTGCATGACACCGCTGTATGACAAGGTAGGCCATTAGTTTACAAAGATTTTTTTTTTAGAAAGATTACATTTGGAGATATGAGGCTCCCCCCCAAGATCAAAACGCGTCACATTCTGACGCGTTGTGACTACATTGCAGTATTGATACTTTTACTTAAGTGAAAGAAACAAGTACTTCATCCACCACTGAATAACAGTGAAAATTCATGCAAAGGCTGTGACTAGGGGCCCCCCTGAGCTCTTGGGCCCCTATAGGCCTGGGGCCCGGCAGGCCCGTGAGGTGATCCACCCCTGGAGGTTTCTGCCCGACAGCAACAAAATCAAAACCCTGCCCGAAACTCCACAAAAATCCACCGTCAGAGGAGAGTTTTTTTTAACAGGCAGCATGAGTAGGCGAGCGAGCAAGCGAGCTACACTGCAGTATTGTGACATCAAAGCATTTTGGTGGAGTACAACAAAAAAAAGAATCCGCGTTGAGTTTATTGATAGCTGCTGAAGGTCAGAGGCAAAAGTACGAAGCGCCGAAAGAGTCTTATTTATCATCGTTGCGTGAAAGGAACCTGACAAGCGCACCGTTGTCGGGGCATATTAAAGGGAAGTGATGCTGGTGAGCGCCGGAGCCCCCCGCTGAGCTGTGGGAACAACTGTAGATTTATTGCCGTCTAGACATTCATCAGGAGACAAGAAAAACGATTAAATGTGACAAAAGCAAACTCTTGTAATCTCTCTCATTCTCTTTTTTGTTTTGTTTTTTCACACACACACACACACACACACAGTGTAGTCATTTCCCAAACAATGCTGGCAAACAAACTTTCACTGTGTGTGTGTGTGTGTGTGTGTGTGTGCGTGCGTGTGTGCGTGTGTGCGTGCGTGCGTGCGCGCGCGTGCAATTTGAATTGGACCGGCTCGAATCGGAACAGAGAAAATAGATTAACATCCAAGCTGTCCGTTAGGTGTCTTCGTGTGTGTGTGTGTGTGAGAGAGAGAGTGAGTGAGTGTGAGACGTTGACCTTCTCTGAGCTGTGAGAGTACATGTAGTTCCTCATGCTTTCTGCCCACTCCTGTCTGTTGCAATGTGACAGTTGTCACAGTGGATTAGCCCATTAAAACCGGGAACGCATCTGTGTAGCCACTTAAACCATTATTTTATACTTTGGCTATTCAAAAATAGCAGATATACAAGCTCATAGTGCGGCATCGAGTGCCTATTAGCTTGTAGATCTGCTATTTTTTTTTAATC
Source organism: Gymnoscopelus braueri (assembly GCF_963280865.1). Lineage (NCBI taxonomy): Eukaryota > Metazoa > Chordata > Actinopteri > Myctophiformes > Myctophidae > Gymnoscopelus > Gymnoscopelus braueri. The sequence goes on along the minus strand of NC_137622.1, from coordinate 4,985,920 downwards.
GGGATGTGCAAATCTTTGAATATATATTTATATTTTTAAAGCGAACATGTTTAACTCAAATCTTTGCTTCTGGGGGTCCCTGGAACAACATATTTTGAGATGGGGGTCCGCGGCCAAATACATATCATTTTGGGGGCCCACCGATTGTAGCAACGTAAGTTTTTTTTTCCAAAACACTGATTTGAGTTACAAATGTTCGCTTTAAAAAATATATATTTTCAAAGATTTGCACGACTTTTCATGATTTAAAAACGAATTGCGTTTATAAGCTCATAGCACGGCACTAGGTGCTGGGCTCTGAGCTTGTAGATCTGCTATTTTTGAATGGCTCAAAGTATAAGGTAACGGTTGAATTGGTTAAAATCTGAAATGACAGATAGCGTTCCCGCTCTTAAAGGGTTAGTGTGCCATCTCCAGTGCGATGCTGCTCCGCTCTGGACTGCTGCTGTAGCGTGGCCCTGATGCCTCCAGTGGTGGAATACTCAAGTAAAAGTATCAATACCAGCCATGTAGAACGTCGCTTTTGTCGGGCAGAAACCTCTTATCTCCTTGTTCTAACTTTTGGTGTGTTTTTCCCCCCCGTAAATTAACGTCCTACTTGATCATACTAGAGCGTCACACAAAAAGCATCAGCAGATCTACAAGCTCGAAAATACCATTGAGAAAGTGTGTGTATTATATCAGTCTATCGTTGCAGAAACCGCCAATTTTTGTTGTAAATTCATGCCCTACTTTGTCATACAGCATGTGTCACACGCAAGTAACACAAATAGCACAAGTACAAAACGTATTGGCATCAAAATATACTTAAAGTACCACACTGATTATGGAGAATATCCTGTTTCACATGTTTTCAAATGTCTAAAAAGCATTAAAAAAATATCTTTTGAAAATAGTAGATCTACAAGCTCGTAGATCTGGTTATACAGACGTAGATCAGCTTGTAGATCGGCTATTTTCAAAAAAGACAAAGTATACAGTATATGGGGCTGAAGTAATGTATGTTTTGTAATAATAATCAAGTATATTTTGTAATAATAATCAAAATCTAGAAAGGGAAGTTTTCAAATAATTGTCGTGGGGTAAAACTTACAATATTGACCTCTGAGATGTACTGTAGTGGAGTAGAATTAAAAGTATTTATAATTGGAAATGCCTCAGTCCAACTCCTGCAAACGGTAAAGTATTGCAGATAGATTTACTCAACTCAACACATCCTCTTTTTGATGACAGACACACAGTCACATGGCTTTAAAATGACCTTGTTACCTTTGTCTCACTGAATGACATTGATGAGCTCAATGACACAATCAAATGAATAATTATTTCAGGGACGAAAGGGTAAGGTGTGTGTGTGTGTGTGTGTGTGTGTGATTCAAAATTGATAGACAACCACATGCAGCAGAAGGGTGACCTAAATAGCAACAAAAAAATGACATACTGTATCGTTGTTGTCGGGCAGAAACCTCTTATCTCCAAGTTTAAACTTTTTGTGTTTTCTCGTAAATTAACGCTCCTACTTGATCACACTACAGCGTCACACGAAAGCATCAAAAAGTAGCAGATCTACAAGCTTGTGGATCTGCCAACTTTAGCTATTTTTGAATGCTGAAAAGTAACAGTTCTGGACATATGAGCTTTCCACCCGACAGAGACGATATTGTGCAAATAGCAGTAGTGTGACGGACCATCAACTATCAGCAATCCTGAGCTTGATTACCATCCGACAAAAAACGAATACCCCGTAGAGAGGAAGCAACGCCAGGCGAGTATCACACACGCACAAATGTCACCATGTAACCTATCTCTGCACAGAGACTATGACATGTCTCCCATTTAACAAGAGCATGCCGGCGCCCTATCTCCCACTTTAACTTGTCTCTGGTATTTTGCAGAGAGAGAAGAGTTGGGGAGCCGAGCACATTAGTATGACAGCAGAGAGAGAGAGAGAGAGAGAGGGCGAGGAGGGCCCGCTTTAACCCATTCAATCCGGGGAACGCATCTCGTGTCATTTTAGATTTCTTTGGGCTATTCAAAAAATAGCAGATCTACAAGCTCATACAGTAGCTATGAGCTTGTAGATCTGCTATTTTTTGGGAAAAATCGTAGAAAATGTGTGCAATTCTTTGAATATATATATTTTTTAAGCGAACATTTTAAACTCTGTTACAACTTCTGGGGGTTCTGTACAAAATATTTTGAGATGGGGGTCTACGGCCAAATACATAAAAAAAAGACATTTGTAGAATCCCCCAGTTTCAAATGTTCACTTAAAAATATTATTCAAATATTTCCGCACATTTTCACTATTTTTTTTCAAAAATAGCAGATCTACAAACTTATAGTGCGGCACAGAGAGTGCCGCACTATGAGCTTGTGGATCTGCTATTTTTGAATAGACCAAAGAAATCTCAAAATGACACGAGATGCGTTCCCCGGACTGAAAGGGTTAAAACACCTTGCTTTTGTTAAACTCTTCACGCTCGGCGTGGCGCCAGGCACCGAGGTAATTTCACACCTGACCGGCCTTGCCGCCCTGGCCCCGCCGACCCCGCCCGCCGACCGGGGGCGCCCCGGCCGCCTGCCGTCGTCATGGAGACGAGGTGCTTGCGGGGAAGCGAGGCCCACACCGGTGTCACTCCGGTAAATGACTGTGTAACAGTGGGCTTCTTTTTTTTCCCCGCCGATGCGTCGACTCCACCGGGGCCTGTCACAACAAAATATGTCATTATCGCGGGGCGGCCCCCCCGCGCGCGCCCCCTCCGCGCACCGGGTTTCGAGATGGGAGTTATTGTATTTGATTAGCTGTGACGCCGTGTCATGGCGGGGTCACAACTGAAAGGATCCCCTGTATACGGCGAGGGGGTGGAGGAGACCCCGCGTGATGTTTTGTACACGGCGGTCGTTTGCACGCGCAATGTACCACGAAAGCGTGCGATGTGTGTGTGTGTGTGATATCGATATTTTTGTGTGTGTGTAGATCTTGTGACGCTACATTTACTACTATAATGTGTATGTGAATGCAATGCACATTGTAAAATGCTTTGGATAAAGGTGCTGTATAAATGCACCACTTGTATTAAAACATGTTGCATCGTCAGAAGCAGACTTGAGCCCTTTTCAACAAGCAACTGATTGATTGAATACTGTGGGCTGGAGAATGGCTGATTTAAGCAGTCACACCTGGCCTGAGTCAAAATATAACTGAACTCCAGGTGTGACTGCCTATATCAGTCATCCTCCATGCCACAAACACTTCAAAAATGTCAAACATTTACTGTAGGCTAAAAAGAACACCAAAACGTCCTGGGGACTTGTTTCCGTTGTGGTCCTTTGTGTTCAAACAGGTGCCACGGGGTCAGGTCTGCCCCAACTCGTCACCTGTTTGGCAGGTGTGAAAATGCGGTGCCCAGGGTGAAGTTCCTGAGCGTTCAAAACATTAAAACTGCGTTGTGAGCTTGCAGACTGGTGGCATGACAACCTGATGGCTTAGAAATTCTACAATATCCTAGATTTGAATCTGGCTCAAGAGCTGTGTTGCACTGTGTGTTCAGGTGGCGCAGGATGAACGCTCCTGCCCACCACCGCAGAGACCAGGGCAGTAGCATGTGGAAGGAACACGTTATTCCAACCAGTTCCTTTCGGTTTGGGAGGCTTGTTTCTAAAGTGTACAGTAGTTGCTTATTTTGGGCTTCCTTCCAGATGTTGTTTAAAACAGTGGTCATGGGCATTCCAGTATATGGGCATAACTGATGACATCGGGGATCTCCATATATGAGCATAAAAGGGACAAGGATTGACAGTCACATTATACTGTATCGCCATATGGCATAAAAGGGACACAGGTAGACAGACAAACAGACATCTCCATATATGGGCAGCACCAAAGGGACCAAGACAGACGGGTACAATGAGTACTCTGACAAATCCCCCAACACTTTGACTCAGACATATTGGTCAGATCGGCAGTGTGACATAGGTGTGAGGGCCAAACCTATAGTATTAACACACACACACACACACACACACACACACACACACACACACACACACACACACACACACACAGACACACAGACACACACAGACACACACACACATATATATTTGACCTGGATACATTTGCATATTATTACATTATACATTATACATGACAGGTAGAAATGTTACTTTTACCAGCAAAATAATGCTTCACCCTTTTCCCATGTGCTTCCCAACTTCACAGATAGGATGGATGTTTACTGTATTTAAGGTCACATGACAACACACAGTTGACCTAACCCCTGTATTTAGTTTTCTAGATGTGGGTGGGTCATCTTACCCCGTTCTCCTCAGCTTCAAGAGTTTGTCTCATATCGACATTATAAAGAAATAAAAATAAACTATCACTGCTGTCCTGAAAGAACAGATAAGGGGTGATGATGATGCCAGGGTAAGAAAGTGGACAAGAGTTAAGAGGTGGGATGTTTTATATTTTATTTATTTTTTATGGTTCCGTCAGAAATGGGCAGGAGGATCAACTTTATCAGCCAAGAGTACCGGAATAACGGCATATTCATATTGTGTCGAACAACTCAGTTACGTGCAGAAAAATAGCCAATAAACAAGCTTGCAGCGTGTTGTGAGTAACAGTTGTGACTGTAACAAATAACTGCAATGCTCAAGGCACGAGTGTTTTGTGAATACATTTTTATACTGGGAATTGCTGTTATAACAGACCTTAGACAGACGCGACCACACAGGTGTCGCCAAAAACACTACTCAAAATGAATGTTGCACACAATGGGCCTCATTCACTAGGCTCGTTTCCGCTCTTATTTTGTATGTATGCGCATTTACGCAACTTCCCACCTTAACTCATTCACTGCCAAGAACGTAATTAACAATTTTTTCCAATTACCAATTCTGCCACGGACGTAATAAACATATAACATATCTCACTGTCCCTTCTCACTCGCAGTGACTAACTTCACTGTAACTCACCCGGATACGGAAATAACGTCAATCCAAGATTTCCGTTTCCGTCTGCTCCCTGTTTAACTTTTTTATTCGCTGTGTTGCGCCAGACGCTCTTTTTTTTCAATTGCTGCCACGGGAGAAGGGAATGTCGCCGATGGAAAGTTTCTTGTCTGGGCGACACACAGACCTACCCTGTGTGTTTCAATAATAACGTTATTAGCCTATTATTTGGTGGTTTGGTTAAACTTTGTAATAATTTTAACTTACTTTATTAACGTGCAGTTGATCCATCACAATCGAAAGAGACAATCAATGTGTTGCAAAACAACCGATTGTAATCTTGCATGTATATGCTGTATTTTTCCACGTGGGTCATTTCCGGTTGCCTTTTATGGTGTTAAATGGGGCGTGGAACTATGCAAATGATCTACACGGGACACAAATGAGATACACCAGTGATCCGGGAAAAATAATCACGTCTCTGCACCCCCTGTCATGAGTCGCACGTCAGAATTGACTTATCCCAAAGTACTGTACACACATTTTACGACCAGGATATACACATTATTTACGACCAGGTTAGTGAATGAGGCCCTATGACTTTAACCCATATAAGACCTGAGGCCGATTCTACAAAATGTCCTCCAAATCTGTTTTTTTTTTTAAACGTATGTTACTATGTCAGTGGTTCTCAAACTTTTCATGTCAAGGACCCACAAAAAATTATTTGTATTTGGCCACGGACCCCCCATATCAAATTATTTTCTTCCAGGGACCCCCACAGGCAAAGATTTGAGTTACAAATGTTCGCTTTAAAAACATATATATTCAAAGATTTGCACACATTTTCACGATTTCTCAAAAACAGCAGATGAGCTATGAGCTCGTATATCTGCTATTTTTGAATAGCCAAAGTGTAAAACAATGCTTTTTAGCTCAAATCAAAAAGGCACAGGTCTTAATGGGTTATGGAATGGAAAATGTGTGACGCCAAAGTTGTGAGCACGAAAAAACAAGTGTGATGCTGTCAGTGCCAACCCCTAACAGAGAGGCATTTCCCATGCACAGAACAGGAATCAGATCATTTGCAAGCTAGGAACAAATAAACTATGTTCACCAGATTCCCGCATCTGCAGTGAGATTAGGCTGGGCATATAGGCTGCAGGGACAACAGCTATTGAGTACTAATGATCTGGCTTTTTATTCATCTTTACTGTGAGTTCCACACAGACCTGCTGTGACCCGCATAAGATTGCGGCAACAACCTTCGTCTTTTGTTAGCCGCTCACACTGTCTGACTGAGAGAGGAAGACAATTACGCAGAGATGCTGCTATTTAACCCAATGCTGTTCCCTCAGAAGAAAAGAGAAGAGACTGATTTATTCATGAGGGCAAATCTGCCATTGGTTTCACTTTGCTGACATTGATAAACCGACGAGAAACAGAATTACACACCACAACACGCGTCTTTTCTCCTTATCCACCTGTAAAAGACGTGCCCACGAGAGTGGACGGCAGTTTGAAAGTGGTTAATGAAGAACAGAAGTCAACCTGTCATTTTGCAGATCACTCCAATGCGTGGGCCTGGTCATAAAAACGAGAAATAACGACGCCAGCGGGAAACAGTTGGGTGGTGAACTGAGGAAACCGTACCGCCACGTGTAATGAGTGGATAATGATCGCCCGCGCTCGGCGGGAAACGCAAGTCGGGGCCCGCGGAAGGGCGGAGGCGGGGCGGGAGGGCGAGGTGCGTTTACAACACACAAACACCATCAGCGGAACATCTGCACGTGTTTATGCAGCACCGTGTAATTGTATACCGACACGACATCAGTGGTGGGAAAAGTACTCAAATGTTTTACTTAAGTAAAAGTATCAATACTGCAATGTAGAAGTATACTCTGTTACAAGTAAAAGTCTGGAATTCAAAATTTACCTGAGTAAAAGTACAAAAGTATTGGTATCAAAATGTACTTAAAGTACCGAAAGTAAGAGTACTAAAATGTTTGAAAATAGCAGATCTACAAGCTCACAACGTGTCGCGATGCGACGCGTTGTGAGCTTGTAGTTCGGCTATTTTCAAATAGCCCATGTATAAAATAGGGCTAAAGTGGTTAATGTACGTTTTATAATATAATCATTTATATCTGCAAAGTAACTAGTAACTATAAGTGTTCAAATAATGTTGTAGTGGAGTAAAAGTACAATATTTGCCTCTGAGATGTAGTGGAGTAAAAGTAAAAGTATAGACAATTGGAAATACTCCAGTAAAGTAAAAGTACCTCAACATTTTACTTAAGTACAGTACTTGAGTAAATGTACTTAGTTACACCACTGCACGAAATCCACCCACACGGAACCAAAGAAGCTGCACAGGAAGAATTTGACCTTTTTTTTTTCTCTTGTTACGGTTTCGGACATGCATGGTTTCCACCCCACAGCCACAATATTTTATAGAGATATGTACATAAATAAGAGGTAAGATTGTGACGTTTGCCTTTAAGTCACGTTGGATGAGGGAGGATTCTAAATGTTGCCTGAAATGTTGCTAAATCTAATTCGTTATGTCATCAAACCCTACTTGCTGTGCTATTTGTTCTTACATCAGTGCATGTGTGTGCGCGTGTGTGCATGTGTATGTGCATTTATTTGGGCATGCTGTGTGTGTGGGCGCACACACAGCATGCAGAACACACACAGAGATCTACGTACCCTGTGTGCGATCGAAACATTTAAGAAAAACACACAATAGCAAAACGCAAAAGATCTGTCAACATGTCATTCCGTCGACTTCAAACGCAGTCGACAGAATGACAATGGAGGGGGAAAAAAGGACAATTTCCGCTGGCGTTGAACGAACGCCATTGTTCTCCCATGACGTTAGCGTGCCAAGAATGTCGACAATTATTCCACTCCCAGCTGTCAAGCTTTCACACATACAGTTAATGCATAGTGGCAGCGAAAACACACGGGAACAAAGGATCCCTATTTCTGGGGGGTGAACATTCGGAGAAAATAGCTGATCTCACAAGCTCACGATGCGCCGCAAGCTTAAATGTTTATGGAACGCACAGACACACGCAACCACAGTCACTTTTTAAAATATTTCCAAAAAATAACGAAGATGGATGATCTACAAGCTCACAGCAAGTCGCAATGGAACACGTTGTGAGCTTGTAGATGGGCTATTTTCGCAGAAGAGATATGGTGGAGGAAAACACTTGATAAGGGTGTCACAATATACTCATTTAAAGATATGATACGATACATGATGTTGGGCTTACGATAAAAAATAAATAAGTCAGTCTTGCTGAGCCATGTGGCTCATAGGGCAAGAGCCTATCTCCTGCTTGATGTACAAGTACACCCGCTAGACATGACTTTAGCATGTCACAGGGACTTACCCCCAATCCAACCATTGATGCTGAGTGCCAAGCGGGGGGAGGCTTTGGGTCCCATTTTCATAGCCTTTGGTATGACCCGGCCGGGGATTGAATCCCGACCTCCCCATTTTCAAGGCGGACAGTCCAACCACAAGAGCCACTGAGCTGGTTGAACGATAATCATAGCCTACAATGTAATATTTAAAAAGGTCATTTTTTGCATTAGCATTACCCATCATGTTCAGTTTTGCTGTGGTGGAATCGGAGTTAATAATACATTTAATTATGTTTAATTATAAAGCACTTTTCCATGATACCAACGACGTGTGCTTGTACTGTAAATGCTTCCGCAGATACAGACACAATCGTAGACAGACGAGTATTATTATAACTAAAGTATTATTGCCTCTGGCTGGACTTTACCCTCGAGTAGGTCGACCTCCCGATCGAAACGAGCGAGAGGGACGAATGCTGGGACAGAACACATGGCCAGAACAGATGTAAGCCATCGTCATGGCGGGAAAAAAATGACTCTTCAACCCAAGAGGAGACTCCTTTTAAGTGGAAGAGAGCAGGCGTGCATACGCACACACAAAAACACGCACACACACACTCACACACGTGTACTTTGTGGAGAACGACCTCTCCGCACATGGAAACCGGGCAGTCAGGAGCGGCAGTCTCGAGCCGCGTGGCGGCGTGATGAGAAGAAAGCCCCCTTGACACGGCTAAGAGGTTGGTTGGCACTCGGCGCGGTTGAAGTCGAACGAGTGGGAATGAGAGGCAGTTCAGACCTGTCCGTCCAGTTCTTGCCTCCTCCCAACCCCCCCCCCCCCCCCCCCCCCCCCCAGGGTCAATTGCCCGCACGCACGTCCCGGCAGATCCAACGCCATTCATCTCCCGCTCCACCAGAGTAAAGTTGGAGTTAACCCTTTGAGACCGAGAACGCATCTGTGTCATTTTAAGATTTATTTGGGCAATTCTTTTTTTTTTTAAATTGTAAAAATGTGTGCAAATCTTTGAATATATATTTCATTTTTTAACTCTGTTACAACTTCTGGGGGTCCCTGGAACAATATATTTTCATATCATTTGGGGTGGTCTTTGACATGAAAAGGTTTGAGAACCACTTGATATTATTACAAAAAACTGTTAAGATTTAGAAGACTTTTGTAGAATCCCCCAGAAGCACTATGAGCTTGTAGATCTGCTGTTTTTGAATAGACCAAAGAAATCAAAAAATGACATGGATTCTTTCCCGGTCTTAACGGGTTAACAAAGAGACGAGAAGAAGAGAAAAGTATAGCGCGAGGGAGGAGAGTATACGAGGGAGCGAGCCGTTTGATCCTTAGAGGAGAAGCGGAGCCGGCGGTAGGTTTTTTTTTTCTTTCTCCCCAGGTCAGCCTGTCAATTAGGAGGACTGCAGCCCACAGCCGCCTTTAAAGGCTAGAGGGAGGGAGAGAGACAGAGACAGAGCGGGGGAGAGAGAGACGGACAGACAGATAGAAGAGGCGAGGCCGGTATAGCAGATGAAAAGACGGCAACACGTTATGATGTGTGACAGAGGGGGCTCATCTTGACCAGGGGCCCACGTTAGACGAGCTCCTACTCGGTTCAAAGTAGGGCCCTGTCCCCTCATAGTCCAATATATGATTGATCGCTCGGGTTGGTCTCAGACGGGCAAGACTTTGTTCGTGGATTAGCCATGTTTTGTATGCTGTTTTCAATGCTGAATAAATGACTTATTGCTAAACTTACTTGCTGTCTTATAATCTCTAGATATAACTGTACCAGTTTATAGGTCAATAGATAGATAGCCCTTTAATTCTATGAATCTATAGTCAAAATATGGTATTTAAATCTTTCATTCTATCAGTCTATACTGCAGATCAATAGTAGCCTGATTATCAGCCTGAAGCTGCGTGGAGCTTCGGTCTGAAATTGGCTGCATTGTCGGCGATTACAAGGGGGAGGGGATTTGAATTTCCCTAAACCAATCGCAAGAGATCCACGGATCCGCCTTCATCTGACCTCATCGAACAGCTTGGTTTTAGCAGATATTCGCTGATTGGCTTGTCGTTAGACCCACCCCCACCTCTGACTCTCATTGGACGGTACTTGTTGTACCAAATATATCCTCACATTTCAACACCAGACCAAGAGGGGCAGTCCAATCGGAGAGTGGGCGGGGTCTATGGTTTGGAACCAGGCTATAGTCAGTAGCCAGTATTCGTTGTGAAATGAATGGATCGTCAGTTTTCAACCTTGCCAAACACTGACTCACTCACACCAACCGTCAATCTGGAAACCCATTCGGTAAAAAAGAAGGCATTTGTTTGGTTTGGTTTTGATCTCCGGGGGCACCACCTCATTTGTAGAAACAGAAACTTGGTTTGGCTTCTCCCCTTTCTTAGTCCACTTCCTCCCAAGTGCTCCTGTGTTTATTCCTACTAACACTACATGTTTACGGCAGTGGTGCCTATAATCCATGGTGAGATGAAAAAATAGCAGATCTACAAGCTCGCGCGTGCGCGCATGTGTGTGTGTGTGTGTGTGTGTGTGTGTGTGTGCACGCACGCACAGTAACCAAAGTACATTTGCAGTACTAAGTACTGTACTCAAGTACAATTTTGAGGTATCTGTACTTTACTCGAGTATTTCTAATTTCCAATACTTTTACTTCTACTCCACTACTTCTCGCCTCCAAATATTGTACTTTTACTCCACTACATTTATTTGAAAACATAAATTAGTTACTTTGTCGATTTTGATGAGTATTACAAAACATACATTACCCACTTCAGCTCTGAATACATTTCAGCCATTTGAAAATAGCTTTTTATACATTTGAAAACTGTTGGACGTTTTGCATAATGAGTACTTTTACTTTTGGTACTTGAAGTACATACTACTACTTACTAGTATGTACTACTTTTGTACTTTTACTCAAGTACATTTTGAGTTCCGGACTTTTACTTGTAACAGAGTTTTTCTACATTGCAATATTGATACTTTTACTTAAGTAAAGCAATTGAGCACTTTTTCCAGCACTGGGTGGGTGTGTGTGTGTGTGGGTGTGTTTGTGCGCACACGACGTTCGTGCCTGCGGCTACAGACAGATTCCGGCTGCGTTCGCACGGAGCCGAGGAGGACATAACATTTACATAAACTGACATTTGCGTAATGTGACGGTGCATTATAAAACGGAGCGTGACACGGTGTGACTGTGCATTATAAAGCAGTGTGAGACACGGGTCCTCGCCGCTAATCCCGGTCGACACGAAAACCTGCTCGCCCCGTCAAGCCCCACCAGATCCTTATATGACCAACGTGTGACTCACACCACACACAGCCTTGTAATACCGTACTTGTTGGGACGTCAACATTTTAGGTTTTACGAATGTCATTTTTTTGGGTGCTCTTTTTCAGTGGTGGAAAAAGTGCTCGTATGTTTTACTTAAGTGAAAGTATCAATACTGCAATGTAGAAATACTCTGTTACAAGTAAAAAGTCCGGAATTCAAAATGTACTTGAGTAAAAGTACAAAAGTATTGGTATCAAAATGTGCTTAAAGTACCAAAAGTAGAAAGTACTCATTATGCAGAATGTCCCATTTCACAAGTTTTCAAATGTATACAAATCTTTTGAAAATAGCAGATCTACAAGCTCACAATGCGACGCATTGTGAGCTTGTAGATCGGCTATTTTCAAATGGCTGGAATGTATATAGGCCTGAAGTGGTTAATGTATGTTTTCTAATACAGTAATAATCAAAATCTACAAAGTAACTAGTAACTAGAGTTTTCAAATAATTGTAGTGGAGTAAAAGTACAATATCTGCCTCTGAGATGTAGTGGAGTAGAAGTCAAAGTATTAACATTTGGAAATACTCAAGTAAAAGTACGGTACTTCAAAATTGTACTTAAGTACAGTACTTGAGTAAATGTGCTTCCCACCACTGCTCTTTTTAACACTAACCCTTACAGACAGGAAATAGCCTATAGACACGTTTGTGAGCTTGTAGATCCACTATTTTTGGTGCACAACTAGGTTTAAATCAGCCATAACTCTAAAGCCCAACCCCTGTGGGGGCAGTGCCTCAGGAGGTAGAGCGGCCACTTGGCAACCGAGCACGATCCCGGGCTCCCCCCAGAATTAGTGTCTGTCCTTGAACAAGACGCTGAACCCCTAATTGCTCCCGATGAGCATGTTGGTGCCTTGCATGGTTTCCTCCGCCATCGGTGTATGAATGTGTGTGTGTGAATGGGTGATGGACTGTAATGCACTTTGCAAAGCGCCTTGTATAAAGAGGCGCTATACTAAATGCACCATTTAACCTAAATGTCTAATCCTGATCAGAATTGTCCTAATTGTAATACTGATTCTCAAATTCTTCAACCATAAAACAGCCATTTCTCTTGTTTTGATTGATTGATTGAATACTTTATTAGACAGAAATGCAAACAGCACGAGTACAGCACACTTGGTCTAAAAGGATAACCCAAAAAGGTCCTGTCGACTTTTTTCCATTGAGGTCCTATATGTTGAAGGCCGTGAATGCCATCACCTTTCTAAGGGAGAAGGGATAATTACCTTTGGCCTCCTGAAAGGTGGATTTTCAGGCCTGTTTTAACCCATTATAAGACCTGGAACGCATCTGTGTCACTTTAGATTTCTATGGCTATTCAAAAGTAGCAGATATACAAGCTCATAGCGCGGCATCCCCCGCCTTCCACAGTAGCCTTAATTTAGGTTTCACAAAAGCAGCTCCATTACGGCCCTGTTCTGAATGGCGCCCACGCTCTTATCGTGAGAGTGTGGACCGGGCCGCTTGTTGAGGAATCAGCTGGGGGGAAAAAAAATTGCCCGTAAGGATGGGGGCCGGGGGGGGGGGGGTGATGGGGGAGTGGGGGCACCCGAGCAATGATCTTTGCCATGGGCCGGGGGAAAGGCAAGAGGGAAATGCTAGTTATTTAGGGAAGCCGCGCGATTAGATTAAGAAATCCAATTTCGACACAAATGGGGGGCCGACGCTGTCAGAAAACAGACTGAGTGCCTGTGGAATCCGCGCCGATCGCTCAACTCAAAAACCAGATTATCTTCAGCACGGGAGAGGAAGACGAGGGTATGCTACCGCTCGTTTGTTATCGCCGCTGGTCGGGTGGAAAACTTGTACGTCCCGAAACCGTACAGTACAGTATTCAGGAGATCAAGACACAAAAAACAAAAATAACCTGTTTCACGATGGATCCAATGAAGTTAGCATTTAGTCACACGCTCTTGTTAATCCTTTTTTTTTCCATTGGTTAAATATGTATGAAACACACATAACCACTTTAAACCACTTTTTAAATATTTAAATATAGCTCAAATAGCGGATTTAGTAGCTAGTGAGCTTTATATTGGCTATTTTTTGCTACTTTTGAGTGTCACTCTTGGATGACAAAGTAATGTACAACACACAGTAAAAGTACATAAGTATTGGTACCAAAATGCACTTAAAGTATGAAAAGTTAAAGTACTAAAATGTTTGAAAATAGCAGATCTACAACACGTCGCAATGTGACTCATTGTGAGCTTGTAGATCGGCTATTTTCAAATAGCCTAGGTATAAAATATGGATAAAGAGGTTAATGTATGTTTTATAATATAATAATTTATATCTGCAAAGTAACTAGTAACTAAAGTTTTCAAATAATTGTAGTGGAGCAAAAGTACAATATTTGCCTCTGAGATGCAGTGGAGTACAGGTAAAAGTATAGACAATTGGAAATACTCCAGTAAAGTAAAAATACCTCAACATTGTACTTTAAGTACAGTACTTGAGTAAATGTACTTAGTTACTTTACACCACTGCATACATGAACGCGCAAAGTTGAAGTATGGAGATACCAGCTTTTCCGCCAGACATCGTCAATATGTTTCCGGCAGTCTCTAAGCGTGGTGATAAAGCCAGACTCACTCGCTGCCTCAAATACCACATCCAGGAGGGAGAGACAATGTCAGGCAACAGCAATCATTCTTCAGCTCCTAGAGACGTGAACATGAATGACTAATGATCCTATCACGCTGCCCTCATAAAAGAAATGAAGAGTGTATTGAAATAACAAAGTGAAGATAGTCCGGCTTTTTTTTCTTCTTTTTCTTTTTTTACTCCCCCCTCCTCCCCTTTCTTTGTGAAGCGTGCCAGTTTATCTCCGCCACGTACATCAAGCAAATGTTGTGAAACGCTGTAGTTTTTGCTTCTGCAGAAGATAACTGGGGTGCCACGTATACAGTCAGCCGTGCTGGGGGGGGGGGGGGGGGGGAAAGGCCTTGGTTTTGTAAAGGAATTTAACACCCTGAACTTTGATGTTGGGATTTCACATGCCATCCTCCAGTTTGAGGTGTTAAGCCCTAGAATAAATAAAAAGGCACTTCAGTGCACAGTAGCTCTTCAAACGGCTCCCTTTTGAACATTTTAACACAAAAAATAATAATTTCGGAGGTTATTCTGGTGCAAACTTTATGTATTTTAGGAGGCAAGTTATGAAAGTTTGTTTGACGTTGGTCCATCGGGCCGTCCATAGAAACTATACCGTCTGGTTTGCCATGACATTTGCCGTGCGCTCCCTGGAGGCGGAACCGTACTGATTTTGGTGACGTGACCTTTTCCTGTATAGCTACCACCGCTAGGTCCCCGGAGATGAACCCTAACCGTTTGAGTAACCCCGTGACCTTCAATGTACTACCACCCTCAGGCTAATGTCAACTTTGCATAGAAACAATCTCGCAATCTAATAGGGCAGGGGCTCCCCAAACCTTTTCAGCTCGAGATCCAAAAGATACATTTACCTGGGACCCAGAATAGCCTAATAGAAATATATGATGAATTAATTACTTAAACCCTATTTCAAAACGAGTGAAAATAGCTGGTGTACAAGCTCACACAACGTGTTGCATTGTGATGCGTTCTAGATCTGCCATGTTCACAACCTTTTTAATAAAATGTATGGGTTTCTTGAATAGCAAAATGTGCTCTACACACTCCTTTTTCCTCATTAGATTTGAAGGCCGCTACGTGGCCTTCACATTTAGCCCATGTATTGCAGTGGTTCTCAACTTTTTCAGGCTGCCCCCCCCCCCCCCAAAATAAATAAATAAATAATTTGAACTGGGGACCACCCAAAATAATCCTATTTGAACTAGGGACCCCTTGCCTCGTTCCCAGCCTTTACTCATCTGCGAAGAGAAAAGCCTGGTAACGACCTAATGCAGAGTGTCTATAGACGAATCCACAGGCGCGCTGCCTGTAGCTGCCTGTAGCTGCCTGTAGCTGCCTGTAGCTGCCTGTAGGCGGCCATTGCTGCGGTGTCGCGTCCGCGGAGCGTTGACACCGCAGCAATGGCTGCACGCAGGGCAGCGCTCCATGGATTTGTGTATAGGGGCGGTACTTCCTTCGTACATATTTCCCCCGGAAACAATCTTTTTCGATCAATCACAACCATCGTCATTTTAGGGGCAAGGCCACTTGGTTTTGCTTTTGTACATTTTTTGAGGGCACTAAGGCCAAATGCCAGGGCAGGAAGGCCATCAATTAAAACGATGGTTTTTAAGTCCACAGAAATAATGAATTTAACTAGAAGGTTAAGGATGATTTAATTTTAATATAGTACAAGAATAGTTCAACGATCTGTGAAATATAACCCATTTATTTCACAAAATAATGTATTGGCAAATTAACAAAGTAATAGCCTATTAGTCTCAATATTTTCTCACATTCAGCCCTGGACTTCACTGACCGTATACACAAATCCACAGAGCGCTTCCCTGTAGGTATGGCTCCGCCCCCTTTAGGTAGCGCCGCCATTACTGCGGTGTCAATATCACCGCACTCAGCGTAGTAGCAACTGACTGATATTGACACCGCAGTAATGGCGGCGCTACCTAAAGGGGGCGGAGCCATACCTACAGGGAAGCGCTCTGTGGATTCGTGTATAGGGGTCACACTAATCACATTAGATTAACAGATTAGAGTTTTTTTTTCTTCTTTTTTTCATTCAAATGGAATTGAACTTGCACTAATAATGACTTAAGTTGATTTTTATAAATCAATAAATATAGTATTTCTTAAAGGGTCTACACCATGAAAATCACTTTTTTCTTGTTTTTTTGTATTTTTTGGGGTCCCCAGTGTCTCTTGTACCCCAAAAAATGTTTTTTTTTTAAATTCAGTCATTCCTTCTCATTTCATGGATTTCCAGAATGGGCGTGTCTGAACAGGCGATCTCAGAATGGAAATGTTTCTGATGTCACAAACATTAATGATGGCAAACCCAATGTTAAATGAAAAGTGCCCGAATCGCTCCGAAACTTTTTCTACCCCCCCTAAGTGGGGGTCTACGAACAAATACTTCGGGCTCGGATTTTGGCTCCGCCCCCCGGAAGTGGGTGAAACAGGCACCTCAAACACTTGGTGGAATTGTTCAAAAATGTTCAAAGTGTTTTTTTTTCGATTTTGTATTTTTCTTAGATGCTTCTTTTTATGCAGAATTTTTCCTTTTTTTTTTTATTAACAGACAGAATTGCTCAGTAGCCCCCCCCTGCCCAAGAGGACGTTTTGGTATTGCAGCTGAAAGTGCTGTATAAGCCAGAGACAATTGACTTGGGATGAGTATATCTGAGTGATGATTTAGGCTCAAACCTTTTGAAAAAGGTTTGAGGGACATACACCATATGATATTAAATATCAAATATTTTTTTTAAATTCATGGTGTAGATCCTTTAATTATGAATAATTATAGCTTGTATATTGGCTATTTTCACTATTTTACACCCGACAGCGACAATATACAGTATATATGGTTCTGTATCAGTATATGAGTCAGCTTTAGCAGATTTCATTCTAATTTGCTACTATGCCTGCCTATGAATTTCATGGGTCTGGGTAGGGCCACCTTAGCCTGGTAAACCCTCCCTCCGGAAATGAGATTTTCCGGAGGGAGGGGCTTTACCAGGCTAGGGCCACCTGGCCTGGCGGGGATCTGCCCTGTTGCGCAGCAGCACAGCAGGTGAAGACAATTAACTTAAACGAGGAGCTGCGCACCAAAAACGCACTCAAACAATGTCGATTTTTTGTGTGTGATTTGATGTGCATGCGCTGCCACTGACAATCAATGAGACAGACAGCTGTTGTGCAGTTTACTTGTTCTACTGTGTAGTTCTAGTAAAATGGTAGTTTTAACGTTCTAAAAGGCAAGTGTAGGTAGGGTTAATAGGTTCATTAATGATGATAAAAAAATCGGACCACATCGGTCTGTAGGAATTCTCTCTCTCTCTCACTCACTCACTCACTCACTCACTCACTTGACAGCAGAGGAAACGGTGAAATCAGCGTGCGCAGGGCAGGCAGGGGGCATCACGGCCACAGTGGCCGTGGGGCATGTCATTTTTCAAGGGGCACACAGCCAAAGAGAGGGGCAACCGTGGTCGGCGTGAAATTCCTGCCCTGATCACAACCCTCGTTTCATTCACGGAGAATGTAAAAGGATTTGTAAAGCTTCAACGCCATTGCCTTGGCCGGTACTTCCGTCAAATTCCGGTACTTCCATTTAGACACTCAACCGTCTTGCCCAGCATGAAAACTTGTGCAACGGGACATTCTGCATAATGAGTACTTTCTACTTTTGGTACATTAAGTACATATTTTTGTACTTTTACTCGAGTACATTGTAACGGAGTACTTCTACATTGCAGTATTGATACTTTTACTTAAGTAAAACAATGTGGTACTTTTTCCACCACTGATATGATGATGTTCATTCTCCCAACTCTGTCCAATCGATGTAAATGTGTCAAAAGAAGTAAGGAGGAAGTGAATCCAGTCTATCGCTAAGCTACGGAACCTCAGTCCCCCTTTCATCCAGATAGTCCTCATTTTGTCTGGAAGGACAGGTTTTCTTCTCTTTCTTTTTTTGCCACACTGTTCGCAAGCCGCCTTTGATCTGTCAATCCACTTAACACCTACAGACTGTCTGTGACATACAGCTTCATCCACCAAACTGAGGATCCGTGGTTTGAGCAGAGCGATGGGTGTGGTTGCAGACAGGCATATAGGGGGGTTTGGATTAACCCATTAAGACCTGTGGCCGTGGATGTGGCCGTGGACCCCCATCTCAAAAATATTTTGTTCCAGGGACCCCCAGATCGAAGCAAAGATTTGAGTTACAAATATTCACGATTTTTTCAAAAATAGCAGATGTACATGTATGTATAAAGCGAATATTTGTAACTCAAATCTTTGCTTCTGCATCTACAAATGTCTTCTAAATCCTAACAGTTTAACAATAAAACTTACGTTGCTATAATCAGTGGTTCTCAAACTGTTTCAGGTCAAGGACCCCTAAAATTATATGTATTTGGCCACGGACCCCCCATCTCAAAATATGTTGTTCCGGGGACCCCAAAAGATTTGAGTTAAAAATGTTCGCTTTAAAAAAAAATATATATATATTCAAAGATTTGCACACATTCTTGAGATTTTTTAATAGCCAAAGTATAAAATAATGGTTAGAGTGGTTACTCAGGTGCGTTCCCGGTTTTAATGGGTTAACTGTGGGGGTGGCGGTTCTATGCTTCTTCTATTACAATTTAGGCATCTAGCAGACGCTCGTATCCAGAGCGACTTACATCAAATGCAGAGAGAAAGTGTAGAGCGCCTCGGCAAACTAGGATCGCAGGTAAAAAAAAACAAGAGCCTAGAATGAGCCTAAACACTAATACTATCCAAACGTTATCTGTACATTTAAGGTAAAGGATACCAGGTAAACAATGAATCTAGCATCTGTCAAAATAACATGCCATCTAAATTAAAACAAATGACATTGTGGTCAAGAAAACAAGGGTTCCTGGAACTAAATATTTTACGAATGATCGCTTTAAAAAACATATAATCCAAGATTTTGCCACGAATAAAAAAAAAAATCAATATATATAATATTAAAAAATAGCAGATATACAAGCTCATAGCGCGGCACCGAGTGCCGCGCTATGAGCTTGTAGATCTGCTATTTTTTAATAGCCAATGAAATCTAAAAATGACACACAAATGTGTTAACATAGCATCACAATCGTTTTAACAACTTTATCCATACGCTGGCTATTAAAAATAACAGATCCGCTATAAAAAAATAAATAATTAAAAACCTTGAATTTTTTTTCATAAATCTTCTCTTCTGGGGATCCCTGGCACAACACATTTTTGGGGGGTCCTTGACATGAAAAAGTTTGAGAACTAACTGCACTAGCAGCTGTTTTGAAGCACCAACCAGACCCCAGAGAACCTGCTAGAGCCTCATTTACCCCCCGTATCCAGGTGCTGCCTCATGATTATGTGTGGTAATACTTTACTTTACAGTATGTCTTCTGCTGACATTTTATTACACAGCCAAGTGTGGAGTGTTCATTTAACTCTCTCAGTTAAATTGAAACATTTGGTACCGTCTTAGAAGTCTGTCCGTCCGTCACTAATCTTCTAAATGTATTGTGCATGCTGCCAGTAGGCCATTGAATCAAACATAGTTTTTCACAGTTCACATACTGTGAATAGTATCACTTTTGTTATTTTGTTTTTGTGAATTCAGAATCCCAGATCCACATGATGTGTCATAGGGGTGATGCAACTTTGTTGATGGAGAGGGCCACTATATGTCCACACTCACTCCAGAGGGCCACATTCCATAATACCGTCCGACACCTCATCTCTGTATTTTAACTTTTTTCGTAATTTAATGCCGTACTTCGCCATTCTATATCACACAAGAATAGCAACAATAGCCTATATACAAGCTAAAAACATTTTGAGCTTGTAGATCTGCTCTTTTTTGCTATTCTTGAATTGGAATCCTGATTATTATTATTTTTTGGAATCCTGAAAAGTAATTTCAAATGCATTAAGTTATACCTGTCAACTTTATGAACTTAACTACAAATACATCGGACATAAAAAATAATTTTAGTACTAGTCATTAACACATTTACCGCCGGGCCCGTAGTTCTACGGGCCGTTAAATCCAACGGTTAAGCGCCGATCCCGTAGCCTACGGGCTGTGGTGCTTTTTCCTTTTTTTCGATTTTTTTTTTTTTTTCAATTTTCTAGGGGGACCATTTTCAGTGTAACACCACCCGATGTCGACCGGAAGTGCGATCTCGTTTTTTGTTTCCCGTCTGTCTCCATTCTAAGTCGTACACAAAAACCCCTGTAAAAGCCCCTGTAAACATGTAGTTTTTCATCCTCGCATTTCCCATGTTAACATAAACGATCAGAACTCAAACATGGCGGCTCCGTTTGACACGCGGTCTCGACGAGTAGACACCAGGACATGTGCCCGTTGTTTACAAACAGTGGATCGCGCAATCTAAAGGATTTTAACGGGGCCTATGGCGACCTGAAAAAAACAAAAAACAACAATAAAACGTTGGCACTGGTGAGTACATTATGAGATTAACCTCTGGCGGTCAATGTGTTAAGCTACTAATATAGACTGAAGTAATTAAAGCGGGTCATGTTTGGAATTGTAACAGCTGAAATCAATAATATAATCAGTGTTCTGATATTAATCTGCGGGCCGCATTAAGTGAAGGTGGGGGCCGCATGTGGCCCCCGAGCCGCCAGTTGCCCATGTGTGCTGTAGATACACAGGGAAGCCACGCCCTTATCAGAACCCGTCTTGTTTTGAATTGGGGCAACAATACAAAAATGGCCATCAAAAGCCGACATGCTGATGACCGCTGGTTATATATATATATATATATATATATATATATATATATATATATATATATATATATATATATATATATATATATATATATATATATATATATATATATATATATATATATATATATATATATACATTAGGCATGTAACGATTTATCGTAAATCGATTCAAACGGGTGACTATTTGAATCGATTTAATAAAAAAAGTGAATCGCAATGTGAAAAATAGCCAAAAGAAACATTTGGAAAGGTGGAAAACTTTAGTTAAACTTGCAGAGTGACGCATTACTTTACCTGGTTTACATCTTCTGATAGTTGTACTTGAATGTTGACATGAAATAATAATCCTGTTTAGTGTTTCATTGGCGTAAGCAGCTGGTAAACACCGACACGTTGAAAGGCTAGGATCATAATACCAAGGATTCGACAGTGATGTCACTATTATGCAACCTGGAAGTAAAGATACCAAGGATTCGTCAGTGATGTCACTGACATGTGCAAAAGAAGGAGGATCTTTGTAAGAGAATTGATAAACAGTCTTTTGCTACTGTATTGAAAAGAGGATAAGAGAAAACACAGTAATGTAAAAATTAAAATAAAAAAAAGAGAAGAAAATTACCAAAAAGGTTTGGTAATTTGTCTGGAAAATAATTTTAGATTAAAAAATCGTGAACAATCGTATCGTGAACCTCAAATCGTGATTCGAATCGTATCGTGAGTTGAGTGAATCGTTACATGCCTAATATACAGGGTACTCAACATTGGGTTCCCAAAATGGAGCCATTTGTACACTCTCACTGTGAAATAAGCACTGAGGAGTTTTACAGTGTACGTGTA
The DNA here is from genome assembly GCF_963280865.1 of Gymnoscopelus braueri. NCBI lineage: Eukaryota > Metazoa > Chordata > Actinopteri > Myctophiformes > Myctophidae > Gymnoscopelus > Gymnoscopelus braueri. The sequence goes on along the minus strand of NC_137622.1, from coordinate 4,963,981 downwards.
CTGTACATTGCATTTCAGCGTCACAATTCTAAGCACATTTTAAGCACGATTCTGTGTAGAAACGGCAGCCGGCTCTGGTCGGCTGTGATGTGTGCAGGGTTGAGCTGTAGCCATGATGCAGCGTGATGCAGTCCCCACAGAGAGAGAGAGAGAGAGAGAGAGAGATGCAAGGCTAAGTCAGAGAGAGAGAGAGAGAGATGCAAGGCTAAGTCAGGGAACAGCTGCCAAGGGGAGGAACGGAGTCGTGGAAGAGAGTGGAGCTTTGCACAGATGAGAGACCTGACACATCTGGTTAAGGTAGAGAGAGAGAGAGACCTAAAGTAAAAACCTCTTGACTCCCACCTTAAATAGAGCATGAAGGCGGCCACACGCTTGGCGGGCGGCGGGGTTCGGGGGGGGGGGGGGGGGGGGGGGGGTGTTCTTTCGCCTGTTGCCCGGCGAAAACGAGGCCGTGATTGCATACTTTATGGCTGAGGCATGATGGGTAAGGATTAAAGATGGCTGCCCTCGGGGCATACAGCAGTACCATTACTCTTGATGGATTCGCTCTCCCTTCACATATTCCCATACGCAGACAGTGGTGGTGGGGGGGAAGCGGTGAAAGGAACCAAGTACTTTTACTCAAGTACAGTTTCAAGGTACCTCACTTGAGTATTTCCATTTCTTTATTCTTTGTATACTAATAGGTACTGCGCTACATTTCAGAGCCAAATGTTGTACTTTTCACTGCACTACAATTATTTTACAAACCCTAACCCTTTCCCCGCTCCATATTGTGGTATTGCTACTTTTACTTGAGTAAAAAAAAACAAAAAAAAACTCTTGAGTGGAGGTTCACAGGGCCTGACTAATGCATGGCACGATGATGGGATCAGGACAGACAGGAGAGCCACACTAAGGCAGCTTCAGGAGAACCTCTCGCTCCCTTTTCTATTTTCTCTCCTAATCCCCCCCTCCTCTTCTCCTCGCTCTCCAGCTCTGCGGCACTCAGGGCAAAGGCAAAAAAAACATGGCGAACCGCTCGTGATTCTTAATCGCCGGTTATACGACCGCGTCGCTACATGTATAAGCTAGCAGAGGTGGAAAGTAACGAAGTACAGCTGTACCTCAGCATGACGTTGATGTTCCTTTTTTCTTTACTCGAGTACTTCCGTTGTTGATACTTTACACTTCTAGCTCCACTACGTATCAAAGACAAAATCTTGAAACATTTGAGTACTTTTACTTTGATAGTGTAAGAATATTTCGATGTCATTACTTAAGTTTTGAATACAGGCCTTTTACTCGTAACAGAGTATTTTTTATATTGTCGTAGTAGAACTTCCACCGCTGCTCGGGGCAAAGGCAAAAAAAAACATGGCAGAAGCACTCGTGATTCTTAATCGGCGGTTACACCGACCGCGTCGCTAGCTAGTTTCCCCACCGAGGGCCGCGGCGTTACAGGCGAAACGGACAAGTGGGCCAGGAATGTGCCACGGATGGCAGCCCGTCGGGGAGGGGGGTTCTTTCCCGGAGAGTTAACCGTCGATGTTCCAGCATTCTTGCTGCTGTCACCTTCGTTTCACCCCCATGAAAACTACTGCCTTGGCAGAGAGCTGAGTCATTCCACCTCTCCTCTCCTCTCCCCCTCTCATCTCCAAGACGGGCATAAAGCGGCGCTAAGCAGCTGGTATAGGAGGAGGGGAGGAGGGTATAGGACGAGATATATAGGCAGCAAGAGAGGGGGAGCTCAAAAAGAAAGTGAACGAGGACTTCGGAGAATATAGATGACAAGTTTTGGTATACGTGGCGCCGCTGCTGCGTACAAACCATGGGCCCTCCCCCGAGTTAATTGAGACCGCGCCGCCTGTCCGCCAGTCTCATTCGCGGCGGTGGCCCCACCGCGACGAAGGACTATACTCTCCATGGACTGGGCCGCGCAAAGCAGAGCAGAGCGCTTGTCTGTCTGTCTGTCTGTCTGTCTGTCTCTCTCTCTCTCGCCCCTCCAAATGTTGTTTTGCCCAAATTGCTGTCACAATCGTTTAATCTGCTCAACCCCCGCCCCCGAGATGCATGGCTCTCTCTCGCCCCTCATCTGCCTCTGCTCTGTGCTCTCTCTCTCTCTCTCTCTCTCTCTCTCTGCCCTTGTAACGTGCTCCTCCGCTGCACAGCGCTCTTAAACCTCCCCCGCTCCCTGCTCCTTCCCTTCCCCATGCAGAGTGTGCTACAGTGTGGCAGCGTTCTTATTTGTCTCTCTGGTGACACTAATTGGAAAACAGCTGCGAGGCGTCCCCTGGGTCACAACCTCAGACGGGGGCCGTTTGTTGATTAGCGGCCGTATAGCTTAAGACAGTCGTTCTCAACCTTTTTGTGGCGTCGCGACCCGCCCCGCCCGACCCCCGTTACGGCTGCCGCGTTAAGCGGTCAGACGGGTGGGTCTGGGTTTCGGAGCATGTTTTATTTGAACGATCAATCGCTCGATCGTCGGCTTGGATTGATGGAACTAGCGTAGTGTAATTGAATTTCATCTTCATCGGTATCACAACGAAGAATTTTAAGTATTCAAATATCTTTTAAATGTTTCGTTATTTGTATTATCATTCAAATCTTAGTGTTTTGACAATTATTAAGAACCACTGGAGTCAGAAATTTGGAGCATGTGACAAGCAGTGTTTTCTCACTGCTTCCCCCCCCCCCCCCCCCCGACCATCAGAGAGCTGTCGCCTGTGTGTGTGTGTGTGTGTGTGTGTGTGTGTGTGTGTGTGTGTGTGTGTGTGTGTGTGTGTGTGTGTGTGTGTGTGTGTGTGTGTGTGTGTGTGTGTGTGTGTGTGTGTGTGTGTGTGTGTGTGTGTGTGTGTGTGTGTGTGTGTGTGTGTGTGTGTGTGTGTGTGTGTGTCGGTAGATCTCGACAACCATCAACACTAAATACTTGGGTACGACGGGTATTGCATAACCGAGGGGGCATCGTTCCCAACGGGACGTTACGTAAAATGTTTGGCCTTGGTGCAGATGTGGGGGTGACGTTTTCGTCGCGTCGGATGGCGGGGCAGGAAAACCAAACGCAGGCGGCGGATGCGAACGCTCGTCTTAAGAAGGAGCGAGCATCCAGTGAATTCTCAAGAGCTTCGGGATCCATATCAACCTCACTCGATCAAAGTTTTGCTTCTCACATAGATTACATCCCACCTTCGCTCGCTCTCCTTTTCCATTTGTTCGCCATCAACATCCTTTTTTTGTCTTCCTCAAGGCTATACTTTCCGTGCCGTCAGAGAGACAAGGTAAATTAAACGCCTCTAATCAATACGCCTGCAACTTACTTAACTAATGAGGTCGTGGATTTTTTGCCAGTGGGGAAGACATTTGTAGGTTCTCCGTGCCTCAGAAAGGGAGGGGGGGACTCGCATGGTGTCACTGTGACTGCCACGGATTACACACGCAAAGAAGGAAGCCTTCGACACGCAGAGCTGCTCTCCGTGAACTCAATATTCAATTATCACGCTTATGGCCTTAGTGATGATTGGGATGGGATGATTTATGCCATCTCATGAGGCTGCTTTCTTGACATTATTTGTGCTTTGTTTTTTCTCAGTCTGCTCATGTCCATTCAAGCATTATCTCCTTTCTTCCCCAGTGCTGTTTTGTCTGTAATTATCATGCAGCTAAATATGTGCAGAGTTGCCAACGTTCACATATGCCCACCACATTGCACCATACATTATGCCAGAGTTACACTATCGTTGGGCAGAAGACGCGTGTGTATACGTCCATGCGTGCTCACATGTGACTGGATGTTGATTTAAGCTCTGACATTTATGTCAAACATAGCCCAGTATTTCTAGATTCTACTGTGCAATTAGTTCACGTTTGGACAGAACATGATTTCCGTGACATGGACTGAACCATGCAAAGCACCGACCTGCTCATCGAGAGCAGGTAGGGGTTCAGAGTCAAGGACACTTCGACACTAAACCAGGGGGATCCGGGGATCAAACCAGTTTTTGTTATAATGGATATCAAAACCATGCGTTGCCAACCAAACAAAGAGGATCGAGCCTCACCCACTGTACAGATGCAAAAGATGAAACAGACACACACACAAATACAGCCGCATCACAATACCTTTGCAGTCGCTCAAGTAATAAAAACTCTCTCTCTCTCTCTCTGCAGTGTGCTACTTGACTCAATGCGTTACAGAGTGTAACCTCTAATGGTATGGACTGATGTCGCTGCCTTCGCATTTTCATGGGTGTAACGGCACGTGAAGTCATTCACTCGGTGCACCTGAACAGCGCTCAGGCATTCAAAGCCTTTACGCAGCACTTTTTCACACAGTTGAAAAAAAAAAGAATGAAAGGGGCATCGACAATTATGTCATGGTGAAATGACTAAAAAAGATGGCTGCAGAAAAAAGTGTAAAACCTTGCGTAAAGGTTAAAACCTTGATAGGTGGTCTGAATGTATGCGGAAGCGTATATGCGTGCGAGTGCACGTGCAGAATGCAAGTTTGTGTGATTTCATCTTTCATTTAATCTTTATTTCATTTATGGTTTTACAGGATTACATTAATTTGCATTTCTTTCTTTTACATATTCCATAATGTGATCATGCATCCATGTGTATTCTGTGTATGCATGTGGACTGTGTGTGTGTGTGTGTGTGTGTGTGTGTGTGTCCGTGAATCCCAATGTTGTTTTTTATAACATCTTAAACAACCACACCCGTTGTTAACTACCACCGTTAATGCAGTAGGTGCAGAATTTAGATGCATTTACAACTTCTGTGGACTATGTGCTTGATCAAGCTTGTAAACAAGGACGCACTACTTACCGGTGGAATATACCAACAGCCGCGGCCCCTCCCTTGAACATTTACTGGGAAGAGAGGCATTAGACCCGGCTGCCTTCCAGCGGTATGTCAGTCCACTGTCGGAACAGTAATGGGTGGATTTCCAGGCCCATGAGAACAATTACAGGGACCGCATAAACACCAAGCGACCGTGCGAGACTAAGAACTTGGCGATCTGGGAGAGTGGATAAAACTCGCTACAATTATTAATGGAATATTCTTCAAGAACAGAGTATCTTAACTCATTCATGCCAGACTTATTTCTGGCTGCGTTTGCCCACTGCCAGCAATTTTAGTTTTTCTTACCTTTTCAACTGGTCACAGAATATTTATATCCAGTATAATCGATCCCACGACGGTTGCTAAGGACGGAGGGTTTCACTGTGCGAGAGGAAAAAAAATCACCACAACCCCCCCTTCCCTTGTTACAGGCTGTTGAATATAGCATGTCTCGCCAAAATGCAGGGGAAAAAAGAGAACTCAAGATACAGCTGATTTCCCAAAAACGCTAAATAGCAAGTGGATGGGGGGGAGGGGGGGGTCTCTCGATCACGTGATCTCCTGTATCTGTTTGACTTGAGGGTGAAAATGGTCACTCAGGTGATAGAGATCAGCACCATCTGGTGGAAAACCACTGAAAATGTGCGAAAATCGTCTTAACACATTGGGTGCCAAAACCGTATATATACGGTTTTGCGCATACTAACGTTGAGTGCCAAAACCGTATATATACGGTTTTTGAAAAAAAAAAAATTTTAATTTTTTTTTTTTCCTTCACAGCAACAGGAAATATCACTCCTACAAGATTTAGACTCCAATCCACCTCCTGGTTAACTTATGACTTCAAAAACCTGTATCTCGGCTCCTGTGCACTTTTTTTTTTTACAATGTTAATTTAACTATTTTCAACTGGCTGCAACTATGGAATGGATTTCCGAATGTTTTAAATTTTTTCCCCCCGATTGTACGAGACCTGTATGTGTGTAATGAGGGGATCACCGTGAGGACGGTGATCACTGAAAATATTTTGTGACTACTTGAAAAAGGTTCAAAATGTTTAAAAAGTCCTGGCACTCAAAGTATAATATTTTAATAAACCTCTGGCACCCAATGTGTTAAGATTAGGAAAAGATTCAGGTTAGCATTGGAATTAGACGTTTAGGGTGCTATATTGCATTTTTTTTTAAATCATTTTGAAAACCATTCACAAAAAGTGAAAATAGCCGATCTTGAAGCTCACAATGCGTCAATGTAGATCAGCCTTAAAATAAAAAAGACTAATAAGATAAGGCATAAGGGACTTTTTTTTGGCTTTAAGGTTAGGCTTAAAAATTGCCCAAAGAAAATTGTAAAAGTGTCGTCCATAAAACCGGCATCCTAAAATGTTGATATCACAAGTATAGTAATACAAATGTGTGTGCGTGTGCCAGCGGTAGAAAAAGTACTCAAATGTTTTACTGAAGTAATACAATGTAGAAGTACTCTGTTACAAGAAAAAGTCCGGAATTCAAAATTGATTTGGTATCAAAATATACTTAAAGTACCAAAAGTAAAAGCACTAAAATGTTTGAAAATAGCAGATTTACAAGCTCACAACGCAGCTTGTAGACCGACTATTTCAAATAGCACATGTATAAAATAGGGCTAAAGTGGTTAATATATGTTTTATGATAACATCATGATGAATAATTTATATCTAAGTAACTTGTAAGTAAAGTTTTCAAGTAATTGTAGCAGAGTAAAAGTACAACATTTGCCAAAAGCAAAAATACCTCAAAATTGTACTCGAGTACAGAATTTGAGTACATGTACTTGGTTGCTTTACATCACTGGCGTGCGCGGGTGAGCATCCTCCTCTCGCTGCCAGCTGAGCGCAGCGCGCTGACCTTGAGGCCTGGCCGGTGTGCATGGCAGTGGGTGTAAAGAGAACCAGGCAGCCACGCAGAGTCTTTTATCTGAGGAAATACTCTTGTTGTCGGAAATAAACGCCGGCCAAAGAGTGCTGACGCCAGAGCCCTGTATACTGTCGTTTCTTTTTCACAGCATCGGCAATTTGAGCCACTCTATGGCTCAGCGTACACACTACACCGGTGTTTCCCAAACTCTGGGTTTGGGACCGATTTGTGGGCCGTGGACCGATTTTTATGGGTCATGAGTAAACAAAATATCCCTTTATTTTCCGGTTCCCACAGTTTGTTTTTAGTTATTTCAAAAGAATGAATAAAAATAATAAATCAAAGAAATTCTGAATATTAGAAAAAACACATTTTAACATATTACCTGTCAAGAACGCAGATATGCGTTCTTTCCCCCCAAAAAAGGAAAATTCCACTAGAGGGCGCTCTAACACAACTTAGGAATGATCCCTCGACACTCAGAGAAGGAATGGACGGTTGTGACGTCATCCCCAAAAATGTCACTTCCGTCCGATCCAATGTTAGGATTTGTAGAAAAACACTTCTAGCTCAGATTTTTTTGTTTGTTGATAGAACCGGCCATTTTCAACAGCGATCGCTCCAAAATGGCCGATCACGGTAACATTGGACAGAGGAGACCCCCCCCACCCCCCAGACACTCTTTGTTTACTTCCGTGTACACAACGCGGCTTCCACGGCTCCTCAAAGATCGTCAATTTAAGGTAATAAACGCTGGCATGGGGATCAAAAACTATGTTTTAATCTCAGGCAGTCAATGTGTTAAGATGTAGTGAAAAAAGCAGATTGAGCTTGTAGATCTGTCATGTTCACTTGTGGGAGGGACACATGCGTTTTTTTGGGCGGTTTTGAGGTCCCTCCCACGCGGGTTTTTGGGCGGATTTGTTCGTTTTTTTCAGGTTTTTGGTTACTTTATTTTGGTTTTAGGGATAGGTTAGGGTCATGTTATTTAATTATAATTTTTGCCTCATTTTACCGATTTATTATCAAAACAAAATCTATCAAAACATTTTTTTTTCTGGCAAAAAGTGGGGGGAATGAAATCACGGATCTGTGAGAGTGAGGGTGTCACGTCGTCCGCACAGTGAATGGCCGCGACGCCCCTGCAGCTTAAGCAAGTTCTCACTATAAACCCCTTTGTTTCAGAGGATGGACAGACACTAATAACAAATATAATGCAGCTGAGAAACTTTGGTCAACTTCATTATGTACTTGCATAATACATGGTCTTTTGGTCGCAAAAACATACCTAGTCTACTTTGGATCTGATGGATAGGGTTCTGTGCAGACTGCAGTCCATTTGGAAACACTTGGATGCCTGGTCATAGTGTTGTCTGGTCCAGGTCCATTGCTCCTAATATTATCAGAATGGCAGCAGCTAAATTCTTTGATCCTCTGATGACCGCAACATTCTCCGTGTCATCCTCTTCAATACCTTCGGTTTTGGTCAAACTCCCCCCAACTTGGAAGCAACAGGAGGTTTGTTTATAATTATTCACAACAAATCTTTGATTTGATGATAACTCGGACTCCTGTGGTCGCTAGTTTGAGTCATGGGGGTCTATAATCACTTTCTGTTTCTTTTTCCTCGGTAGCTTTCACTGTTTTAAAATACTTGCTTAAATATGCACACTTTGCAGCTAGCACAGAGAGCTGTTGTATCCTCTCATTATGTTTTTGTATTTTCTTTCCCCAAATTTGACTTGTAAACAAGCCGGTGAATGAAATCACATGTTGTTGGTGGTCGGGATAGAATACAAGAACGCTCGTCCCAAAACACGCTCGCCCCGGGTATATCCGGCGGCCTCGGTCGGCGAAAACAATGGGGGCGAGTGTGTTTTGGGGCTGCATTTCTCGCCAATGAGTATTGCGGAAATACTATGAATAATATTATGGGGTTGCCAGACTTTATTTCCCAGCTTGAGACCTGAAAGATAATTTTTGGTGTCTCCTAGGGACCCCAACTTACAAAAAATGCATTATGAATGAACCGCTTAAAGGGGCGCAACACCCTAAGCCTGATTTTGCAGTTTGTTTTCAACTTCAAGTCAAAAACTACAGCAGGCTAAAAAACATGTTTGATCATCACAGTGACCTTATAGTACACAGTGATGTGAGCAACACAGCTGGAGCTAAGCAAATTATTAAAGGGCGTGTTAGATTGTATGTGTGTCAATACTATCATGCTTGCACATTGGCCACGCCCATGGCTCTGAACACACTGTGAAAATAGCACGCTCATTATTAATTTGTTGGTGCAGCTGTGTTGCTTACTTGTCTGACATGTTTTAGCCTGCTGTAGGTTTTGACCTTAAAGGGATAGTTCACCCAAAAAAAAAAAGTTTAGTCACCCCATGGAGACTTTAATTCATAGATATTTTTTAGTTTTTTGTCGCATTCCTAAGCCAATAATTTGATGACCAGCGGACCGGTAGGCAGCGGTGCCGGTAGGAGACACAAAGGAGACTCTTCGTGTCTCCTACCAGAACCACTGCCGGTCATCAAATTATTGGCTTAGGAATGCGACAAAAACTAAAAAATAGCCAGGAATTCAAGTGTCCATGGGGTGACTAATCGATAGAAAAAAAAGTCTTTTGAAAAAGTTGAAAACAAACTACAAAATCTGCCTAGTGCCCATTGAAAACCCTATTAAAATAGTGAAAATAGCCGATCGTCTTTTTTCCTTCTTCTGAAAGTATTTAGAAAATCTTTTGAAATCTTAACGAAGAAAAAAAAAAGTAAACTCATCTTCACCCACCCATTGCACTAAATTGCACCCCACCTGTTCCAATGAAGCCTAACCCCACCCATCCCATGTAGCATACATGTTGTTTAACTAGCTAGTTACACACTGTGAATTATTTGTAAGGTCAAATAGGTTAAACTAGGTTTTGTTTCATTTTATTTTATGGGATGAGAGGGATCTGTCGAAATCCATTCCATACCTCGTGAAGCAACATTTGGAGTGTGCAAATGTTCACACTGGACGCCAGCGTTGTTGGATGAGCGTTGGATGTCTGTTGGATGCACGTTAGAGCAGTATTGATTGAAGTTTAAGCCCGCAGATTAGCATGGTTCTGGTGGACAGATATAGCACATTCCTCTCTCATATGTGAATCCATAAATTAATGATAATGCGGATTTCATTACTTATGTGTGTCAGTGTGATGAGACTTAACATTAATATTGCATGTCCATGTGAATTATAGAAAGGCATAACATTTACCACAGTGCATTCAGTGTAAATATAATATGGGTATGTCAGAGGAATAATCCTAAGGATTGTGAGACCAGTAAAGGGGGTCTCAACAGGGGTTACGGGACCCCTAGGGGGTCCTCAGAGTTTGTATAGGCGGGCCGTCAAAAAATGCAAGCTCAAACTGGCTATCGGCTATTTTTGGCGACAAGATTTGGTGTAGAGGGAAAAAGGAGCAGACCAATTACAGAGCCAAACGTCAAGTTAACTATGTATTGAGGGTTTAAGTGTTTAAATATCTGAAAATAAAACATATTCATTGGAAAGATGAGTAAATAAACAAACAAAAAATATTCATCATGGATAGGTTAATTGATGTTAAGCTATCTATGAAATACATGAAAAAGTCACATCTGCAACACAATGTTAGACAATGGGCAGTAGGGGGTCCCTGCTTCATCTCTCTCTCAGCTAAGGGGTCCTTGGCCTGAAAAATATTGAAGACACCTGCAGAAAAGTATACACACATTTCAACATCTTTCCCTGTACCCTCAATGTGATATTTCACCCCAAAAAAATACTTTATTCCTGTCGATTAGTCATCCCATGGAGACTTAAATTCATTGATGTTTTGTTTGTTTTTGTCACATTCCTTAGCCAATAATTTGATGACCAGCGGACCGGTTAGGCAGCGGTTCCGGTAGGAGACACAAAGGAGACTCTTTGTGTCTCCTACCAGAACCGCTGCCGGTCATCAAATTATTGGCTTCGGGATTCGACAAAAACAAAACAAATATCCCTAAATTCAAGTCTCCATGTGGTGACTACTTCATAGGAAAAGAAAGTCATTTTTGGGGTGAACTATCCCTTTAAGAAACAGTTCACCAACCCTCCGAACCGAAGTAGTCGTTTTAAGTCGTTTTAAACCAAAAGTTTGAAACGAGACAGCAGAGAGCATGTTCGGTCACGCAACATAGACCCTTCCCTCGCCGTTTCGGAACGCCTCAGCGCAGGTTGGAAGGTGCGGCTTTTCAAAGCGATTGGACCTTTTTTTTTCTTTCTCCCCTGATCGACCTCGTATGCAGGGTCAGCATCAGCTCAGACACGGCACGCCTAATGAGTTTCCCTCGCTCGCTGCCGGATCTCCCGGAGCAGGGTGGGAGATTAAGGCGTCTTCGGAGCGAGGCGGTGCATGCGCCCGGCATAACCGCTGGTGTGGAATAATTAGGCAGAGTGCGGGACCCCTCCTGGATCAGAGATGACCTTTTGGAGAGCGTGACCCCCCGGCTCGTTCCGGATGCCTCCGACAGAGCACCGTTAGAGCTAGCGAGTTCAAGAGGAGAAAAGATTACAGGGAATTCCCAGCCGTCGAGATCAGCGGTTCTCAAACATTTTCATGTCAGCGACCCCCAAATTGATACGCCTTTGGCCGTGGACCTCCATTTGATAAGATGTTGTGCCAGGGACCCCCCCGTAAGAGGAGAGTTGTTAAACTCTGCCAAGCAAGTTTTCGGAACTAATCAATCTGCAAGCTCACAACGAGTTTCGAGCAGCGCGCTGTGAGCTTATAGATTGTCTATTTCCAAATAGCCAAGATAGGGCTTAAATGTTTAAACTCTTGCCTCATTTTGATGGGACCCAATGCTACCCCTTCGGGTACTCCCAAGTATCCCCGAACCCCACTTTGAGAACCGGTTTTATAGACCAGTGGTTCTCAAACTTTTTCAAGGAACCTCAAATAAATATACATTTGGACGTGGATCCTCATACAGGATTTGTGTTTAAGTATTTCAAAATGATTAAATATTTTCCCAATTCTGTGAAAATAGTGGCCTGGAATCCAGGCAGAGGCGCTCGTTCAGCTTTCCTTTTTTTTCACTTTGCTTCTCTGTCTGGCTCTCATCTTATTTGAACCGGATTACCAAATGTCAGCGATTAGGCAGGTCAGGAAGTGACTTCAATTTTACATTGGAAGGCTCTGTCCACACGCCGTCCACAGACATTTAGATTGGAAGCGACTGGTCCCGCCCCCGCACCACAGACCAATCAGAAGCCTGCGCTCTGGGGTGCCCGCCCGCCCTGGTCCTGCCCCTTTGGAAATGGCATGATTTCCAGACTGAGAAGCGAAGTGAGAAACAAAATTATAAAAACCTGTCCAACGGAGCAAATCAGTCTGGATTCCAGGCTAGGAAAGTAGATCATCTACAAGCTTCACAATACTTGAGCCTGTGTGCTTTAGCTTGTATAGATCAGCAATTTTCAAATAGCCAATGTCAGGGTTAAAGTGGTGAAACGGATTTAAAAAAAAAAATTCATTGTTTTATCCCGCGATTTTTGTAACCCTTATTTTTACACCCGGTGCCAATTTTCTAAGTGATCCTGGGCACTACACTCCCCTCACCAGCCTAAGGAGGCCATGGCCGAGCTCATGCCTCCTTCAATGCATGAGAGCCTCCTCCATCAGGCGCCCCGGCTGTCATGGGTGAAACAGATTTTGATGCTACAGTATATTAACTAATTATGTTGGGGACCCCCTGGAACCCGCTCAAGGAACCCCTGGGGGGTTCCTGGACCCCCACTTTGAAAACCAGCGGTCTAGACTCCCTGGCGCTGGCTGGCTGGTATATACTGTAATTCCACTGTAATAATAGTCACGGAAGGCTGCACATTTTCCTCGGGGTCACTCAAATGTCGGAATGCATTTGAGCACTTGCCGCTTAACGTTCCATCTGCCGAATTGTGTGATTTTCACTGAGAAGACTGTTGTGACATAGCGGCGCTCTGCCACTTTCAAATGTGTATACATTCAGCTTGACGGGAGTGAGACGTCTCAGCCGCCGCGAGGCTATAGCTCTCCGGTCCAATAACACAGCCGTGTGCACCGGTGAATGGAATCAGGCTGAGTTTTCTCGCTCGCTGCCTCTGAAAAGACAGGGGGGGACTTATAGAGAAACGTGTCAACTCGGAACGAGCTCATCTTAAAATAAACGTTGGATGAGGTTTGAAATGTTCCTTCGCCCGCTTTTAACACATATTTGTGTGTGTGTGTGTGTGTGTGTGTGTGTGTGTGTGTGTGTGCGTGTGCGTGCGCAATATGTATTGAATGTGCCAACTTTTTCTCAATCATTTCCAATGATACTAATCGCATGCAATTCTTACCAGATATTGGTATCAAAGGGATATTTCACTTTCAAACATGTTGGGGTCATTTTAACATCTACTCAGGCCTTTTTGAGAACTTTTTAAGTTCCTTGATTTTGATATTAATTTTATTAGACACGCCCCCTTCCTATATAGGCCAAAGCCCATTGTAACTTCAAACTCCATTTTATCCATGTTAGATTCATTGAAAACACCCATCCTTGGTTCACGGGACTGGTATTGTCATTCTAATGTGCGAGGGTCCGGGTTTGCTTTTGCCGAGCGTTGCGAAGTCCGATTGAGCCGACTCAGCGCCGTTCAAGTTATGTCCCAATAGGGACAGAATCGTAACTCATATTCCCCAAAAGTCAACATTTGCCTTATTTGCCCCCCCCCCCCTTCAAGTCACAGTTTGACATTATGTCACATTTGTCCCAAGAGGTCACAATATGCCTTTTGGGGGTAAGATAGCGTTGGTCTGGGTGTAGCTGCAGTACACCGGCTATGTCTGAGTCATGTGACGGCCCCATAACATGCGCAAAACTGCGTTGTTGGGCAGCGGTTTCGGTTTGTTGTTTCCGTCCGTCCGCCCACCCACTCACTCACTCAGCCAACGCCCACCAATTAGCCAATTAATACCACCTGTGCAGATGTGCCTTTCCACCAAGGAGAGCAAGCCATGTCTGAGGAAGAGTGAGCACTATTCATAGCAACGGCTTGATCGGAACCAACTCAGTCCCCAGCTTGTTAGTCAGTCAGAGTGCAGGTTTCATCACATCAAGCTGATGGAGAGCAGAGATTGACACAGAGGTACCGACGCTGTCCGAGATGCTGAACTCTGTCCTCAGAACCCTGTTTCACCCTGTGGAAATGCTCACCTGAACGGCGGTCAAACAGTGAGACTCCACATTAACCCTTCCATTGTGTTAGGGTCATTTTGACCCGTTTTCAAGTTTAAATAGCAAAATAAAGTACCCTTTACATTTCTTTATCGGAACAAGGCTTTATGATATCCTCAAAAACAGCTATTTTAACGCAACACAATTAATTACCACCATTTTAATTAATTCTGATGGTCTCCAAAACAAAGTGACATCTGTGGTGTTAAGGGTCAAATTGAGAAGTGTGGCTCAATTCCGCCAAAATTGTCAATATTCAATGTTTGCATGTAACTTGTCCTCAATTTGCATTTGCTATTAGGAGTCAAATAAAGTACTTTTTACCTTCTATGGTATACGGGTACATTTTGACCCTTAACACCACAGATATTCTAATAAGTGTTTACATGGATTTGAATGCATAACAAGTCAGCTATGAGGTGGGAGAAAAAAATAAATGAACATAATAATGTTTGAGTATTTTGGGCTGAGTTAAATCACGGGTCAAATTTGACCCTCTAACACCAAAAGTGTATGCAGGTTTCTAACACAATGCAAGGGTTAAACATACAGCGTATGTGAAAGCAGGCATACACATATGTACAACATTAGCATCATATACAAGTGTGTACACGTTCTTTTAGAAACATTTGCAAGTGCACTTTTTGGAAAATGTGGAAACTCGCTGTCCTCGGGTCTTGCAGCCAATGCATTTGTTGTGTCTTTACATATTTATGTATAGCAGTGAGGGTGTGGTAAAGAATGAAGCTGTGACGTTACATTATGTTTTCGTCGCTCTTCTTTGGGATCATTTAAGCGCCTTCAACCTGGCGTCCCCATTTTGGGCATGACACCCATAGGCCGGAAAAGTTCAAAACAATGTGACGTGTTTTGAGCTTGTAGATCAGTTATTTTTTGTGTCCGCTAACCAGGGCTTAAGTGTTAGTAGAGTGACATGATTCCATAGAGTTCCAACCACGCTGCAGATGGACGGCTTTGAAGAGCAACACTGCATAATGCACATTATTATTATCTTCTTATGCCATAATGTGTAATAATCCTCAAGCAAGCATGGTTCATTCCTTTGAAAGAGCTGATGCCACCTTCCATACTCACACTCTGGACGTCAGGCTATCCAAGCTTAGAAAACGGATAGTCGGCTGAGCCCCGTTGTAAAATACTCCCATAAACGCACACCTGGACCAGCGTTGCCAGGTCTGCTCATTATGAACGACTTTGGGCTTGTTTGTCTGTAATGCTGCTTGTTAAATGTTAGTACTTGCGGGTTGTGGTTTTTGGGCTTGTTCCTAGAGTTGCTTATTTTGGCCTGGGTTGTTTAAACCAGTGGTTGTCAAACATTTTCATGTCAAGGACCCCAAACATCTTATCTTTATTGTATCTTATCTGTTGGGCTTGTTCCTCTCGCACGATCTGGTACTGACCTGGGCCACGTGTGTCAGTATGACAGGGTTAAAGGCAGTGGTGGAAAAAGTACTCAATTGCTTTACTTAAGTAAAAGTACCAATAGTGCAATGTAGAAGAACTCCGTTACAAGTAAAAGTCCGGAATTAAAAATGTGCTTGAGTAAAAGTGCGAAAGTATTGGCATCAAAATGTGCTTAAAGTACCAAAAGTAAAAGTACTATATAAGTACTACGTATACTACGTATAAAATAAGGCTAAAGTAGTTAATGGATGTTTTGTAATATAATAATTTATATCTGAAAAGCAACTAGTAACTAGACGCGTCGCAATTCTGGGAAATTGCAAAGTGTGGTTGCGCCGACGCGGGTCGCGGCCGCCGGGACTCGAGGGATACGCCGGGAGGAATACCGTCGGAGGCTGCGCGACGTGCCGATCGGATCCCGCCTTCGTGATACGTGCCGTTTTGATTTTAGGAAATAGGCCCCTCCAAATAAATAAATCGGCCCCTCCCACAAATATAAGGGGCCAATCATATTGTCACGTCACTCCTGAGATCGCTTTTATTTCATTTTGAGAGGATTGATCCCCCCAAAAATCATGTTTTTCAAACGGTTACGTTTTGTGCATTTGTGGCGCCCCCTATGGGTCAAAGTGGAAATGCTTTTGGGGATTCGTTGAGTAAACCACCTTCGACATGTGATTCAAATTTGGGATCGATTGGACGTTTCGTTAGTGATTTTTGGCATTCTTTGTAAAACAGAACCCTCCCACTAACTTTGGAAGCCAATTACGGACGAACGGTAAGGATTCTCAAAATGCCGTTTGGATATGTTTATCGCATGGGTCCAGAGATGACGTGTACCGATTGGTGTGAGATGTGGACAGAATTTGTAGGAAAAGGAGCAAAAAGTGTGTTTTGAAGAAAATTCAAAATGGCGGAAAATCTATCCTGACGCAAATGGGCGTGGCCTATATGGGAAGTTGCGTCTTGACCCAAGAAATCTTGGGAAAAATATTTTTATTTTACGACCTACGGTTGAAGAGTTAAAGACCAAAATGTAAAGGGGGCTTTTATAGCGCCACCATGAGGCCGACTAGTGTAATTATTTTTTCAATAATTTCGGACTAAATTATAAACCTCCCCTCCAAGTCTTGTAACTCTAGCCCTTACAGTTTCTGAGAAAAAAATACTTGAAATCTAGTTTTTTAATTTTCCCATTTTCCATTAACTCTTTGACTGCCAGAGTATTTTCATAAAGTACTCCCCCAGTGCCAGCAATTTTCGTGTTTTTTTATTTTTATATTTTGAAAATTTTCATGAAAATAATTTAAAGACACATAATTTAAAGACACAGCACAAATCCGCCACTAGAGAGCAGTACATGACAGCTTGATCAGGTCGTTGGCTCACTGGCACCCTTCTTGAGAGATTAAACAGGGAAATACATGAAAACGGATGTGACGTGGTCTCAGATTGTCTGATCGGCCAAAATTACGATGTGATACACGACGGCGATGACTGATCCGTCACCCAGACCATAGATTATAGAAGAGAACCTGTCCGTTCGTTTGTTATACCGTGTGAAAAACCGTGTGTTTTCCTATTCTGGACGAAAATGACGGGGGGAAAAATCAAAAACCGGAAACGGAATCCAGGTCATGAAACCGGATGCAGATGTGGGTGAAGTAAGTGGAACTCGAAAATAACATTGAATATTAAGCAGCATAGCGCAATCAGAGATTAAACAATGAACGCATTTTGACGTATGGCACGACATTGGGGTATAAAAACTGTGGGAGGAGTAGCGTGCCAAAGTTTTTTTCATAGAGTACTACCCACACTAACTAAAGTTTTCAAATAATTGTAGTGGAGTAAAAGTACAACATTTGCCTCTGAGATGTAGTGGAGTAGGAGTGAAAGTATAGACAATTGGAAATACTCCAGTAAAGTAAAAGTACCTCAAAATTGTACTTAAGTACAGTACTTGAGTAAATGTACTTAGTTACTTTACACTACAGGCTGAAGAGGAGCGGTTGTTTTATGTCGCTCGACGTCACCGCGTTCGTGCAAGGCTTTACAACAAAAAACATGGATTGTGTAACTACAGTAAACACTTCGGAATCTCAGCAACGTCCTTGTTTGTGCAGTACTGTAGGTCAGGGACTACGTCCCCGTAGAAATGTGTTTGTCTGAAGGTCTTATGACCGAAAGCTTGCTACAGTAAACAAAACGAAAACTGATTTCTGTTCATTTGGTTTCCTTTTGGCTTCAGCACGTCACCCAAGGTTACTGGCAGATGAGTGATTTTTTCCCCCCACTATATTCAGTGACAAAGAACTTGTTTTGCCCCTTTCATTTAGACTAGCCAATTATTTTGTTCTACCTCTTTTTCTTTTAATCTAACATTTTTAGTCATTATACCAATTACTTTCTGTTTGTCACTGCCGGTGTACCCTGCTGCCTCACCTGCCAGTGAGAAGCCCCCACAGGACGCTATTTAGTATTTATTTGTATTTATTCTTTCTTTCTTTCTTTCTGAAAAACTTTGTGAGCCCTTT
Source organism: Gymnoscopelus braueri (assembly GCF_963280865.1). NCBI lineage: Eukaryota > Metazoa > Chordata > Actinopteri > Myctophiformes > Myctophidae > Gymnoscopelus > Gymnoscopelus braueri. The sequence goes on along the minus strand of NC_137622.1, from coordinate 4,946,025 downwards.
CACTTTCGGTACTTTTACTTTTGGTACATGCTTTATTATGTTGATGGCAGTACTATTTTTACTCGAGTAACAATTTGTATACAGACCCTTTACTTGTATTTCTACATTGTGGTACTGCTACTTATTCTTATGTAAAATAATCTATATACTGTGCTTATATATAGTACATTTTATTAGAACCTTAATTAGAAGGATAAACCTCTTGACCCCCTCATTTTCGAGGGAGTCCTCAGCACGAATGAACAAGGCATACAAACAAAAATACATGCACGAGGACAGACAAGACGAGAGCTCTCCCAAAACTAGCAACTCCCACCCCACTAGTTCACCTCTGAAGTAGCTAACTTCAGTATGGAGACATACCCATACAACCCTATATGAACCCAAACATAACCATAAACAAAGTACAAACCGGTACAAACATGCACATGCAGTTACATGCATTAGCATGCTCAAGCAGGGTACACCAGTGGTGGAAAAAGTACTCAAATCTTTTACTTAAGTAAAAGTATCAATACTGCAATGTAATGTACTGTGTTACAAGTACAAGTCCGGTATGAAAAATGTACTTGAGTAAAAGTACAAAAGTATTGGTATCAAAATGTACTTAAAGTACCAAAAGTAAAAATACTAAAATGTTTGAAAATAGCAGATCTACAAGCACACAACAAGCTTGTACATCGGCTATTTTCAAATAGCCTATATATAAAACAGGGCTAAAGTGGTTAATGTATGTTTTATAAGGTAATATTTTATATCTGCAAAGTAAATTGTTTAGTAATTGTACTAAAGTTTTCAAATAATTGTATTGGAGTAAAAAGTACAATATTTGCCTCTGAGATGTAGTGGAGTGCAGTAGAAGTAAAAGTATAGACATTTTGGAAATACAGTGAAGTATAAGTACCTCAAAATTGTACTTGAGTACAGTACTTGAGTAAATGTACTTAGTTACTTTACACCCTAGGTACACACATTAACATTGAAATAGAGCGGTACATGCATGCACGTGCACCTCTTCCACCACGGCAAACCTTGCCTTAATGCCAACCACGGGGTTCAGAAATGCCAGCTGAAGACGCGTGACGGCCAGGCCCACTCTTCAAAGAGCGACAAGCCTTGTTAACCCATTAAGACGGCCGGGAACGCATCTGTGTGTCATTTTTAGATTTCTTTGGGCTATTAAAAAATAGCAGATCTACAAGCTCGTAGCGCGGCACTCGGTGCCGCGCAACGAGCTTGTAGATCTGCTATTTTTGAAAAATCGTGAAAATAATATGCAAATCTTTGAATATGTATATATTTTTTTAAAGCTAACATTTGTAACTCAAATCTTTGCTTCTGGGGGATTCTACAATGTCTTCAAAAACAGTTTTTTGAAAAAACGTATGTCGCTATAATCAGTGGTTCTCAAACTTATTCATGTCAAGGACCACCCAAAATGTATTTGGCTGTGGACCCCCATCTCAACATATTTTTTTCCAGGGACCCCCCCCCCCCCCCCCAGAAGAATTTGAGTTAAAAACATTCACTATATAAAAAAAAAAGATGTTATATTCAAAGATTTGCTAAATTGTTCACGATTTTTCAAAATGAGCTTGTAGATCTGCTGTTTTTGAACTAGCCCAAAATAAATCTTAAAATAACACGGATGCGTTTCCGGTCTTAATGGGTTAAGACGCACCGCAGGGCTCGCCAGACACAAACAAAACCCACTAAGGTAGAAGAGGGGGAAAAAAAAGGCGCGGAAGAGCAAAATCAACACACAGTGGTGACACACGGTTTGTCTAACAATGTACTCGCCTGTCGAGGGCTTTAAAAGATTAAAATGTCTGAGGTTGCGAGTGAGGCGTTTCTTTCCCCCCCCTGCGTTTCTCCTCATTAGGACGTGTCTTGTGTGACTTCTCATTGTCAAGTGCGTTTGATACCGTTACATTTTGTTCCCGTTGATACCAATTTGCATTTTGCTTTGGTGAGACATCTTGTTCCACGTGTCACTACAAAGAGCCGGTTCTATTATTTTACCCCCGACCCCCCCCCCCCCCCCCCCAACACACAGACACACACACAAGTACTCACACCAACATCACTGAACCAGAGATCTGTTTCTCTCTCTCTCTCTCTCTCTCTCTCTTGTGGATTTGATGCTGTTAAAATGTGTGTGTGTGTGTGTGTGTGTGTGTGTGTGTGTGCCCGCACATGTGTCACTCGCCGTCCCTACTGTTTTAGTGGAGAGAATTACAGGAACACACAAACTTAACACACACACACACACACTCCACCACCAGGCGAACAAAGGACACTCAGTCATTTCATATCTGTAGCCCCCCCCCATCAGTGGCGGCTGGGTGGAGGCAGAAGAAAGGAGCGTTCTTCTGAGACAAGATCTCATCCTTGATGGTTTGGGGCTGGTCTCCGGTGGGGCCTCCACTACATTCGCACCTTGTTAGGAGAAACATGAGGCAAGGAGATGGAAGGAGACGGAGGGTTGTAACGCGGGTTAATCACGTAACGAAACATCTCCGACCTCGCCGTACTAAAAGAGGGAAATGTTTCCGCAGCCTTGACGCGGGTAAGGGCGAGGCTTGCGGTATGTATTATGTGCGTACGCCTGCGTTAACCGGGAACACATCCGTGTCATTTTAGATTTGAGCTATAAGCATTGTTTTTATTCTTTGGCTATTCAAACATGGCAGATCTACAAGCTCATAGCGTTACGAGCTTGAAGATCTGCTCTTTTTGAACAATCATAACATTTGTTTTAACAACATTTCTAACTCAAATCTTTGCTTCTGGGGGTCCCTGGAACTATATATATATATATATATATATATATATATATATATATATATATATATATATATATATATATATATATATATATATATATATATTCAAAGATTTGCACACATTTTCAAAAATAGCAGATCTACAAGCTCATAGCGCGGCACTCGGTGCCGCGCTATGAGCTTGTAGATTTGCTATTTTTGAACAGCCAAAGCAATCTAAAATGCCACAGTATGCGTTCCACAGTATGCGTTCCACCCCCAAACCAGTTCCAAAATATATTAGGTGGAGTGGGAAACCGGAAGGTTCTCGGTTTGATCCCCGGCTCCCCCTGGGTTAGTGTCGAGGTGCCCCTGAGCAAGGCACTGAACCTGTGCTCTGCAGGTATAGGGACTTTGGAGAAAGGTGCTGTTAAAATGCACCATTTATTATTTTTTACTTTTTACTTACTTTGAAGTATTTTTACTCCAAAATAGGTGAAAGTATTTTACTCAAGTTTGTTACTTTGATCTAGTCATTTGTTCTTGATTTTATTTAAGTATTTTTAGTACTTGTAATTACTTAAAGGGATAGTTCACCCCCAAAATGACTTTTTTCCTATCGATTACACACCCCATGGAGACTTGAATTCATGGATATTTTTTTTGTTTTTGTCGCATTCCTAAGCCAATAATTTGATGACCGGCGTAAAGATGCTTATGTATGTGGTAGGAGACTCAAAATTGACACTGGTCATCAAATTATTGTCTTAGGAATGCGACAAAAAATAAAACATCTCCATGAATTCAAGTCTCCATGGAGTGTGTAATCGATAGAAAAAAAGTTATTTTGGGGGTGAACTATCCCTTTAAAGGTATGTTTTACTCACTAGATATTTGTATTTTAAAGCTCTGAGTGCAGCTAGCCAAACGTTTCCAAAGATGAAGGGAAAAAGCTGATATGACTCGAATCCTAGAGGAACGCTAGGATTCAAGTGCTTATGTTTACCTAGAATTCTTTGTAATCTTTATTACATTATGTTTGTCTCTGTCAGATGGGAACCTCATATGTCCAAAACTGTTACTTTTCAGGATAATATTTTTTTTTTGCAGATCTACAAGCTCAAAACGGGTCACTTCGCGCCACATTTCCAGCTTGCAGATCTGCTACTTTTGATGCTTTTGTGTGACGCTGCAGTGTGATCAAGCAGGGCGTTAATTTGCGAAGAAAAACACAAAAAGTTCAAATTTGGAGATAAGAGGGCGACGATTCGTACTGTTATTCCCATTTTAGCATTCTCTCTCTAATAGGCTCTATGCACAGCAGCCATATTGGGAATGAATTGGTTCCCTTCCTTACTTCCTTCACAGGTGTTACCAATGATACTAATTAAGGCTCTGTTCCATTTAGTGTGGCATAGTGGTTGTCTTATTCTCAAGGCCCCCATAACTCTGAGAGTGTACAAATGGAACCAAATGGTTCCATTTGTACACTCCTAGAGTTACAGACCCACCATAAGGGGCCATTTGGGAACCAAAATGGAATGTTTCCAGTGAGCCAACATGCACAATATTAGCACCCTGACAGAGCCTTCATTAGTATCATTGGTAACACCTGTGAAGGAAGTAAGGAAGGGGCCCAATTCATTCCCAATATGGCTGTTGTGCATAGAGCCTATAGTATACCTTGTCCGTCCGGCTCCTGCTTTACTTCAGTGCTGCTGTGACACCTCAAGTTCCCCATGGGGATCAATACAGGTGTGTCAATTTGCAGACACCGAGCGCAAACAAACACAAAAATCGACCCGGCTCAGCGGGGAAACGCACACAGCAGGCTATGATGCCGTTCTTGACATTTCAAATGAGACCAATCAAAACGTGTGGAACGCGAGGGAATCCATGAAACGTGGCGGGGCGACAGGGACATTTTGCCGACCCCACGTTAACAGAGGAGGTAGCATTTAGCCAGTGGAACATACAGTACACGTCCAGAGATAATGGCGTGAAATCACTAGACGTGGTAAAGGTTAATCCTCCGTTTACGTGTGTGCGCATACGTGTGTATGTGACATGTGAGTACTTACAGCATGTGTGTGCACACCAGACAATTGGACTCGAGTCATAGTGACTCGAGTCTGACTCGAGTCGCATATTTGACGACTTGCGACTCGACTCGGACTTTGAATGTAAAGACTTGCGACTCGACTCGGACTTGGAAGGTAAAAGACCAACGAGACTTGAGACTCGACTCCGACTTGCTAGCCAATGACTCCCGACTCGACTCGACTCGAGACAAGATGACTCGTGACTTGTTTTGTTTTTTTCCCTGTGAATGATCTGTGTGTGTACTGTGCAAACGCCATCGTCAGCGGGGTTATTTTGATTCTATGACGGCTGCCGTCCAGTTATCATCAGTGCCAGTGTTGCCAGATGTTCTGTGAGCAAAAACAAGCAACCAGGTCTAGGAAAACCAAGCTGCTCACAACGCGTCGCGTTGTGAGCAGCTTGTAGCTTGTAGCTTGTAGAGCTTTGCACTGCGCCACAGCAACAGGAAAAACAACAATGGCAACAGCAACAGAAGTCCCCAAAGTTATTCAATTTGCCAAGCCAGGAGGAGAAGGAGAGGTGGTGCTGCTCACTGTGCTCAGTACTCGCTTTAAATCTAATAATAAATCAACAACAACAGTAGCATCAGCCAGCGAGATATACGTACATGTAAACATGAAAGTCACTCACCACTGTCGAATCAGGATCACACCGATCATGATGTACTGTAGTGAAGTCAAGTGACTGTATACTTTATCCATGGTAACAGCAATAAAGTCTCATAAATCCATAAATCCATAAAATAAATCCATCACTTTCTCACGACGCCACTTTTCCATTTGTCCGCAGGTTTAATAACTTTAACTTCACTAAATCACTCCCACCAAACTTGATTTCCTTCCTTCTTTTTTTCCACCTTAAGTTTCTCTCTGCTATATAAACTTAAAGAGATGCCTTTATTCCACTGTGTTGTAGCCTCTTTTTCTTTTTCTTTTTTTACCAAGGACCCCTTTGCAAAACAAAATAAAAACATAAAAACACGTGTTGGTCCTACAGGGTTGCCAGATCTGCTTATTATCATTTCCCTGCAAGATTTTATTTGAGAATAGCAGATCTACAAGCTCACAACGCGTCGCATTCTACAAGCTCACAACGTGTCGCAATGCAACGCGTTGTGAGCTTGTAGATCTACTAGTATTTTCAAATAGCTGATGTATATGTTAAAGTTGTACAATGCAAAATCACAAATAACGATTTTTAGCAACCTCTGCTGGTCACTACCGTCACTGCATACAATTTCCCTAGTCCTCGATTACCCAGAATTCCATTCGTTTTCACCGGAAGCCGGAAGCGTTTCAAAAAGCGATCTTTTAATTGTTTTATACTATCTACGGATCGTTTCTCTTAGCCAGTGGAGCATTAGTTACCATGAGCTGTGCTTTCTTTTTCTGTTCTTTTTCGATCTCCCAATCCTACATTATCTTAAAATCAGCGTGAGGTTCCTTTTTGTTAATAGCGCGGTAGTTCCTGGCCAAACAGGAAACCGTTGCGGTAGTTCCTGAGGACGTCGGCCACGACGTCATGACGTTGGCCAGGAACGTCATTTTCCCGGGAAAGTCCCCCCCGTACACGTTCAATAGAAAATATATAAATAAAAGGCTTCCGGGGGTGAAATTCACGGAGTGGGTGTTGTGAAACTTTTGCCACTCACAAAAGATATACAATTTAACTTTAGTTTTGTTGAAAACGTTACCTAGTATTAAGTGCTCATGTGGCCCATAGTCGCTTCTTTTGGGCTGATTTTGGGCTGGTTTTCCTAGACCTGGTTGCTTGTTTCTCTCACAGAATCTGGCAACTGTAGTAGATGGCTAAACTGTGCCTGATGGAAAATGACATAATATTAAAATACTACAAAACAAACACAGACACGTCAAGATTATAGGCCTAATAGGCCTATAGATAAATGCCATTAATGTATTTCCTTTCCTGCATCATTTCACCCACAGTTTATCCAATATTCATTAATAATTATAGTTATAGCAAAAGTAATGTCCTTGAAGTTTGTTGTTTGTTACCTTTGACTTTGTTTAATGTTTACATGAGCACTTGTTCACTTGCTCTAACTTTGTTTACAAAACATTACACTTGAAAACTACTCAGAAAGGCAGTGCCAGTTTAAGCCAAAATGTTAAAAAGTAAACAATTTTGTATCAAACATGCCATTTCTTTAGTGTAATTTAGCCTTTCTCTAGTTCTAACTAAATGATCAGACATGTAATGTTGTAATGGATAAATGAACAGCTTTATGCTGGTTTAATTCTTGACTTTAAGATACGGTTTCTCTCTTCAAGATATAAACCTGAGTGCTTTGTGGGTGGGCTGGGGAACAATCGTCAATCGTAGTGAGGGACTTGACACAACCTTGTGACTTGACTTGTGACTCGGCTTGACTTGCCCACAACAGAAAGACTTGGGACTCGACTTGGACTTGGGACCAAATGACTTGGGACTCGACTTGGACTCGGACCGGAGGGTTGGATTGACTTGGGACTCGACTTGGACTTGGGACCAAATGACTTGGGACTCGACTTGGACTTGGGACCAAATGACTTGGGACTCGACTTGGGACTCGGACCTGAGGGTTGGATTGACTTGGGACTCGACTTGGACTTGGGACCAAACGACTTGGGACTCGACTTGGACTTGGGACCAAATGACTTGGGACTCGACTTGGACTCGGACCGGAGCGACTTGAACAATTGTCTGGTGCACACACACACACACACACACACACACACACACACACACACACACACACACACACACACACACACACACACACACACACACACACACACACACACACACACAGACATCAAGTGTGTTATAGAACTCTGTGACATTACGAGTTAAGCCCCATTTCCACTTCATCGCAGGTGGAGGCACCGCGGACCGAAAAACAGCAGATCTATAAGCTTATAGATCTGCCGTTCTTTTTCTTTTTTTGTGGCAAAAAAAAAAACGAGCATAAATCAGGGCATTAGACGGATCACAGCGGTGAAAAGCTCTCCTGCCGGGAGCTATAATTCCAGGAGAGTGTAGCCGAGGATTATGAGACACAAATTAAGAGATTAGACGACATGCGTGCGCCGAGGGAGGTGCTGGGAACAAAGCCCCCCCCCCCCTCCCCCCAAATCTACAAGCTATGAGCTTGTAGATCTGCTATTTTCTTTTTAAAACCGTGAAAGTTTGTGCAGATCTTTTTCAAGCGATTGCTTCTGGGGATTCTACAAAAAAATTCTTCTAAATCCTAACTGTTTTTCTTTAAAGGTCCTATGACATTCATTTTCACTTTTTTTTTATTTTTTATGTTTTTTGGGGGGTTTTATGACCTCAATTACACCCAAAAAAAATGAACTATGAACATTCAGTGGATTTTCTGTGGTCTGGGGTTTTCTGAATAATTAGGCTGAAAAGTAATCTGAGCTTGGCCCTTCGGCAGTGAAGTCACAGCCCATTTATCCCGCCCACTCTCCTCCTCGTCCTTCCCCTCCCCTATCCTTTCCTTTGGGCGGGGGGGGGGGGCGGAGCAGAGGTGATGATTGACAGGCAAAATCCCTCACCAGCGACACCCGCAGGCAAAGATTTCTTTTTTCATTGCAGTTGAAAAGGCTTTAGAAATGTGAGAGAAAAACACCTGCCATGGATCAATGGAGTGGAATTTTTTGTTAAAACTTTTTATACACGTTTGAAGGACCATGACAAAGACTTTTAATGTGTGGTAAAACTGAACGTCATGAAACCTTAAAAAAAAAACTGTTTCTATATCAGTGGTTCTCAAACTTCATTCATTCATTTCAGGGACCCCCATGTCAAGGACCCCCAAAATGATATGTATTTGGCCGCGGACCCCCATCTCAAAATATGTTTTCCAGGGACCCCCAGAAGCAAAGATTTTAGTTAAAAATGTATATATATTCAAAGATTTGCACAAATTTTCACAATTAAAAATAAATAAATAGCAGATCTACAAGCTTGTAGATCTGCTATTTTTGAATAGCCCAAATAAATCTAAAAATGACACACCGATGCTTTCCAGGTCTTAATGATAAAAAAAAAGCCACTGGATCCCGCTCGCTCCGAGGGTCCCGCTCACAAGCGGGAGCCCCCGCTCGGCTGAGAGGAAAAGTAATTCGGGGGGAAATGAAAAACAGTCTCGCTCCACTTGTCTCACGGACAGTCTCGCTAATAGCCAGCCTGACATGGGAGTGCTCAAGTTGCTTTCTCTCCAGCCAACTGTAGCAGGAGTGCCCGTGCACACACGCACACACACACGCACACACGCACGCGCACGCACGCACACACACACACACGCACACGCACACGCACACGCACACACACGCACACGCACACACAGTGGTGTAAAGTAACTAAGTACATTTACTCATGTACTGTACTGAAGTACAATTTTGACGTATTTTTTACTTTACTTGAGTATTTTCCAGTTGTTTGTACTTTTACTTCTACTCCACTATATCTCAGAGGAGAGTATTGTACTTTTACTCCGCTACAATTATTTGACATTTTTAGTTACTAGTTACTTTTCAGATATAAATTATGATATTATGAAACATACATTAACCACGTGAGCCCTATTTTATACGAAGGCTATTTGAAAATAGCCGATCCACAAGCTCACAACGCGTCGCATCGCGACGCTTTGTGAACTTGTGGATCGGCTATTTTCAAACAGGTTAGTACTTTTACTTTTGGTACTTTAAGTACATTTTGATGCCAATACTTTTGCACTTTCAACTCAAGTAACATTTTGAACACAGGCCCTTTTACTTGTAACAGAGTAGTTTTACAATGCAGTATTGATACTTTTACTTAAGTAAAACATGCGCGTACTTTTTCCACCACTGCACGCGCACACACACACACACACACACACACACCACACACACACACACACACACACACACACACACACACACACACACACACACACCCATCCATCCACCCACCCCCTCTGCACGCTGCCTGACACATAGAAACATGATTAATCGTCGGGGTCTTTCGGTTTCTTTGAGCTTTCCGCTGATGGAGCTGTATAGCGGCGGTAAGACTCCTTGCAGAGATCACGTACGTTCAAAGGGATGAAGCTACAGTACAGGAGGACGGTGGCACGGCTTTGAAGACGGCCTGCACCTTGGCGGTGTTAGGCATACACATACACACACGTGTGCGTGAACCATGTTTTAATGACGTACACCCCGGCGGTTTCAAACAGAGCTGGGGGAGAAAAAAAGAGGGAGACGGCGCTCTTAGCAGGGTGACACTTTTAGTGCACTTTGTCACCCGGTGTCCCTCAAACGTCAAAGTAACGAGTTGAAGCTATACTAGGTCACTTAAAAAAAAAAAAAAAAGTTAAATTGTATATCTTTTGTGAGTGGCAAATGTTTCACAACACCCACTCCATGAATTTCACCCCCGAAAGCCTTTTATAAACATATCTCTGCTGTCCGGCAGGAACCAGCTAAATCCAGAATGTTCATTTTTCAGGAAATGAAAAAAACAAAACAAAAATAAACAAAAGTGGAGTTAGGAGGTTTTGTTCATGATTGATATAGGAACAGCTTAGTGGAACTCAAAAGGGGGTGTAGCCTGGAGTCAGCAAAACCAGCTAACTCCACCCCCCCTTTGCCGGAGTTCGCTGGTTTAGCAGAAAGTTTGAGGATCCAATGGAGTTAGCTGCTTTTGTCAGAAGCACTTTTTAATACTTTTCATTGGTTCAATATTTTTTTTTTACCAACACACAGACGTAAAGGGTGTTCAATAGCACTGATTTATGGAAAAAAATGCAAAAGCGGAAACATTGAGTTAGCTGGTTCCTGCCGGACAGCAACGATATGTTCTATTGAAACGGTGGTGGGGCGCCCTCCCGCGAAAATGACGTCATCCGGGCCGGAAACGGACAGGAATCTCACGCTGTTTTTATGGTATTATAGGATTTGAAGATGGAAAAACAACAGCAAAAGAAAGCACAGTTCAAACAATTAAAAGAACGCTTTTTGAAACGCTTCCGCCTTCCTGTGAAAACAAATGGAATTCTGGGTAATGCAGGACTCAGCATTAGACCTGCAATGACGGTAGTGACCAGCAGAGGCTGCTAAAAATCTATTTTTATTTCTTGCCTCGTACTGCTTTAAATAAGCACGCAGGATTTTACAGCGTAACTATACTGTAGATTATGGTGCCACCTTCTGTTTCCCTTTTTTTTTACCCAATAAGATATACAAGATCACTCTGTGCCGCGCTACGAGCTTGTAGATCTGCTATTTATTTGGAAAAATAGTGACATTTTGTGCAAATCTTTGAATATATATGTTTTTTAAAACAGTTAACAGTTATTATACAGTATATAATATCAGTGGTGCTCAAACTTTTTCATGTCAAGGACCACCCAAAATGATATGTATTTGGCCGCGGACCCCCATCTCAAAATATTTTGTTCCAGCGTCATATGCAGAGGCAAAGACTTGAGTTAAAAAAGTTTCAAAAATAGCAGATCTACAAGCTCTTAGCGCGGCACTCGGTGTGTGTGCGTGTATATATATATATATATATATGTATATGTATATATATATACATATATATTTTTTTTTCCAAGTTAATTGCTCTGCCCTAATTTGTTGCGTTTTATCTTCAAAATTTAGAGGTTATTGCTTTTCAAATAAACTAAACTAAAGTGCTAAACTGTGTCGGCGATGCTCTAATACAGAGAGACTTAACGAGCGCCTCCTCAGTTCCTAATCCAACAAGCGTTACCAGAAAGGAAGATCGCACGAGGGGTGGAGGGGGAAAAGGCGAATGTGAGAAAAAAAAGAAGAGCCTGCTTTTTTTTCTTTGATCTGACTTCATGAAGGGCCCTGTTGATCAAACAGTTTTAAAAGTGTTTCTCCTTAAAAGGAAAGGTATTTTGGAGGTATATTAAACCCAGCTGAAGAAACGGCGCTAATTAGCAATGCCGGTTTTATAAGAAAGATATTGTGGGGCTGCAATACTTATCAGCATTCATCTCACTCCTCTCTCCCCCCCCCTCTCTCTCTCTCTCTCCCTCTCCCTCTCTGCTTAAATGATATGTTATCTTTCACGTTGGCACAGTAAAGATAAATGGGTTGAAAGGGACTGTCTGTGGCCTGGCGTTGAGGACACTCATTATCTCTCCAAAGTGATGGTCATGTTGGAAAATGGCTGAATTCTTAATGCCCTACCTCCCCCCTCCCTCCTCAACACACACACACACACGCGTGCGCGCGCCACACACTCGCGCGTATGATAAAAGGACTGCTGTCCGGCCGATAGTTCTCCACCCAATTTACGGCCACTTGAAATGTGGGCTTATCTGGGCCCTGTTGGCAGCGTACAGCCTATACTCTCTCACCCGCTCCGCTCATATTTCTCTTTTAGATGGATTTCACCGCATCTCTCTCTCTCTCTCTCTCACTCACTCACTCACTCACTCACTCACTCACACACACACACACACACACACACACACACACACACACACACACACACACACACACACACACACACACACACACACACACACACACACACACACACACACACACTACCGCTTAAGCCTATTGCTTTTCTGTGATTTTTATTTCGACGCTTTTAATTGTTGCACCTTTAACCCATTAAGACCAGGAACGCATCCGTGTGTCATTTTAAGATTTCTTTGGTTATTCAAAAATAGCAGATATGCAAGCTCATAGCGCGGCACCAAGTGCCGTGCTATGAGCTTATAGATCTGCTATTTTTGAAAAAATGTGAAAATTTTGCAAATCTTTGAATATATATACATTTTTAACTCAAATATTAGCTTTTGGGGGTCCTTGGAACAACATGTTTTGAGATCGGGCTCCGCGGACAAATACATATCATGTTGGGGGTCCTTGACATGAAAAAAGTTTGAGAAACACTGACATTATAGCAACATATGTTTTTTTCCCCACCAAAAAAACTGTTAGTATTTAGAAGACATTTGTAGAATCCCCCAGAAGCAAAGATTTGAGTTAAACATGACTTTAAACAAGATTTGCACACATTTTCACTATTTTTCTAATTATAGCAGATATACAAGCTCATAGCACACACACACACACACACACACACACACACACACACCCCTCTCTTCCCTCGAGTAGCCACCTCTCCACATCCCTTCCCCGCCCTTTCTGTCTGTCAGTCAGTCCGTCTCTCGGCCCCGGGCATAATTTATGACCCCGGGCAGAGTGATGTCCGTGTTATGCCAAGACAATTACGCCGATGGCTCCGGCAGCCATATTTTAACACCTTAAGACCGGGAATCGACTATTTTGGAGAAAAAAAAATTAAATGTGTGCAAATCTTTGAATGTATTATATTATTTTAATGCGAAAACATTTTACTCAAATCTTTGCTTTTGGGGGTCCCTGAAACAACATATTTTGAGATGGGGGTCCGCGGCCAAATACATATCATTGTGGGTGGTCTTTGACATGAAAAAGTTTGAGAACCGCTGATATAGAAACATACGTTTTTTCAAGAAAAACTGTTAGGATTTAGAAGACATTTGTAGAATCCCCCAGAGCAGATCCACGCTACGAGCTTGTAGATCTGCAAATTTTTTTATAGCCCAGATAAATCTTAAAAAATGACACAAGATGCGTTCCCGGTCTACATGGGTTAAGGTGGGGGTCCGTGCGCGCTCCAGATCCGGTGGTGCGCGGCAGGGGGGAGGGGTGGGGGGTATGGGAGGGGGGCAGGGGCCTAGGATGAGAGGCCAGTGGCAGGTGAAGGAGACACAGTGTGGGCCGGGGTACCGAAGAGACACACACACACACACACACACACACACACACACACACACACACACACACACACACACACACCTTTGTCTTACTATAATTGTGAGGACAGTAACATTTAGGATGATGGTTTTATGAATGGCACTTTTTACAACTTTGGAACATTTTTCCCACTAAACCGTTAACCCTAAAACCAAAAATAGTTGATATACAAGCTTTCAAGGCATCACAGTTATAAGCTTGTAGATCTAGTATTTTTCTTTGCACTACACTGACGTGTATAGGCAAGAATAAATCAGGCATATAACTCTAACCCCGACCCCTAACCGTAACCTCCAAATACCTAATCCCAGTGGTAAAAGTATCAATACTGCAATGTAGAAGTACTCTACAAGTATAAGTCCGGAATTCAAAGTTTACTTGAGTAAAAGTATTGGTATCAAAATGTACTTAAAGTACCAAAAGTAAAAGTACTAAAATGTTTGAAAATAGCAGATCTACAAGCTCAGAACGTGTTGTGAGCTTGTAGATCGGCTATGTTCAAACAGCCTAGTTTTCAAATAATTGTAGTGGAGTAAAGCGCAATATTTGCCTCTGAGATGTAATGGAGTAGAAGTAAAAGTATAGACTGGAAATACTCCAGTAACGTAAAAGTACCTCAACATTCTACTTAAGTACAGTACTGGAGTAAATGTACTTAGTTACTTTACACCACTGCTTAATCCTGATCTAAATCCTTTCCTAAATGTAAGCCTGACTCCCTAAATAGTTTTTTAAAATCATCAAACGACCATTTCTCTTTCTCAGGAAAATTGTCCACATAATGTCCATGTATCAAATTCTACTATACATGCAGGGACACTTGGCCCTCACAAGTATAGTCTCTCACACGCACACGCACACGCACACGCACACGCACACGGAGCCAAAAAATCAGCCAGGCAGCAGCAGGGAGCTAAACAGGTTTTCACTGCCGTTGTTAAGAACGTCCACCTATTTGGCTCAGACCCGAGGAAAAGACCTCTGCTAGAGGTCGGACAGAGGTCATCGACCCATTCAATCCGGGAACGCTTGGCTATTCAAAAATAGCAGATCTACAAGCCCGAGTGCTGCGCTCTGAGCTTGTAGATCTGCTATTTATTTTTCAAGTTCTTCAAAATTCTGTGCAAATCTTGAATATATGCATATATACATTTTTAACTCATATTTTTGCTTGTGCTCCAACTTTTCCATATCAAGGACCCCCAAAATGATATGTATGTACCAAAAGTAAAAGTACTTACTGTACATGCTTGAAAATAGCAGATATACAAGCTCACAACGCGTATAATAAAAATAGCCTCGGTATAATGTAGGACTAAAGTGGTTAATGTTTTATAATGTAATAATTTGTAACTGCAAAGTAACTAGAAACTAAAGTTTTCAAATAATTTTAGTGGAGTAAAAGTACAATATTTGCCTCTGAGATGTAGTGGAAACAATACAAAGTAAAATTATTGATAATTGGAAATACTGCAGTGAAGTAAAAATACCTCAACACTGCACTTAAGTACAGTACTTGAGTAAATGTACTTGGTTACTTTCGCTGCTACTACCTGTAACCCTACAGTACTTCTTTCTTCTCTGTCCTTGTACCTTAACTGCTGCGCGGCCTCTGGCAACTGAATTCCCCACCGTGGGATCAATAAAGGTCTTGTCTATCCGTAACGCTGCTTCGCGTTACGTGTCTAACACATTAATCCCTGCAACACATTCCCCATGGCAAATGTACAACTCAGTGAAACAACAATAGGAACAACAATAAAACGTGGGAGTGACCCCAAGGCATGCCTTGAATACTTCCTCAGTCACTAATTGCCCAGGATGCCATGATATAATCAAGCTTCCACGCTTCCAGATGCAACTTTTAATTGATTGACTTTTCCAGTTATTACTAGAGCGCTTTAACCCTTTAAGACCGGGAACGCATCTGTGTCATTTTTAGATTCCTTTTGGCTATTCAAAAAAATAGCAGATCTACAAGTTCAGCGTGCGGCACCGAGTGCCGCGTTATGGGCTTGTAGATCTGCAATTTTTTTGAAAAATCGTGACAATTTGTGCAAATCTTTGAATATATACTTTTTTATACACAGTTTTTAACTCAAATCTTTGCTTCTGGGGGATTCTACTAATGTCTAAATTAGTCAAAACAGTTTTTTGACAAAACTTATGTTGCTATAATATCAGTGGTTCTCAGACTTTTTTCATATCAAGGACCCCCAAAATGATGTATTTGGCCGCAGACCCCCATCTCAAAGTATTTTGTTCCAGGGACCCCCAGATCCGGTGGTGTGTGTATGTATATATATATATATAAAGATTTGCAGACATTTTCATTCTCACGAAAAAATAGCAGCTCTACAAGCTCATAGCGCGGCACTCGGTGCCGCACTATGAGCTTGTAGATCTGCTATTTTTTGAATAGCCAAAGAAATCTAAAAAATTACACAGATGCGTCCCCGGTCTTAATGGCTTAATCAAGATGTTGGATGATAGATGTACGCAATTATTTTAGAAAATGTGAGGCCATGCAGCTTCTGTAGAGAGAAGGCGAGAAGCCCCTGAACTTGCCACAAAACCCCACCACAAAACAAAACATAGATTATTAACAGTTATTGAGCTGAGTTTGGCTATTTTCGCAATATGTATCCGTGGAACCCAGTCAAACTAAAATGTGATACCTACAATTGCTTAAAAAAAGCACACAAACGCACAACCCTAACCTAACCTTAACCCTAAAACCGAAATAAAGTAACCAAAGACACAATTTTTTTTATCATAATCCGCCCAGAACCGTGAAAAATGTTGCGCGCGCGAGGGTCCCACGTACGCACGCGCACTTCGCGTGCGTACGTGGGCGCATCAAAGGAATCTCGCCTAGAGCGGCGATCAGCCCTCCACCGGCCCTGGGAGTAGAAGTAAAAGTATAGACAACTGGAAATACTCCATTAAAGTAACAGTACCTCAAAATTGTACTCAAGTACTGTACTTGAGTAAATGTACTTAGTTACTTTACACCACTGTCTGACGCTCACTCCTTTTCTACATTTCAAGAGGACTGGCTGGCATGAGGGGGTCTTTGAGGTGCCGAGCTGTTTCATTCCTTACAAGGAATCACACGTGTGTGTGTGTGTGTGTGTGTGTGTGTGTGATGCTCCCCCAGACCCCCTGGAGGGTGTGGGGGGGGGGGGGGGGATGGGGGTTTGTCCGCCCACCGCCTGTCCCCTGATCACACGGCCATCGTGGTGCAGGGCTGCAGGCTGCAAGATAATAGGTGGCAAACGTGTGCGTGTGTGTTCGCGTCCACGGTGATGATTATTTCGGAAGGGAGGGTTTTGATCACGGAGAGAGCGAGCCGAGTGCCTGCCTCGCTACAGGAACACATGCCCTCTCTCCCTCTCTCTCTCTCTCTCTCTCGACGGGGAGCAGAGGAAGAGGAGGGGACGCTCTTCATCACTTGCCCCGCCCAGCCCTGCTCTTCATCATCTCACTGTCGCCCAGCGAGGAAACGGATGACAACCGCCTTCCATCCCTCATACAACGCTTTTCTTATCTACACTCACGCCTTGCTGGGGGTGTGTGTGTGCTTGTGTGTGTGTGTGTGTGTGTGTGTGTGTGTGTGTGTGTGTGTGTGTGTGTGTGTGTTTGTGTGTGTGTGTGTGTGTGTGTGCGTGCGTTACTGTATGCTAACTTTCATCCACACCAGATGCTTTCACAATGATCCCAACTGAAGACCCCCGACTTCTAATCATTTCTACAGTGTTGGGAGTTTGAAAATACCAGATCTACAAGCTCACAACGCGTCGCATCGCGTTGTGAGCTTGTAGATATGCTATTGTCAGAGTTTATTGTGAGGGGTGATGTGTGCTCGGTTTGCGCGCCAGTGTTGTCGCACACAGGAAATAGCCGATCCACAAGCTCACAACGTGTCGCGCTTCTTACATGTTGTGAGTTTGGAGATTGGCAATTTTTCTGGCAATGGAAGTAAAGGCTGCCATTTGCACCAAAAAAAAGCTAAATGAGCAATGGTAAATAAAGCTTAACCACTTTGGATCTGCTGTCCCTATTTTGGACATGGCATTATAGGCTAAACATTTGTAATCCTGTATTCAAATTGCCTGGAGGGTCAACCGACGGTGGGCGGGCGGGAGGACGGCACAAACGGAACATGCGGACCTCCGATCCGCACCAAACTGGGCAGGATTTCTGCCATCCGAATAGCCACACCAGGGACCAAGTGTGGCACCCAGGGGCCACAGGCGCACCATTGTTCCGCCCCCCCCCCCCCCCCTCTGTATTCCTATTGCCTGGGGTTTAAACAGCCGTAACTCCGCTCGACTTGCAAATGTCACTGATCTACAATCACTGATTTAAGGAACAAAACAAAGCTGATGTCGGTGGACAAAATGTCCGTGTTCACCAGACTTAAGATGTTCCAAAAGGTGAAATCTCAAAATGACTGGACATCGGGAATACATATTTATGCATTATTTAACATCATTACATCATCAGCTCACATTATTACCATCATTCAGGTAAACAAAGCGCCGCTTCTAGAACATTATTTTCCATTTGCACACGGTGAGAGAGAGCTTGAGGGGAAGTGAATTATTATAGAATTCTTCTAAATTATATTAATGGTTTATGTAAATGATAACCACAGCCCCCCCCCCCCCCCCCCTCCCCCTTAGATTTACACATTGTGGTTGATTATATTGTCAGACAGCCATAACAAATTAACCCATTAACACCTGAGGCGATTCTTAAAAATGTTTTCTAAATAAAAAATTTAGATTTTTCAAAAATAGCAGATCTATAAGCTCATAGCGCGGCACTCGGTGCCGCGCTATGAGCTTGTATATCTGCTATTTTTGAATAGCCAAAGAAAACTAAAGTGACACAGATGAGTTCCAGGTCTTAATGGGTTCAAACAATTATAGTGTAGGCAAAGATCAGCTGGCTTACAAGCCAGTGGCCTCTGGTACATAGTATACGTGTGTTGGTCTTGTACTGCAGTGGTTCTCAAAGTGAGTGGGTCTAGCGGGGACCCCCAGGGGTCCTTGAGGGGGTTTCCAGGGGGTCCCCAGCAAAATGAGGAAGACAGCTTAAACCAATTCAAACCTATGTTATACTTTGGGCATTCCAAAATAGCAGGTATACATCTCTGCACCTGTACAACTCGCTCTGAGTTTTATTATTCTTGCATCTTAACCCATTAAGACCTGGGAACGCATCTGTGTCACTTTTTGATTTGGGCTAAAAAGCATTATTTTACACTTTGGCTATTCAAAAATAGCAGATCTAAAATGTGTGCACATCTTTGAATATATATTGTTTAAAGCGAACATTTTTTACTCTATTCTTTGCTTCTGGGGGGGTCCCTGGAACAAAATATTTTGAGATGAGGGTCCGCGGCCAAATACGTATCATTTTGGGGGTCCTTGACATGAAAAGGTTTGAGCAAGCTAAATAGAATGCCTCTACTCCAACAGTCCAAGTGCTTCTCAGGGTTCCAAGCTCAAATAAGATTATTTTGGGGGGGTCGCGGCCTGAAAAGGTTGAGAACCACGTACGTCCTACCGGGGAAACCCCGTCCCCGTCCCCGTCAGGTGATAAGAAGGCTAGTTGGCTCTCATGCATTGAAGGGGGCATGAGCTCGGCTCTGGGCTCCCTAGGCTGGCAGGGGGAGTGTAGCGCCCAGGTGAAAAAGGGTTGCAAAAGTGTGGGATTAAAAAAAGGAAAAAAAGAAACAAGCCTCCCCCTAAAAAAAACAAAAAAACAACGACTTTACAGGGGGCAACAAAAAAAAACAAGTCCAAAGTTGCTTATAATAAGGGAACGTGGCGTGGCTGCTTGAAATTCACGCTGTGGCTCTTGCCAAGTTAATAACCTATTTTGGAAGAGTTTTGGAGGGCTGTTGATGGGACGGTGTGGACCTGGGGAAGTGGGTGCGTGGCTACAGAGGCGTGTAATGAGGAGTCCCCACTGGACTGTTAAAGGACGTTTTGGGGTCTGGGCTCGGTGGAGGTTTCGGGACAGACAGTCCTGACAGCTGCCACGTCCTACACGGATTAAAAGCACTTGAGCTTCAGCTATGTTTGGTTGTGCGACACCAGCACGCAACCAGTATTAACTCAGGCTTTAGGATAACCGCTGAAAATGGCATAAAATGCCATATTAAAACTGCCGCCCTAAAATGCTGATATCCTCTCAAGTATAGTAATAAAAATGTGTGTTTGTGTGCTTGTTTTGCTATACTTGTGAGGATCACACGTCCCCACAAGTATAATAGAATTTCAGAAATAGACGTTTTGAGGACCAATCCAGGTTTGGTTTAGGCTTGGGATTAGACATTTAGAAGTTAAGTTTAGAGATAGAGTTATGGCTCATTTACACTTAGTTGTGTGCCGGTGTGTCGTCCATCAGAAAATAGCCGATCTACACGTTGCAGTGTTGATGTCCCCACAAGTATAGTAACCTGTGTGTGTGTGTGTGTGTGTGTGTTAGTGTGAATGCCCAGTTGAGAAGCAGCTCTTGAGCAGATAAGGATGGACACATAAGCTGAGCTCATGTCATACACAGGTGTGATGGAGAATACGTGTGTGTGTGTGTGTGTGTGTGTGTGTGTGTGTGTGTGTGTGTGTGTGTGTGTGTGTGTGTGTGTGTGTGTGTGTGTGTGTGTGTGTGGAGGGGGGGGTGCACGTGCTTCTTGTGTCAATAGGTTGTGGGTCCATTTACGGTGAGATGATAGGTTTGCTCTGTTTTATTGTTCCCTTGTCCGGGGAATACAGATGGAAATTAGCTTGTAGCTAAATGAGCTACAAATCATATTTTCTCTTTGAGATTAATGTGTTTTGCACTCGCGTTGCCCCTGATACAAATGGAACGAATAAACTAAGCTAACACATGTGCGCACGCACAGCTTTAATTCACCCCTCCATCTTCGCTGTACTATCACCTCTATTCTTGTATTGACCTAAATGGTAAATGGTGCATTTATATAGCAACTTTATACACACACACACACACACACACACACACACACACACACACACACACACACACACACACACACACACACACACACACACACACACACCGACGGCAGAGGAAGCCATGCAAGGCAGTAGGAGGTTCGGTGTCTTGCTCAACCATACTTCGACAGGCAGTCAGGAGGAGCCCGGGATCGAACCGGGAACCCTCCTCTGATTCCGAGTTGGCCGCTTTGCCTCCTGCTAGCTACACACGTCGTACTGTACATACAGTATTAACACATTAACTCATTGAGTGCCATTGACGTGTTTCACGTGTTTTACCACTATGGCGCAACGTGTTTTTTTTTTTTTTTTTTCAGAACCGAATATATCATTATCTGAAGATTTGCAGCTCCATCCACGCCTTGTTTAATTTATAACTGAAAAAGGCTATATCTCGCTTAAGCACTTTTTTTTACTTAATCTGATAACATTGCAGCGGACCGGGTGATTTCAATTTTTTTAACCCATTAAGACCGGGGACGCGTCTGTGTCATTTTAGATGTCTTTGGCTATTCAAAAATAGCATATATACAAGCTCATAGCGCGGCACCAAGTGCCGCGCTATGAGCTTTTAGATCTGCTATTTTTGAAAAATCATGACATTTTTATTTTATTTTTTTCAAAAAACTTTTTAGAATCGGCCTCAGGTCTTAATGGGTTAAATGATGTCATTTCCGGGTCTATCCTTCTCTGGAAGTCAAAGCAAAGCAATGCCCTCTAGCGTAATCACCATTATGACGTAATATTACATCTTTGGCAGTGAAGCGTTGGATTTTGACATAATATTACGCCCATGGCGGTCGATGTGTCAAAAAAAAAAAAAACATACAAAACTTTTACCAGCACGTAATTTAAAATAAAAAAAACTGCGATCTCCAAGCCCACAATGCGTTGCATGTGCTGTGAGTTTGTAGAGCAGCATTTGTGCTGAACAGGCATGCAACTATAGGCACTAGTACTTCAGGGGTTACCACTGAAAATGGCATACAAATTGCATTTATACAATCACTGTCCTAACTGCTCCTATTGTAATACGTGTGCGTGTGCGTGTGCGTGTGCGTGTGCGTGTGCGCGTGCGCGTGCGTGTGTGTGTGTGTGTGGGTCGGGCATCTTTGAAGTCCTGTGATGTGGCTCAGAGATCCACACAGCGCCTGTGGAGAAGAAAGTAAGAAAAAAAACACACACACAAACCTATCGGAGCGTAAACAAGGTGGGTTTGATGCCCCCAAGGAGAGGGGGGGGGGGGGGTTAGTCGAGGTGTGTGTGTTTGTGTGTTTGGCTACGTGATGCGGTGGTGGTGTTTTGTTTTTTCGTGGAGGAGGCTAAACTGGCGGTCTGGCCTTGCAGTTCATTAGGGGAGGCGGTTGGTGTTCCCGAGGAGAGACAGAACCCAGGGGACGCGCCTAATTATGTCACTAAAACTCTCTCTGATGGGGCTGGAGAGAGACACGCACACACACACACACACACACACACACACACACACACACACACACACACACACACACACACACACACTGCTATTACTGTACTTGTGAGGACATAGTTTTAGAACGGCAATTGTATAAATGTAAAAAAAAAAGTACCCTTTTTTTGCCATTCTTTTTAAACCTAATCCCTATATTGCGAGCCTGTGTCACTCACCACAAATTAGCCGATTTTTAAAAAGCTTGCGTTTGTGTATCTGTTATTTTTTAAGTGTGTGATACGGGCTCGCAACTAACTAGAGAACCAGGCAAAACCTCTAAATGCCTATAATTGTAACCCTATAAACCTGCAGGAAAGTAGCCCTCATGACGTCTTATTTCTCAGATTCTACGATACTGTGGGGACATTTGGACCTCGCAAGTATAGTAACATAAGGGGGGAGACGCACGCACGCACGCACGCACGCACGCACGCACGCACGCACGCACGCACGCACACACACACACACACACACACACACACACACACACACACACACACACACACACACACACACACACACACACACACACACACACACACACACACGCACACAGGCCCTGCAGGAGTGCAGCGTGTGTGTGGGTGTGTGTACACATGGGCTTGCTTTGCCCACTGTTTATCCATTCGAATCAGAACCCGGTGTGCTTGACAGCGGAAGACACAGCTGAGAAAATACACAAAAAAAGAAAACAGGCACACTGTGTATATATGTACTGTAATCCAGGGGTCTTCAACGTTTTTCAGGCCAAGGACCTCCTTAGCTGAGAGAGAGATGAAGCAGGGACCGACCCCCCCCCCCACTGTCGTTTTTAGATTTCTTCGGCTATTCTTTTTTTATTATTGTGCAAAAAATCCGGGCAAATCTTTAAATATATACTTTTTTTAGCGAACATTGTAAAACATTTTGTTCCAGGGACCTCCAGAAGCAAATAATTGAGTTCAACATGTCAAAAAATATAATACTCAACGATTTGCACACATTTTCATGATAAAAAAAAAAATGCAGATCTACAAGATGTGCTATTTTTTTGGATAGCCAAAGTATAAAATAATGGTTACGGCTCAAATGTAAAATGACACAGATGCGTTCCCGGATTGAATGGGTTAATATGTTGGGTTAAAAACAAAATAGATATTTAACCACTAAACCTTCAATGCTTTACCTTTGGCTCTTTACTTGGTTTGCGCCCTTTTCCCTATACCTGCACCAAACCTCCATGCCGAAAATTGCCCATCTTCAAACTCACAACCCCTTGCAGCGCGAGGCGCCGTTTTTCCGGCTGAGTTCCAATCACACAAAGATTTGGCAGCCCCCCATGTAGTAACTCTGAGGACCCTCTAGGGGGTCCCGGAGCCCCTGTTGAAGCCCCCCTGCTGTATATGTATAACTATCACACGGGCATTGGCCAGTCGCTTATCGTTGCCGTCGGCCAGAAACCTCTTATCTCCATATTCTAACTTTTCGTAAATGATGTCCCAATAGCCGGAATAGACGTCGATGTTGTGGTTCTATGGGATCTGTTTAGGGGATCTGTTTTGTACTGCAGTGCACATATGACTGGTTTGGATTTTAGAGACTTGTGTGAGAGTTTATACACATATTTTGTTTTTTTAATAGTTTTGCAGCTGTTTAACTTGGGACTCCTATTAACTCTCTATTAACTCACATGGACGCGTAAACGCGTCCGTTGCCACTTTGTCCACAGTGCCATGGACGCGTTTGACGCATTGGGGGGGTGTTTTGAGTGGTTTTCCACCAGATGGCGCTGTTGGCTACCTTTTGAATGATGCTTTCACTGCCAGATGACGTCAGACCCAGAATTGACCCGGAAGTTTAAAAAAAAACGGCTTGTTTACTTCCTGTTTGGAAAAAAAAGAAAACACTTTTGTTTCTACTTTCTGTTGCTGTGGGGAAAAACCACACCTCATTCAACTGCCCATATATATGGATTTTTTTCTCCAAGTGTATGAGACCCCGCTGTGTCTTTTACCGCGATCGGCGGGTCGATTGCCGCGAAGAAAAATATTCTATGATTTTTCAAAGTCGAGTGAAAACGCTCCAAAATTGCCGGCATTGTTTTTTAATGGCACTGAAAGAGTTAACTTAAACTCATCAAAATAAAGCAAAAAATAATGATCTCCATGAAAGTAATTGATAGAATAGTTTTCTTCTTGTATTTATTTATTGGAAGCGGGCTGGTGGAGTCAGTGGGATATGAAACGTTGTCTAATTCTGACTGAGGTTTGTTTGAATTAGAAATGTAATTGATGTTGTCTAATAGGGATGGCGGTTGACATTCGTTAGTGGGTGTGATGCTTTTTGCCTTGATGTCATGCTTTAATCAAGTTTATTGTAGGTATTATCCCTTCTTAATACCATTTCATAATGGGAGGTAAGACACGTTTTATTTTCTGAGAAGGGTTAGGCCTTTTTCCTTGCTTCTGGTGCCTGTCATGATGGATTTGTTTATGAGAAAATCTCGGGGGTTTTGCCCGAATGACTGTGTGAGAGAGCCGGGTGACATTCTGAAGTTTTGTCATTTTATTGACTTCCCAGAGTTGTGGCAATTACGGTGTTTTTTAAAGCCGTTTTGTTACTTTAACAGTGCTGCTAAAGGAGAGCTGCGTCCTTGATTGCTATTTCTTGGCATTCCGTTACCTCTATATAGCCACCCCCTGACTAATGATGGTGGCTTCTGTGTGAATTCATTTGGTAATATATTGTAGGTGTTTGGCTTGGGTAATAGTGCTGGAAGTTTTATTTAGTTTGAGTTTTTAGTCTGGGTTTTTCTTCTTTTTTTCTTTCCCAATACCAGTCGGAAATGACTTCGTCTGGGGAGGCTGAGTGGCTAAAGAGACAGTCTGGTCATTTGAAGTTCACAGATTTGACCCTCATAGATGGGCAGATAAATAGATAGATAGATAGATAGATAGCAGTGGTGGATGGGTGGTACTTAAGTAAAAGTATCAATACTGCAATGTAGAAGCACTCTGTTACAAGTAAAAGTCCGGAATTCAAGATACTTCCAGGTACCAACAGTAGAAAGTACTCATTATGCCAAATGTCCCATTTCACAACTTTTCAAATGTATACAGATCTTTTGAAAACAGCAGATCTACAAGCTCACAATGCGTCGCGATCGTGAGCTTGTAGATCTGCCGTTTTCAAATGGTCGAAATGTATATAGAGCTGAAGTGGTTAATATACAATCTACAAAGTAACTAGTAACTAACATTTTCAAATACTTGTAGTGGAGTAAAAGTACAATATTTGTCTCTGAGATGTAGTGGAGTAGAAGTAAAAGTACTGACAAATGGAAATACTCCAGTGAAGTAAAAGTACCTCAAAATTGTAAGTATGGTACTTGAGTAAATGTACTCTGTTACTTTACACCACTGATTGACAGATAGATAGATAGTGGACGTAGACCCGTGTGCTTGTTTCTGTCACAACATCTGGCAACACAAAAGATATCCCGTGCAGATATCAATAATGTGTCTCTGTGTGTGTGTGGACGCCTCACAAAGTGCACACATCAATTATGAAGGAAGAGAGGATATTAACAATTCACTGTTAGCTAACCGTTACTGCCGCAATCTGATGAAAATGCTTTAACTACTTAAACCGCACTCTATATACCAAGCGGTTGCCGGTCGGTAACCTTTTTTTGACGTGAAGTGCCATGTTTTTATTGTCTTGATAGTCAGTGTGCCATATTAATTTTAATTATGAAACCACATCGACTTAAAATATGTCCAACAGACCTTTTATTTTTATTTATTTTGTATTATTTTGAAATATCTTCTCAGAGAGAGAGAGAAAGAGAGAGAGAGAGGGAGAGAGGGAGAGGGAGAGAGGGAGAGAGAGACTTCTAAGCCACCCTACACAACAGGATTGGACCTTTTGTCAGAACCTGGTAAAATGCTGCATATCGTTGATGTCAGGCCGAGACCCCTTATCTTCATATTTCACATTTCTTTATGTTTTCTTTCCTAAAATAATGCCCTACTTCATCATGGAGGAGTGTCGCACAAACATAGGGGAAATAGCATATTCTTTTGTGAGGTTGCAGATCAGCTATTTTCACTATTTAACCCTTTAAGACCGGGAACGCATCTGTGTCATTTTAAGATTTCTTTGGCTATCAAAAATAGCAGATATGCAAGCTCATAGTGCGGCACCGAGTGAACTTGTAGATCTGCTGTTTTTAAAAATTTGTGCAAATCTTTGAACATTTTTAACTGTTACAACTTCTGGGGATCCCTGGAACAAAATATGTTCAGATGGGGGTACTTTACTTTATTTGTATATTTAGACAGGACAGAGCATATTAATGAACGCCACATGAACGTAAATACACCGGATTTAGCAAAGATGCTAATTTTCATCTGCAGTCCTCACACAAAACATAAAATCAGAAAAACATAACATCAGAAAACAGACAAACGGTGAAATACATTTACATAACACTGCCAAATACATTTAAAAAAAAACTGTTAGGATTTAGAAGACATTTGTAGAATCCCCAGCTTTAAAACTATATATATATATATGTATATATATATATATATATATATTTTTTTTTTTTTTTTTTTTCAAAGATTTGCACACATTTTCACGATTTCAAAAAGAAAAAGAGCCCAAAGAAATTAAAACATTTTACAGAGCTGCGTTCCCGGTTTGAACGGGTTAAATAAGAATAACAAAAAATAAACGGTTTTCGGGACTTACGAGCTTTCCTCCGGTCAGCGGCGGTATTGAGCTTTCGTGGTGGGTTTGGGGGAGTGGAGGATGTTGGCAGTCTGCCAGGGGCAGAGCGCCGCTCCTGAAAGCATCTGGGCCAAGAAAGAACCCCCGACAACAACTTTAATGTTTACCTGGCATCCTATTTACTCTGCAGCACTTAACCCATTAGGACCGGGAAAGCATCTGTGTGTCTTTTTTAGATTTTGTTGGCTATTCAAAAATAGCAGATATACAGATATATCGTAGCACGGCACCGAGTGCTGCGCTACGAGCTTGTAGATCTGCTATTTTGTTTAGAAAAATAGTGTTTTTTTTTCTTGCAAATCTTTGAACACATGTGTTTTTTAAAGCAAACATTTTTTACTCAAATCTTTGCTTCTGTGGATTCTACAAATGTCTTCTAAATCCTAACAGTTGTATATATTTCTATATTTCTTGGTATAATATCAGTGGTTCTCAAACTTCTTCATGTCAAGGACCTCTCAAAATGTATTTGTCCATGGACCCTTCTCCCCCCCATCTCAACATGTTTTTCCAGGGACCCCCAGAAGCAAAGATTAGAGTTTAAAAATGTATATAAATACAAATTTAAAGATTTGCACACATTTTCACGATTTATTTTTCCAAAATAGCCCAAAGAAATCAAAAAAATGACACGGGACGCGTTCCCGGTCTAGACGGGTTAATTGATTCCTCTTGCACTCTATTTGCGTGACCATTTTACCCCGTCGTCTGTTAACTAGGGCAGTGGCTTCTCAAAGTGGCGTCCGGGGACACCTAGACGGTCCTTGGGGGAGTGCCAGGGGGGTCCCTGAGCAAAAATTAGGCACGGTTTTAATTAGATTTAACTATCATATACTGGCTAGAAGTTTGCCCTTATGAGAGATTGTTCCATGGATGACTACTTTATTTAGATCAGGTGTCTTCAACGTTTTCAGGCCAAGGACCCCCCCTATAGCTGAGAGAGAGAGATGAAGCAGGGACCCCCTACTCTATAGTGTATACAATTGAGTTTCAGATTAAAGGTTTTGTTTTACTTAGTCTGCTCTTTTTTCCCTCTACACCTATAGCCTCTTTGCCAAAAATAGATACTTTATTTGTCCTTGCGGAAATTCATTTTGTGCCAAGCAGTCATCAGGATACAAAAAAATCACAAACACATAACAGAATTACAAAATACATACAAGCTAGACAAGGCCACCAGTCATGGTTCAAGAGGCATCACATTACATTTTATGCACAGAACTGAGATGGGGCCTGTTTGTTCAGGAGTCCTATACTTGTAGGGACAAATGATCTTGAAGCCCTAGCCTGCAACATTGGCACTGTGTACCGTCGTCCTGATGGTAAAAAGGTGGTATTGACTGTATAACGGGTGCGTTCTATCCCTAGCAATAGCTCTCCCCTTCCTAAGCACCCGGGTCTCATACATTGCTGCCATACTCTCATGTCGTACCCCAGCTATCTTGCTGGATACATTGACGATTTTATGGAGTTTGTTCTTATTAACCAATGATAATGAGCCATACCAGGAAACAAAACAGAAAGTCAGTGCACTCTCCACGAAGGAACGATGGAAGAGTACCATTACACTTTTTTCCACGTCATACTGTCTCAGTCTGCGCATAAAATGCAGCCTCTGCTGACCTTTCTTATAGATGGCATCAGTGTTGGAATTCCATGTCAGCTTGGAATCAATTGTTGTACCCAAATACTTGTATTCCTCAACAGTCGCCACCCCATCCCCATCAATAACTATTTGCTGGTGTGCATCATGAGCACTAGTCCTAAAATCAAATATAACCTCCTTAGTTTTCTTAATATTCAATTGAAGGAAGTTACTCTTGCACCAACCAGCAAACTCATCCATTGTTCTTCGGTAGCCTATCTCATCGTTCTCAATCAGACCAACAATAGCTGTGTCATCGGCAAATTTAACAATACAGGTGTTATCTGAGTCACTCCTACAGTCGCTTGTGTACAGAGTTAACAATACCGGTGAGATCACGCTCCTTTGCGGAGCCCCCGTGTTGGTTGTAATAGGGAGAGATATTGCTTTAGCCTATTCACCCTGACATGTTGTACCCGATCAGTCAGGAAGGACTCCACTCCAAAAATAGCCGATCTACAAGCTCGAGAGCTTGTAGATCGGCTATGTTTGGCTAATGTCCCCCTCAGAGAAGGAATTCTAGGGTTCAAGTGGTTAATGTAAAAAAAAAACGAAATCCTATCACACAAAGATTTGGCGGACCCCCTATATTAGCTCTGAGGACCCCCTAGGGGCCCCTGATTTAGATCATAGGCTTCACTCTCTCAAACGTCTATAATTTGGAAACTAAAAAGTCGTGTCCCTTTTTCAACTGATAAGGGTTCACGTGTTCCTTATTTTGGGCAATCAATCGATGACACACATCTTACAAGTTCAAAACAGCTCATTTATATGTTTATTTGGGAGGAACAGCAAATTAACCACTTCAAGGGACTTAGTGAACTGAACCTGAGTTGTCACTGTACTTGGACCACTTCTTTTCCCCGGTCTACACCAAATCTCTTTGCCAAATGTAGCCGAAGCTCGTGAGCTTGTAGATATGCTATGTTTGGCTAATGTTCCCTCCAGGATATGGAGGGAATAAAAAGGGGGTAAAAATAATTGGCTACTCTAAATAAATGAAAAACAAACATACTCTCTCCAATGTTATCCCCACCTGTGTTGGGGGTAACGCGTTACAAGTAACGCCGTTACTGTAATCAGAATACTTTTTTGGGTAACAGAGTAACCTTCCTTTCTGTTGCCAGAAAGGAAAATTCATCCGACGCATTTGTGCCTATATAGCCGCTAACGGTTTGTCCTCGAGTGTTTCTTATCGGCACCTCCTTTGGCGGTTACTCCCTCCCTCGCCGATCTCGACGATCCGATATCGTTTTCCGCTCTCCGTATGCAGAGCGGGAGAGCGCCACATGCAAATGAGCGCAAACTCTTTTTTTCGGCTCTGAATGGAGATGTAAATAAGAGACAGTAAATGTTAATGAGAAAAGTGTGTGTGTGTGTGTGTGTGTGTGTGTGTGTGTGTGTGTGTGTGTGTGTGTGTGTGTGTGTGTGTGTGTGTGTGTGTGTGTGTGTGTGTGTGTGTGTGTGTGTGTGTGTGTGTGTGTGTGTGTGTGACCTTGCAGTGACAGGGAAGGAGACTTGATGGAAATGAGTTGGATTAGACTCGGGTAAACACACATGAAGAGAAGAGAATATTGCCGCTGTCGGCCTTTCATGTCCATATTTCATCTGTTTGTTTGTTTCATGAATGAATGCCCTATACTATACTTTCATGCAAAAGTAGCAGGAATAGCTGATCTGCAAGCTTTGGCAATGTGTTGTGAGCTATTTTTTGATGTTTGAACATGTTCTAAATAGAAATGAAGTGTAAATCTGTCTGTGGGTTTTATAAATATCGAGCCAATGAAAAGTATTAAAAAGAGTTTGTGACTAAATAATAACTATAGGATCCATTGGAACATAGGTTCATTTTTTTTACGGTTTTGGACGTACATAATCAATTACAATATGAACGTCAATATCATTGTTTCCACCCAACAACAATGATGGGATTATTAAAATGTGGTGGAAAATAACTAGGTATATTTAAGTGTCGTGCTTTTTGATGTGCTCTTACTTTACTTTTCCATTTTCCATTCCATGTCTATTCCATGTCTAAGGTATCAAACCTTGGAGTAAAAATGGATAATGCATTTAAACTTGATCAGATAAACGCTGCGGTTAGATCTAGTTTTTTTATCATTTGAGGCTTTTATCCCAAATTAAATCTGTTTTGTCTTTTAAGGATCCAGAGCGAGTGATACATGCTTTTATCTCCACACGCCCGGCCTCTATCTCACCATTGCAGCTAGTCCAGCACGTCTTCTAACCCATTTTAGACCGGGAAAGCATCTGTATCATTTTTAGATTTCTTTGGCTATTCAAAAATAGCAGATATACAAGCTCATAGCCCGGCACCGAGTGCCGCGCTATGAGCTTGTATATCTGCTATTTTTGAAAAATTGTGAAAATAGTGCTGCGGTGTGAGCAAATACTTTTACTCAAGTAAAGGCCTTTTACTTGTAATATTTCTACATTGTGCTATTTATACTTTTGATTACTGTAAGTAAAACAAAGAGGTGGAGTGCTTCTTTCAACACTGATTTCAACTTTGACAGACAGGCAGCACGTCTTGATGTAAGAGCACACACACACACACACACACACACACACACACACACACACACTCACACTCACACTCACACACTCACACATGCCTGTGAATGAGCAAGCTGTCATATACCCAATCATACACAATCTACAGTAAACATGCGCGCGCCCACACACGCACGCACGCACGCATGCGCGCACACACACACACACGCGCGCACACACACACACACACACACACACACACACACACACACACACACACACACACACACACACACACACACACACACACACACACACACACACACACACACACACACACACACACACACACACACACACACACACACACACACACACTTGTATTACTGTATTGGTGTGGACATCAAATACGCAATTTTTAACCCGAACCCTCAGATGTAGTGCACCAAAAATAGCAGATCTACAACTCGCAACACACACAAGTCATCAAACTTTGTGAGCTTGTAGATCTGCTATTTTTGGTTGTGCGAACACCGGTGTGCAACTACGTATACATCAGCATAACTCTAATCCTAACTGCATACGTCTAAACATAAACCTAAACCTAAGCCCAAATTTAATGTTTTCAGGATTCAATTTCAAAAGCATCAAAAGTAGCAGATCTTCAAGCGTGGCGCTTCGGGCCGCGTTTCGAGCGTATGGATCTGCTACTGTTTATGCTTTCGTGTGACGCTGTAGTGTGATCAAGTGGGGTTCATTTACGAAAAAACACAAAAAGTTAAAACATAAAGATAAGAGGTTTCTGGCTGCTCGACAGCAACGACATACACACACACACACACACACACACACACACACACACACACACACACACACGTATATGACTCCCAGGGAGGCACAGAAGCAGCAAACCATGTGATCGTTTTGGGGCGAAAACCATCCACATTCAGTTGGCCATATAACTATGGAATGGATTACCGCGGCGGCACACTTTATTTTTTTTCCGAGTCTACGAGACCCAGAGTGTACGAGACCCCCCAGAAGACATCAATGCATTATGTATATATATATATATATATATATATATACATACATATATATACACAAAACAACCATTTATTGTGTGAGGACCAGGAAAACTGTCCTCACAAAATCTATTCCTCACATTTTACTAAATTGGCTACTTGTCGCAACATTTGGCCCTCATAAATACAGTATTATATACACAATACTGTATAGTAATACAAGCACATACACACACACACACACACACACACACACGTACAAGTACACGTACACACACACACACACACACACACACACACACACACACACAGCGCGCACACACGCACAGTGGGGGTTGATGGGTGATGAAAGGAGAAAGGCAGCATTAGTACAGAGCATACACTTTGACTGTGCGCCCCAGTGTTTTCATAGCTCATAAAGTTACACTGCAGCAAATTGGGCCTTCGTTGGTTGGTTCACACGCACGTGCGCGCACACACGCGCTACTGTCACTCATCTGAACTTCAATCTGCCGGGAACGAGAGGCACTGGTGGAAGAAATACTCAGATTTCTTTCTTTTTTTTACTTAAAGATACTCTGTTTCAAGTAAAATGCCTGTATTAACAATTCCCTGTGTAAGTACTCAAATGGAAAATAGCTGATGTACAAGCTCACAACACGCCACATCGAGACACGTTGTGAGATTGTATATATCAGCCATTTTCGAATACCTGAAGTATAAATTAGTGCTTGAGTGGTTAACACATGTTTTGTAATGATAATGATAATGATAATAATAATAATAATAATCATCTATATCCGCAAAGCAACTTGCAACTACAACTACAACAAGGACAACTTAGTCTTTTTACAACCAAGGTTTATGTTTTGGCTTGTAATTAAAGTCAATAAAATATAACATTTTCGCGATCCTTTTTACAGTGGGCGGGGGGGGGGCATTCGGGCAGGTGGCTATATATATTTTTTACACAATAAAAAAGGTCCCGTGGTCTTTGATGGCCAGATGTGAGTTATTGGGGGCTAGAAGAGCTACTTTAAATAATAATAATGAAATCGCCGGGTTATTGTGTAAAGAAATACATATTTAGCCACCTGCCCGAATGCCCCCACCCACTGTAAAAAATATTGTGAAATTGCTAAAACTATAGAAAGCAGTAAATGAAAAAAATGTAACACTCATATTTATTTACTTTAATTACAAGCTAAAACATAAACCTTGGTTGTAAAAAAACAATGTAGTCCTTTAAGTTGTAGTGGAGTAAAAGGCACAATGTTTGTCTCTGAGATGTAGTGGAGTAGAAGTAAAAGCATAACGCATTTGAAATACTCAAAGGTAAAAGTACCCCAAAATGTTATAGTACAGTACTTGGGTACATGTACTTACTTCCCACCGCTCACTCGTCTGAAGTTGAATCCTGCCGGGAACGAGAGGGAAAGAAGAAGAAGAAGAATGGGGAATAAACAGGAACGTCGGCATTGTCAGCGGTGCGTTGCGGATGCCACTGACAGGTTTGCGTTTTCTCGACTCGTTAGACGCGCTGATTGGCATAATGAGGTTACGACGGCGCCGGGAGGGAGGAAAAAGGCCATCAGCGGGAATTAGCATCACGGCGGCGCGCTAACGATCAGTGAACGTCAGCGGGGGGAGGGTTATCAGATTTGAGGCCGGGGAGGGAGGGGGGAGAGAGAGAGAGAGAGAGAGATAGCACCAGTGACTGAGCAATTTTAGGCAGTGGTCGTAAAAGTGAGGTCCGGAGACTCCCATGGGTCCTCGGCGAAATGAGGATCCATTTATGTTTTTCATATGCTTCAGCAAACCATAGATCGGCCATTTAAAACGAAAACATTGACAGATCTTCTCTTCTGGGGGTCCCTGGCACAAAATCAATTTCCCTGATGGGGGTCTGCGGCCAAATGCATATCAGTTTGTCGGTCCTTGACATGAAAATGTTTGAGATGCTGATTTGAGATGACAAGGCGCTTTGACTGCAATTGCTCAGGATGTGGAGACAGACACAGAGTGGGCTTTTTGTTTGTGTGTTTTTTATTTTATTTTCATTTGAATATTGACTCTTATGCATGCTATTTTTGTGTGTGCATGTTTGGAGGACTTCCAAGTGTCTGATTCAAGTCAGAATCAGCTTTATTGTCAAATCACTGGTTTATAAAGGTGTAAAAAAAAAAAAAAAGTGGGTGAAATGTTGTTATTGTTCAAGCTCCATCGTTTTTGTCGTTTTCCAAAAGAGAGAGAGAGCATGTACCATCTGGTACAGTATGTACATGGTGTTAGACATAAGGTGCATTAACATAGCAACAAGTGCATATTGTATTAGACATTAGGTTGCAAAAAGAAAATCAGCACGTTGTATGTAATCAATAAGTCAAAAAACTGATACACTTCGCCACACACACACACTTAACTACTTTCAACTTGGCAACCATGTTTCGGGCATGTCAATTACAGGCAAAGTTATTCTATAATCTATGAGCTTGTGATGTGTCACATTGTGACACGTTCTCAGCTTGTAGATCAGCAATTTCCGCTATGTTTGCACGACACTGTCTGCCATACGACAAAGTATACATTAATTTATGTGAAGAAAGTGACAGTGATGAAACATTTTTTTCCCACGTAACAAAAAGCCAACAAAACATCACTGCCATCAGGATGTCAGCGATATCTTTATATTTCTTTACAGACATACTATCAATAGAATACAGTTCAACTAATTACCTCTGTGTGTGTGTGTGTGTGTGTGTGTGTGTGTGTGTGTGTGTGGTGATTGTAAACCTGGCTGACAGGTTTGTGATGTCCGTGGGAGTAGTTATAGTAACGTCACAAATCTTCAGGCAAACTGACACTCAAGGCCTTTCAAAGACGTGCTCTTCATGTTATGAAGACGTTATGTTAAATTGAACAGCACAGGGGACGTGATGCAAAGACATATTGTTGCTGTCAGGCAGAAACCTATCTTATGTTTTATTTGATTATTTTGTTAAGTAATACCGTACTTCGTCGTACAAACAGTGTCACAGTTTTAGGTATAATTAAGGTCTCTCTCTCGCTCTCTCTCTCTCTCTCTTTTCATGCATTCATTTCATCCAGACCTGATTATCGCAATTATTACTCCACTACATCTTAGAAGCAAATATTGTACTTTTACCCCACTACAATTATTTGAAAATGTAGTTACTAGTTACCTTGCAGATATGAATTATTACGTTATAAAACATACATTAACCACTTTAGCCCTATTTTAAACTTAGGCTATTTGAAACTAAACGATCTACAAGCTAACAACGCGTCGCATCGCGACGCGTTGTTAGCTTGTAGACCGGCTATTTTCAAACATTTTAGTACTTTTACTTTTGGTACTTTAAGTACATTTGATACCAATACTTCTGTATTTTACTCAAATAAAATTTGAATTCCTGACTTTTGCATGTAACAGAGTACTTCTACATTGCAGTATTGATACTTTTACTTAAGTAAACCATTCGAGTACTTTTTCCACCACTGACTACAGCCTGCTACTTACTGTCCTTAATGCTCGAACTGAACTTGTCAAACGAGCTTTCATGTGCGCTGCTCTTGCAGCCTGGAATCACTTGCAGACTGATCTGAAGCTTAAAGGACGACTTCAACCATTTTCAACCCATCTTCATATAATTGGTCCTCACTAATGCTCATTATGGTACCATTTTATTTTATTTTATCATGAGCATTAGTGAGGACCAATTATATGAAGATAGGTTGAAAATGGGTGTAGTCGCCCTTTATGGACTTGATCACACTTAGGTCTTTTAAAAGTTCAGTGCACCTGCTTTCCCACTTAAATGGTGTGGAATGTATTTCTCCTGCCTTATGACTCTGTTTGCACTTGACTTAATTTTGAGTTGTTTTGTGATTTGGTTTCTTATGTTTTATGTTGTGTACGTTTCCAACTTTGTCCTGCTGCGCGTCCTGAGCAGGGCTCCCTCGTAAAAGACATCTTGATCCGAACAGGATTTCTTTTTTATACCTGTATAAATGAATGTCTGATGGAAAATAGCCGGAAATAGCCGATCTACAAGCTCACAACGCCTCGCAATGCTCGCAATATTTATCTGTGGAACCGAGTCAAACAAAATGTAATGCCTCAACTCCTACATTCCAAGTGCTTGTCAGGATGGGGGGTCCCCAGGTCAAATAGGATTGTTGGGGGGTCGTGGCCTGGAAAGATTGAGAACCACTGCCATAGATAAACAATGGTATCAAATGGTGGTCCGTGGCCAGTGGTGGAAAAAGTACTGACAGTTTTTACTTAAGTAAAAGTATCAATACCACAATATAAAAATATTTGTAAAAGGCCTGTGTTCAAAATGTCACTTGAGTAAAAGTACAAAAGTATTGGCATAAACATATACTTAAAGTACCAAAAGTAAAAGTACAAAAATGTTTAAAAATAGCAGATCTACAAGCGTTGCGACGCGTTGTGAGCTTGTTGATTGGCTATTTTCAAATAGCCCTCGTATAAAATAAGGCTAAAGTGGTTAATGTGTCTTTTACAAAATAATAATGTATATCTGCAAAGTAACTAGTAACTTAAGTTTTCAAATAATTGTAGTGGAGTAAAAGTATAATATTTGTCTCTGAGATGTAGTGGAGTAGAAGTAAAAGTATTGAAAATGGGAAATAGTCCAGTCCAGTAAAAAATCCTCAAAAGTGTACTTAAGTACAGTACTTGAGTAAATGTACTTAGTTACTTTACACCACTGTCGGTGGCCTAATACATATCAAAGTGAGGGTCTTTGACATTAAAACCGGTTAAGTAAAAGTCAAAAAGGACGGGGTGGGAGAACTGCAGAGATGACATTAATGGTCAAATAAAGAGCTGATGACTGTTAAACCCCATCTGTCATTGAGAGCATGTAATTAACAGCATAATCGAGTTTATATAAAAAAAATGAAAACGTGAGCATAAAAAGGTATCAATTTTGTAATGTTGGGCTCTTGGTCATGGAAATTAAGGCCGCGCAATTAATAGAAAATATTTGAAAATCGTTATTTGATGTTTCACCAACTATGTAACCATAAAACACGTGGCAATTAATTCAAACTCCTTAGTTGGTCGGTGTCCCATGCCCTCGTCTCCTGACCGTTTACACAAGAGGTAAATAACTAGAACGTTATACAGCCCATACTATTCCATCCATCAAGAGCAATAAAATCACACAGGACCTTAAAGACCGTTTGAGCGAAGATACGATACCGATCAGTGGTGGAAGAAGATTTACTTAGATTTACTTAGGTAAAAGTAGACGCTACCAGGGGCGCTCGGGTGACACAGTGATAACATTTTTATGCTTACAATACCAAATACCAAAGTTGTTTTTCCAAAAATGTTCAAATTGTTGAAAATGGCAGAGCTTTTAGATCAGCTATTTTCCAAATAGCTGAAGTATGTTTTGAATTAATGTTAATGACTGCAAAGTAAAAATAATAACGAATAATTGTAGTTGAGTAAAAAGTAAAACAAAATATATATTGTTTTGCCTCTGATGTAGCGGAGTAGAAGTATTATTATTATTTTTGATATACTCAAGTAAAGTAAAAGTATACCTCAACATTTTATTTAGGAATACACATTTCATTCAATCAGGATAAGAGAACCCATTTGTCAGCTTAATTTTATAGGGCCTTGTATGTCTACAACATTTGTCTCACAAAATCTGAGTTAACTCCAGACAGTGTTGCCAAGTCTGCTTATTATAAGCGACGTTGGGCTTGTCTTTCTGTAAAGTCGCTTGTAAATGTTGGTAGTTGGGGTTTGCGTTTTTTGGGGTTTGTTTCCAAAGAGTAGTTGCTCATTTGGGCTTGCTACCTATTATTGTTTAAATCAGTGGTATGTATTTATCCCAGCCTGATCTCCAGAGAATACCGTAACATTGCACGGAACGAGTGCACTTCATTCCGTGGATAGTCGCCTCGGAACTCCCAAATTGCGTGCATATGTACGGCGAGTCCCACGGTGGGCGTAACCAGTCGCAACACGGAAAAACCCGGAAGCAGAGCAGTCCACACAATAAAATTTACGATTCTGTGCCTATCGGTACATAACTCAAACGGCGCTGAGTAGGCACAGGCGAATGTCCCACCGTTCAGGACGGCAACTCGGTCGCCTTAGCTCCCTCGGTGGTCCTTCACGGGGGGACAATTCGCCTGTGACTGCGCGCCTCCGAAATGGTTTTGTCACAAAGGCAGCGCCGTACCATATGCACGCAATTCGGGAGTTCCGAGGCGGCTATCCACGGAATGAAGTGCACTCGTTCCGTGCAATGTTACGGTAATCTCTGGAGATCGGGTTGATTTATCCACATTTGTCCCTGTAGGAGACCCAAGTTCAAATTCAGGATAGAACAGAAACATTTTACTTTAGAATGTTTCCAAAAAAGTTGCCACATTATTATACACGGTGGGAAAAAATCAACCTTTTTAGATAAATATTCATGTTCTTTGTGCATGTACTCATGACACATGAACAGTTTGAAGATATAATACATATTTTTGTGCAAAACGATCTTATGCAACCAAAAGTGCCCGCGGTGTGTTTAATGTGGATTTGGCTCTGTAGCACGGCTCAAAGCTCTATTATGTAATTTCCTTTAATAAATGAATTGTGTTGTGAGTGTGAGTATGTTAATACAATATAACTGATACAAGTGGATTGGTTGTGTTTGGTCTCCCTGCTCTTCTATTGAGACATTTAGATCCTGTGTCTATGTTCGACACGATCTTTGACACCATCCTGTTTTCTGGTTTGACAAAAAAATGTTAACCTTCAGGTCAAAAATGTAATTTCTCCCCCGAGCAAATAGTTCAGACTCTATTAGCTCGGTGGTAAAAAAAGTTAAATATCAGCACTTGTGCAGGAGACCCCAGTTCAAATCCGGGATGGAATAAAAAACATTAAAAGTTACGTTTAAAATGACATCCAAAAAAGGTTTCCAGAATATTATACACGGTGGAAAAAGATCAACCTCTTTCTGAATAAATATTCATGGTCTGTGTGGATGTACTCTTGACACGGACAACAGTTTGGAAATATTATACATATTTTCGGGCAAATGAATCTGACAAAGCAAAAGCGCCTGCGGTGTGTTAAAGGACCTTTTGCTGTGGATTTCGCTACGTAGCACGGCTCATACCGTTGCTGTCGGGCAGAAAACCTGTTATCTCCTTATTCCAACTTTAGTTTTTTTTCGTAAATACTACTTGCCCTACTTGATCATACTACAGCGTCAAACGAAAGCATCAAAGTTCGCGGCGCGTTTCGTGCTTGTAGATCTGCTACTTTTGATGCTTTTGAATTTGAACCCTGCAAAGTAACAGTCTTCGACATGTGAGGTTTCCACCCCGACCGAGACGATTATGCTGCATGTCGCATCACACTGGCGCTGATAACACACTCACATATCGTCACTGTCGGGTGAAGACTTTGTAGCCTATGTACCAGAACCAGTGTTGCCAGATTCTGTGAGAGAAACAAGCAACCAGGTCTAGGAAAACCAGCCCAAAAGAAGCGACTATGGCCCACATGAGCACTTTAACACATAGATCAGCTATTTGAAAATAGCAGATCTACAAGCTCACAACGCGTTGCGATGTGACACATTGTGAGCTTGTAGATCGGCTATTTTCAAATAAGCTCTTGCGGGGAAATTATAAAAAGCAGATCTGGCAACCCTGACCAGAACAGTTACTCTTTTTTTTTAATAATAAAAGCTGTGTAGATCCAATGTAGTTATTATTTAGTCACACGCTTGTGTTAATACTGTTCATAGGTTCAATATCTATTTAAAAAAAAAACACTTAACCGCTTCCACACAAACATGTATAATATAAGCTCTGTGAGCTTGTAGATCGGCCATCTTTTGCTACTTCTGTGTGACAATGTAGTATGATGACGAAGTAAGGCGTTAATTTACAGGGGAGAAAAAAATGTTTATTTTTGCCCGACAGTGATAATATCACTCTCTTATTGCGAACGTAGCGGAAGGAGGCGCCTCCGCGCAAGTGGAGCTTACTATGAAACCGTGCTCGGGTTGTGTCTCTGTGTCTCTGTGTGTCTGTGTTCACCTCTCATTGGCTGCATGCACCCATGTGACTCACGCTCTCATTGCCTGCCTGCCCCTGGGTGACATGACTCACATGCGTGCACTGCCTGTAAGCAGCCACCCGAGTGCGCCAGAGTGCAGGAATTTAGACAATGCACGCCTGCCCCACACACACACACACACACACACACACACACACACACACACACACACACAGTCAATGTTCTCTCTCCATCACGGTGAAATAACACGGATTACAAGTCCGTAAATACACAATATTTTCGAGCTGCGTTCAGGTGTCTTAGTGTGTGTGTGTGTGTGTGTGTGTGTGTGTGTGTGTGTGTGTGTGACTCTGCGTGTGTGCGGCACCCATCTTTTTTCTTTCATGAACTCTACTTGTTACCCTGTCCTCCACAATCCCTTTTGACCCCAATCTGCTTCCAGACCCCATTGTTCCCAAAGCCCCCGTGATAAGAGAGAGAGAGAGGAATCTCCTTGTTCTATGTGTGTGAT
This sequence comes from Gymnoscopelus braueri, assembly GCF_963280865.1. Lineage (NCBI taxonomy): Eukaryota > Metazoa > Chordata > Actinopteri > Myctophiformes > Myctophidae > Gymnoscopelus > Gymnoscopelus braueri. Next base: position 4,905,243 of record NC_137622.1, on the reverse strand, counting down.
AATGGCCGAGGGCGATGCTTCAAAATGAGCTCCCGCCCGCCAGACCCAGACGATCAGTGGTGGAAAAAAAGTAAAAGTCCTCTATTCAACATTTAACCTGAGTAAAAGTACAAAAGATACGAATTGCATCAAAATGTACCCACGTAGTAGCAACGTAATAGAAGCTCAAAACTGTACTTTAACCTTTAAGATTTCTTTGGGGCTATTCAAAAATAGCAGATCTACAAGCTCATAGCGTGGCACCGATGAGCCGCACTATGAGCTTGTAGATCTGCTATTATTTTTTTGTTAAATAGTGATGTTTTAAAGCGAACACTTTTAACTCAAATCTTTGCTTCTGGGGATTCTACAAATCTCTTATAAAGTTTTTGTTTTTAAACTTATGTTGCTATAATCAGTGGTTCAATCAAGTTTTTTCAGAAAACTCTTAGGATTTAGAGCAGTGGTTCTCAAAAATAGCAGATCTACAAGCTTACAGCGCGTCACTTTGCCCCTGCTACTCTTGTGTTTGATTTTTTTTTTTTAATAATTTAGCATTTTTTTCCCAAATCTTCTCTTCTGGGGCGGTCCCTGGCACAAAACATTTTCAGATGGGGGTCCTTGGCACGAAAAAGTTTGTGAACCACTGGTTTAAAAGGATTGTAGAATCGGCCACTTGTCCTAAAGGAGTAGTCCAACCAAAAAATTACTTATTTTCTATCAATAACACACCGCATGAAGCCTTGAATTCATGGAGATGTTTTTGTTTTTGTCGCATTCCTGAGACAATAATTTGATGACCGGATCATAGGAGACTCAGTCCTACTGGAGACTCCGTCGGTAATCAAATTATTGGCTTCGGAATGTGACCAAAAAAATCTCCATGAATTCAAGGCTTCATGGGGAGTGTAATTGATAGAAAATGTGATTTATTTTGGGTGAACTACTCCTTTAATGGGTTAAGTTCAGTACTACTTAGTTACTTTCCACCACTGCCGAGTTCCACCATGCAAGCCCCCCCATGCAAGCCCCCCCCCCCAAAAAAAAAAAGAAAAAGAAAGAAAGTTTAGAATCACATAGAGCATTATCATCATCGCTCTTAGGTGTAAACCTTTCATGTCTTTGTCCAACAGTTTTTTTTTACGGAAATGGGAAAAAAATAACCTGCGTTCCAATGGATCCTTGATGTGAAAAAGTTTGAGAAACACTTCACTGGAGCGTTTACACGCCGTTAATATCGATTATTATGATGGGATGAGTGAGGTGATCGATACTAAGACTGTTTTGGCGATGCGGTGGGGATTAGACATGGACACTCGACCATGATGGAAGTTTACACACAAACAATCACACAGACACATACTCACACAAACACACTCTCATACACACACACACACACACACACACACACACACACACACACACACACACACACACAACACACACACACACACACACAACACACACACACACAGGCAAACACACTCGCATCACCTCTGTTTATTGAAATGGAGAAGGAAAGGACAGACCGAAAAGAAGAGGACCAAATAAGTGGTTGGTTGGATGGATGAGTGAGTGAACAGAGGATTCATGGATGAACGTCTAGATGGATGTTGAGATTTCAATATAGAGATGGATGGCCACATGATGGATGGACGGTGTAGATGCGTTATGTCCCGCTCTGCCCCCTTTAGCCAGTAGTAGAAGAACTACTCACAGTTCTGTACTTAATTAAAAGTAACAATTACGGATGCACTGATGTATCGGTTCCAGGGGGTCCCCAGCAAAAGTAGTTAAAGGACAAGCCTGTACTAAAATAACATATAGCCTTTTTTCCCCCTTTATATTGATCCCAAATGACTGGCCATTGGGTCAATTTGCAGAATTGCCCCTGTAGTCAAGTTTCCCCAGCAGACCCCAGTGAGTGGTGGAAAAAGTACTCACATATTTTACTTAAGTAAAATGTAGAAGTACTTTGTTACAAATAAAAGTCAGGAATTAAAAAATGACTTGAGTAAAAGTACAAAAGTATTGGTATAAAATGTACCAAAAGTAAACCGTACTCATTATGCAGAATGTCCCATTTCAAATGAATAAAATGTATATAATGTTTTTGAAAATAGCAAGCTACAAGCTCACAATGTGTTGCATCGCGACCGACACATTGTGAGCTTGTAGATAGTCTATTTTCAAATAGCCAAAATATATATAGAGCTTAAGTGGTTAATTTATGTTTTTTAATAATAATCTAAATCTAAAAAGTAACTAGTAACCAAAGTTCTCAAATAATTGTAGTTGAGTAAAAGTACAATATTTTCCTCTGAGATGTAGTGGAGTAGAAAATTGGAAATACTCCAGTAAAGTGAAAATACCTCAACATGGTACTTAAAGGGTAAGACCACTTTAGTAGAGGTTTGGGTTGTGTAGTTACCTTGCCATGATGTAACTCCAAAGGTGGGAAAGAAATACAAAATAATTGCTCCATTGATTAGAAATTGATCATTCAAAATATGCTCCTCATTGACTTACATGGTACGGTGAAACAGCTCTCTGCTTATTTTACTATTTGAAGATCCGGATCCGGATCCGCAAATCCAGTCCAGGTTTTCTTCTTAATAAAATAGCAAAATCAACAGGAAGTTAACATTTTTATTTAAAAAAAAAACAGTACTGGGTTTGGTGATGTTCTATATTGTCTGAATCAACTTTGTTTGTGTTCATTTATGTGCTAAAAGAGGGACTTTGAGAGCTGTTTTACCGTACAATGTAAGTCAATGAGGAGCATATTTTGAATTATCAATTTCTAATCAATGGAGCAATTATTTTTGATTTCTTGTCCACCTTTGGAGCTACATCATGGCAAGGTAACTACACAACCCAAACCTCTACCAAAGTGGTCTTGCCCTTTAAGTACAGTGCTTGAGTAAATGTACTTTACGTTACTTTACACCACTGCCCATAGCATAGAGCAATATCGCTACTTATGCTATTTGTTGCGGTCAAAAGTTACATGGAGGCATGGATGCATGTCATTACACATGCATCCATGCCTTGGTTGTCCCACGCGAGCCACCGTATTCTGCTAAAGTTTAGCAGAATACGGTGGCTCGCGTGGGACTGTTTAGCAGCTAAACAGACCAAACGGCTATATATAGCTGTTATGTGTTTTGCCAAGTCCCGGAAAAAGATGCGCTGTGATTGGCCATTACAGTCACTTTGATTGGCAGTTGTGGCGAACGCTCACGCCAAAACATGATTTACGAGACTGTGGCGGCTCGTGTGGGACAAGTTGACAACCACGGCATGGATGTGTGTGAAATGACAACTATAACAAAAAAAATTGACCGCAACAAATGGTGTAAGTAGTGATATGCTTATGAGCCCCACTCTAAGCTATGGGGTCTGCTGGGGGCAATTCTGCAAATATACCCCATGGCCAGTAATTTGGGATTTTTTAAACTCAAATCCTTGCTTCTGGGGGTCCCTGGAACAACATATTTTGAGATGGGGGGTCCGCGGCCAAATACATATCCTTTTGAGGGTCCTTAAAAAGTTTGAGCACCACTGATATGATTTGATTAGATTTTGGTAAAAGATGTACGAGTAAAATCACAATACAACTTAAACCCAGGATAGCACGTAATGAAAGCGTAATGAATGGTGGTCCTGCAACATTCAGAAAACTGTTAGGATTCAGGAAGACATTTTTTATAATCGCCCTCAGGTCTTAACCCAAGAGCGGGAACGCATCTGTGTAATTTTAAGATTTCTTTGGCTATTCAAAAAATAGCAGATATACAAGCTCATACGCGCTATTGAACTTGTAGATCTGCTATTTAAAAAAAAAATTGAACATGTGTGTACAGTTTGAATATATATTCTACAATCAGTTAAAAAAAAACGTTTATGTTGCTATATCAGTGGTGCTTCAACTTTTCCATGCCAAGGACCCCCAAAATTATATGTATTTGGCCACGGACCCCCGTTAAAAATGTTTGCTTTAATATATATATATATATATATATATATATATATATATATATATATATATTCAAAGATTTTCACAAATTTTCACGATAAAATAATAAATAGCAGATCTACAAGTTCATAGCGCGGCACAGATGCGTTCCCGGTCTTAATGGGTTAATGGGTCAAAGACCAGACCCATTGAGATCGGGTCTCCTCCCACGCTGCAGCGTTTGTGTCCAATAGCATTGGTTTAACTGCGCGTAACAAGATGTTTCGCCCCGAGAACAACATGGCTAATTCATACGGATCAGAACCCAGCCGTTGCACTTATAATGCACCGGGGCTGTTTTGCGCTCGTTTCTTTTATTTATTTATTTCCTTATTTTGGTCCCGTTCCCGGGCCGCAAATAAACTGACATCTGCCTCAAACGTGTTTGACACACCAGTACGGAAGTATCGTAATGAAACTCGGGGGGGCATACAAACACCCATGCAGGCCTTTTACAAAATTAATGACAGCGTAATTATTAAGCGGCGCCTCGCAAAACTTGAATAATTCAAAGTTTCAGCGATCCAAGAGGCCTGATTTTTTTTTTTATCACGGGAGACCGACGGATAGACAGGCAGACAGAGGGAAAGACAGACAGACAGAAACAGGCCCCTGGCAAATCACCGTTGGATGTGGTGGTGGTGGTATGATGATAATGCATCTTTTCAAATCTTACTTCTCCATTTGCTGTACTTAGTAATTGTTTCCTCTTTATTCTTCCTTCTGAAACCTCTCTCTCTCTCTCTCTCTCTCTCTCTCTCTCTCTCTCTCTCTCTCTCTCTCTCTCTCTCTCTCTCTCTCTCTTACTCTCTCTGTCTCTTTTGTTTGTTTTGTGTGTGCCTCTCCCTCGGGGAGTCGCGTCAGTGACTGCCTACGCGAGCGTGACAAGCACTTAGGGGAGCTGCCGAACGCCCATGTGGATATGAAAACCAGCCGGTCACACACACACAAGTACACCCAAGTACACACACACACACACACACACACACACACACACACACACACACACACGCACACGCACACACACACACTGGTGTCGGTGGCTTTCTGTTATGCAGTGGCTTTCAGACCGCGCTTCGGGAGGTGTTCTGCAGTTGGGGTTGGATTTTGGCCTTTGTACCCTCTTAAAATGGACTACACCAGTGGTTTTCAAAGTGGGACCCCCCCCCCCCCCCACAATGATATTAGGATGCATAGAACAAAAGTAAGTAAAAATAACAGGTACAATTACAGTGCAGAAGCAGAAGAAAAGGCAAAGTACCTCAATTAAAGGCGGTGGCAAACAGAAAGGAGATCTGAATGGTTCAGAGATGTATTTGTCCCCCTAAACCATTCAAAGTTTTGTATACCAACAGTAGTAAAAAATAAAAAGTACCTGTAAAGACACTGTGACAGTAGTCACGTCTACTGAAGATGACCAAGTGGATCCTTGTAGGTCTGTAACTCAGACAGTGTAAGAATGTGTATCCATTCGTACACTGTCAGAGTTATGGGGGTCCATAGCCGTATATATATGTCACAGTATGATTGGAAAACCAGTCGGATTGAAAAAGGTGCACTCGTTTTTCGGCGCAAGCGGGAGGCTTTGATGTCCCCGCGGTACAAACCGAGTGCTCTGCTCACAGCTGACAACAACAAACACAATTAGCAGCTACGCTAGAAGGAACGCTGCCTCCCTTCGATGTGGTCCGAAATCGTACATGGTCTTCCCCCGTCGTCTCGGTACCTCCGAGACGTCAACACGCTCAGATCAGCTATTTTCAAAAGCTTTTTATACATTTTTGCCATTTGTAACCTGTGAAATGGGACATCCTGCATAATGTACCTTTTACTTTTGGTACTTTAAGTACATTTTTAATGCCAATACTTTTGTACTTTTACTCAAGTACGTTTTGAACTCTTCAACTTGTACTTGTAACAGAGTATTTCTACATCGCAGTAGTGATAGTTTTATTTGAGTAAAACATGAGAGTATACTGTTCCCACCGCTGCATGAGGGCTTGCATTGGGGGATTGGAGAACATAGCAAATTTCTCCTTGAAGCGTATTCCCACAGCAGTTTGTGGCAGCCATCTGGGGAGGCGTCACTGAGCTGTTCTATGCTTTTGGCTCTTTGCTAAAAAAGCAACACAAAAAAACTAAATGGCCTTGAGGATCGGTTGGGTATATGACTGTGACTGGATGACAGGGCAGTCGAGGGCGTCGTTCTAAATCGTTGCTCTCGGGCTAGAAACCTTGTATCTCCATATTTCATCTTGTTTTTGTTTTTTTTCCTTAAACAGGGATTGACACTAACGCCTGCCCGACTGCCCGGGGCAGGTAAATAAAACTTGCGGGCAGGTGGAGTTAGCTTTCAGCCTGCCCTACAGGGCAAGTGCGCGCTTGAGTGGCAGTGAGGACGCAACCATCTTTTGTTCACTATAAACACAACATGAGATATCTGTCTAAACACATGAACGTGGCCAGAGCACTCTGCCATGCCCACACCTGTTGTGTTATGATAATGAGGGGGAGGGTATATTTTTACTGTGTCATTAAAGTGCTGTTTTTCTATTGGCACGTCAAGGTTTCAGCCTCCAGGAAGAAACTCAAAATAGTCAGAGAAGACATAAAACACCATAAAAACACCACCAGGGGGCTTAATGAAGTTCTATCAACCTCATAGACACATGAAAAACAGAAAAAGTGCAAAACCATGGCACCACCTCTTTAAATGAATGCCACACTACATCAAACAAGAGTGTCACAAAAAAGGTGTGAAAATAGCCGATCTACATGCTCACAACATGTGGCATCTATTTTCACTATTTAGAAAAAAAAGATTATCACACGATTTTGCAACCCCATTTTGACCAAGTGCCAATTGTCTTAGTAAGCCTGGGCGCTACACTCCCTCTGCCAGCGTAGGGAGAGCCCAGAGCCGAGCTCATGCCTCCATCAGTGCATGAGAGCTAACAAGCCTTCTTATCACCTGACAGGGGGGAGTTTCCCCGGTAGGACGTAGCGTGTGGAAGGAACGCGTTATTCCAACCATTCCTTTCCCCTCCATCAGGCGCCCCGGCTGACCAGGGGGAGGCAGTATAGAGACCAGGATTATTACATGTTTTTGTGAGGTTACCTACCCTAGGGGGCACGGGGAGAACATGCAAACTCCACACAGAAAGGCCCTTTCACCAACCGCACATAGGGCATGGGCACTGATGACGCGGAGGAGAGGACACGTCCCCACCATCCCCACCGTCCCCGGCGGTAATCAAACCCAGGACCTTCTAGCTGTGAGGCGACAGCGCTACCGACTATGCCACCGTGCCCCCTATTTTCACTATTTTAAAGGAGTAGTTCATCCAAAAAAATTACTTATTTTTTATCAATTACACACCCCATGAAGCCTTGAATTCGTGGAGATTTTTTTGTTTTTGTCTGAGCCAAGAATTTGATGACCTGGTCAATAGGACACCGAAATGGAGACTCTGAGTCCGCCAGTCATCGAATTATCGGCTTAGAAAAAAGAAAAGAAAAATCCTTTGAAATAATGATAATTAAAAACAAAATGTAGGAAAAATAAAGGAATATTTACTTGCGACCCATACAAATTGGTCCACGACCCACATATGGGTCCCGACCCACTGTTTGGGAAACAGTGCTTTAGAGGATGTAAACTGATTGGTAAGCTTATCCGGGGTATCACTGGGTCTTAACCCCCTCCTCTCTGCTCTGTGTTTTTAATATCATTTGTTTCATCTCTAGCGCTTTCCTTTTATTCCGCGTTTTTCGGATTAAACGAACGGTCGGCCATCTGTGTCAGTTAACGTGCTGCTCTGATACAAACAACCATTTAATTTATGAAAACATCACTCAAGTCATTGTTTATCTGCTCAATCTGGGGCAGGAAGACAGAGCTGTGTGTGTGTGTGTGTGTGTGTGTGTGTGTGTGTGTGTGTGTGTGTGTGTGTGTGTGTGTGTGCGTGCGCGTGCGCGTGCCCAAATATCTCCATAAATGTGTGTGAGAGTGTGTGCCAGCGCGCAAGCATACATGCGTATATTATGAATCTAGGAGTGACGACCCTTGTTGACATGTGTATTTCTCATTTGACTTACATTTGTAAACCAACACCACACACACACACACACACAGGATATGTGTGCGCATATAACATGTAGATCTAAGGACAGTGCATGTTTGTGCGTACATCACTCCGGCGGTGGTTTGTTTGCGTGTGATTTGTAGACACGCGGCTTCGCGAGAGACGAGAGACGTTATTGATGACGCCTCCAAACTTCTTCCTCCCCTCTTCTTCTCTCTCCGCTCATTTCCATTCTGCCAGCTCCACACCTTCGGCCGCCTTGTTTTACGACGTTCTTCTCATTAGCCGATTTGCATATTGATGTAAAGGTACGCGAGGTGGGGGGGTGGGGGGGGGGGGGGGGAGCAATAGGTGCATCCATGTGTCGCCTAGCGTGTAAGATATATCGCCACTGTCGGGACGGAAGCCTCGTATGTCCCCGAAAACCGTTGCTGTTTCAGGAAATGGGGGAGAAAAACATGTGTCCAATGTAGTTATTATTTACAGCTCTTGTTAATACTTATCATTGGTTCTACATTAACCCATTAAGACCTGAGGCGATTCTTAAAAATGTTTTCTAAATCCTAACAGTTTTCTGAAAAAAATCTAAAAAAAATGTTTTGAAGATTTTTCAAAAATAGCAGATATACAAGCTCGTAGCGCGGCACTCGGTGCCGCGCTATGAGCTTGTAGATCTGCTATTTTTGAATAGCCAAATAAATCTTAAAGTGACACAGATGCGTTCCAGGTCTTAAACCCACAAACTCACTTAACCACGTTCAGCCTATTTTGGGTAGGTCAGTACATGCTCCGAATTGATCAAAAATAATGCCTAAAATAGGCAAACTACAAGCTAAAAAGGTGTGCTATTTGTGGTACTTTTGTCAATGCTGTCAGGCAGAAACCTCTTATCTCCTCATTTTACTTTGTGTATTTTGTTTGGTAAATTAGTGCCCTACTTAATCATACTACAGTGTCACTCAAAAGTAGCAGATCTACAAGCTCAAAACGCGAAGCGACGCATTCTGAGCTTGTAGACCTGCTACTTTTGCTATTGATGCATTTGAATCCTGAAAAGTAACAGTTTTGGACATATGAGGTTTCCACCCGACAGAGACGATATGTGGCACGAATATAAAACAGGACATCCATCTATGAAAAAATATTTTAAGAAGATGGAATCTAGAGATACGAGTTTTTTGCCCGACAGTGACGATATACAATACCTCGCCTCCTTTCCCTTTATTTCTTCCCCCCCCCCCCCCGTACGTGATGCGACGTGATGCGTGAGCGCAGCCATTTCACTGGTAGAAATTAATAGAGTGTTGCCCCGTTCACGAACGGGAGAAGACGTCGAGATAAAACACTGCAAGATTGATGGCGAGGCGCCGGATAGTTTATAATGAGAGGGAACTTCATAAAACATGCTGGTAAACACACAACCAAACGCTAAGTTGTGTGTGTGTGTGTGTGTGTGTGTGTGTGTGTGTGTGTGTGTGTGTGTGTGTGTGTGTGTGTGTGTGTGTGTGTGTGTGTGTGTGTGTGTGTGTGTGTGTGTGTGTGTGTGTGTGTGTGTGTGTGTGTGTGTGTGTGTGTGTGTGTTTTATACCTCTGAGGGGCCCAAAGTCCCCACATAGTGAAATTTGAGAAATTACACATTGTGTCGGGACAATTTTCCTCAAGAGAAATGGTTGTTTTATGGTTAAAAATTTTTTTTTTTAAATTCTATAATGAGGAAACTATTTACGTTAGGATTAGGCTGATCTACAAACACACAATGTGCCACAGTGCGACGCGTTGTGCGCTTGCAGATCATCTCTTTTCGGTGTGTGCTGTGACGTTAGGGTTAAAAATGCCCCAAAAACATTGCAAAAAAATCATGAAAGTGACGTCCTTTGTGGTGTGTGTGTGTGTGTGTGTGTGTGTGTGTGTGTGTGCTCCATTATATTTCATTGACAAAGTTGGCAGCTAAACCTGTCCAACGCGCCCATGAGAGCACACACTCACACACAAGCGTGTGTGCTGTATATCGTCTGTCAGGAGGAAACCTCATATGTCCAAAACTCATACTTTTCCGAATACAAATTCAAACGTAGCAAAAGTAGCAGATCTACAAGCTCAAAACTTTCGAGCTTGCAGATCTGCTACTTTTGATGCTCCCATGTGACGCTGTAGTATGATGAGTTAATTTAATAGGGCGTTAGTTTAGGAAAAAACGCACACGATTTAAACATGGAGATAAGAGGTTTCTGCCCGACGACAGCGATAATACAGTACAGTATGTTGTCAACATATGGGATACTGTGTGTGTTTGTCTGAGACCGGCTGTGTTAAAACAGTCAACAGCACTGTGTAAACTGTGTGTGTGTGTGTGTGAGAGAGACACCCCCTCCCCACCCCCCGCCCCCCCCCCCCCCCAAACACACACGGAGCAGAGTGGCAGTAACATGATTAGGTTCTGAGTAAGCACAAAGAGAAAACAGCCTAGCATGTACACACACACACACACACACACACACACACACACACACACACACACACACACACACACACACACACACACACACACACACGCCGCTCCCATCAAAACAGGCAAAGAAACATCATGTCAAGACTGCTGCTGGGGGAACACTTACACACACGCGTACAAGCACGCACACTCGTGTTTGTATTACTATACGTGTGAGGACATCGTGCATTTTAGGACGCCAATGTTATGAATGTCATTTGAAATCGTCTCGCCCTTTTTTAACCCTAAGTGTAAAAGTCTGGTTGGAAATAGCCGATCTACAAGCCCTCAACGTGTTGCACTGCGACGCGTTGAGGGCTTGTCGATCGCCTATTTTCGGTGCACGACAGCGGCACACAACTACATATGAATCGGGCATAAATCTAATCCTAACCCCTAAACATATAATCTCTAAATGTCTAATCCTAACCCTAACCTGAATCTGTTCCTAATTGCAAACCTTACGCTACAAATCTTATAACCATTAAACGACCATCTTGTGAGGACCAGGAAAATGATCTTCACAATGTGTCTCATAGTCCGTTACTTGTAGTAATACACACTATATATATAATACACACACACACACACACACACACACACACACACACACACACACACACACACACACAGGCACAGGCACAGGCACAGGCACACAGTCACTCACGATTGTGCGCAAACACACAAAGACGTGTGCACAAAAACACACATATTTGTACACTCATGCACGCACACACACATACACACGGCTAGAACAGCACCCCGGGGGGTTGGCCTGGGAGATTAGAGTGTGAAAGCTGCCCTCGCTCGCCTCCCCCCCTCCCCCCGGATTAAATGGGGATCCATTACAAGATCAGTCCTTCGCTTCTTCTGTCATTTCGAGTCAAAGTACAAATAAATTAACCACAGAATCCAGTTAAGCACCTATTTTATACTTCATCGTAGAGAGAGAGAGAGTCAGTGGTGGAAGAATTTAGTAAAAGTATCAATACTGCAATGTAGAAATACTCTAATACAAGTAAAAGTCTGAAATTAAAAAAAATACTTGAGTAAAAGTCTGTATAAAAATATACTTTAAGTACCAAAAGTAGAACGTACTCATTATTATGTTTTTGAATGTATAAAATGCATACACATCTTTTGAAAATAGACGATCTACAAGCTCACAATGTGTCGCATTGGAGATCTGCTATTTTCAAATGGCCGAAATGGTTAATGTATGTTTTGTAATAATAATCAAAATCACCAAAGTAACTAGTTACGAAAGCTTTCAAATAATTGTTGTGGAGTAAAATATCTGCCTCTGAGATGCAGTGGAGTAAAAGTACTGAAAATTGGAAATACTCCAGTGCAGTAAAAATTGTACTTAAGTACGAGAGAGAGAGAGAGAGAGAGAGAGAGAGAGAGAGAGAGAGAGAGAGAGGGAGAGGGAGAGGGAGAGAGAGAATAATGAGACATGACGCCTCCTCCCACCAGGTAAACGCAGGTCGGGGGGAGGGGGGGGGACATGAGTGATCGTAATGCCGTGGCAAAGACAGCCACTGGAGGTCAGAGCGCTGTTTGGCTAACCTCACAGACTGCAACTGACGCACACACGGACATAGTGTACATGTAAGGCAGGTGTCTACAGGCATACATCTCTCTCACACACACGCCTGAGCATGACATGCCCCTGCAACCATTTGGCATCAAGGCATCTGCGTGCATGTGCACATGTGTGCGTGTGAGCTCGTCTTGTCTGTGTGCTATTTTTGGTGACAACTTTGGATTTTGAATGAAAAAACAGACCAAGTACGGAGCCGACCCTGGTACAACAAAGCATTACTAATAATACATATATATTTCTCTCTCTCTCTCTCTCTCTCTCTCTCTCTCTCTCTCTCTCTCTCTCTCTCTCTCTCTCTCTCTCTCTCTCTCTCTCTCTCTATCCTGTTACTCGTTGTGGAGGAGCGATTGACATTATTGGTTGAAATCACATTATTGAAATTGGTTAGAACCTGCTGATGTAATCGCATTTCGTTAGACTGGAAGGAATTAAGATTGGACTTTTGATATAAAAATGTATTGTTAGCTATGTCCCCATTATGACCATGGACCATGGATATCCTAAGTTAAAATTGCCTAATGGGCGGTCGGTGGACGCCACAAACGTTACATCCAGACTTGCGAGGCGCTTCACCGTTGCTCCGATCCGCACCAAACTTGGCGTGAGCACTCTCCAGGGGTCTGCCATGGGGCAATAGTCACACCAGGGGCCATATGTGGGCCCAAACCCCCAGAGCCGCGGTAGAACAGTGAAGCGGCCGTCGCCTGGTGGTCAAATCTGAGAATGCAACATTACATTACATTACATTACAGTCATTTAGCAGACGCTTTTATCCAAAGCGACTTACAATAAGTGCATTCAACATAGGTAGGGAACGAAACTACTAATCACCAGAAGTCTTAAGTGCATTTCCTGCAAAAACAAGCAACCAAGAGTATACCTAGCACTAAGGTAAAAGTGCAATATATCAGCTACCTACTTTCTTAAACAGATGAGACAAAATAGCAAAATCAAATGAGCACAAGCTAAAACAAATAAGAGTATCGACTAAACAAGATCCAATAAAACAATACAAAAATAAAACAAGAGTTCGTACAACTAGTTAACAAGTAGGCCAGGCAAAGAGGAAGGGTAGTGTTTCCTGAAGAGGTGGGTTTTCAGCCTGCGGCGAAAGATGGGCAGTGACTCTGGTTAACCAGGTACAGACTCAGTGAGCACAGTCTTGCGATCGAGAAAGGTCGTCACAGGCAGACCTGTATCCAGAGAGAAGACAGACTATGCACCCACTGCACACAAAATGAAGTGGAAACCGAGCTACACTTCCTAACCGTCTGTCCATTGTACCAAGACATCAGAGACACATACTTCCCACAGATTACAACCACACACGAAGATTTTGAAAACATGACCAATGACAAAAAACTCCCATATCTGCTAGGCGAAGTACAACAATGTGCAAACACAGCAGCAAGATTCGTGAGTTGCTGTGATAGGAGAAGGATATCAAACGGAACACAACCACCCTAAAGACTAATCATTGTGTATATTCCTGCACTATACCTGCACCCAGTGATCTTGGTACATAGAAATTGATCTATTGAAGATTCTGACTTTCAAATGTACATATTTTTTGTTTTGATTGTATTTCTGTATTGTTGTATTGTGCTTTCTGCTTTGGCAATGTAAACGTATGTTTTCTCATGCCAATAAAGCCCTTTGAATTGAATTGACATTGTCCTGACATCAGTGGGATGTTCATTCCACCACTGTGGGGCCAGAACAGAAAAAAGTTGTGACCGTGTCGATCGACCAGAAGGACCCTTGATTGACGAGGCAATCAGTCGCCCCGAGGTGGCAGACCGAAGTGGTCGGGCAGGGGTGTAGGCATCGACCATAGCCCGGAGGTAAGAAGGAGCTGTTCCTTTCACTGCCCTATAGGCTAGCACCAGGGTTTTAAACTGAATGCGAGCCGCTACGGGGAGCCAGTGCAGAGAACGGAGAAGGATAGTTGTGTGGGAGAACTTGGGGCGGTTGAACACCAGACGAGCCGCAGCTTTCTGAACAAGCTCCAGAGGTCTGATGGCTAATGCCGGAGCACCAGCAAGGAGGGAGTTGCAGTATTCCAGGCGGGAGATGACAAGAGCCTGGATGAGCACCTGGGCTGCCTTCTCCGCATTTAAAATGCTACTGCGCGTGCTTCTACCATTTGAAACCCTAGTGCGCCTGCTCGGTGCTCAGGGCTTCCGCATTAGGGCACCCGCATTCGATGCCCAAATACGGAAGTAGAGGTACTTCCGGGTGCTTCCGCCCATATTATAACTCTATGGTGTGGGCCCATCAGGGGCCCTCGTGGCACACCTTTGCTCCGATACGTACAAAACTTAATACAAGTGTTACAGCAGTGTTTAACAGTTCAAATGGCCAATTACTTGGTGACCGTTGCTCTGATCTGCGCAAATACAGGACTTTGAAGGTCGCCTATGCAAGTGCTCTAAAAATGTGAAAAACATTTTCCATTCCAGCTGGTCTATAATGTCATACAGAAACCTGGGCTGCCTCGGCAACAATGTGTCTTTTCATGCAGGATCATACAGTTCAGACGCAGACGTGTTGACACACTGCGCTCATAGAACCTACTGTGACCTTGAGGCAGATTGGGGTCAATATGTTGCACAATGGAAAACAAATATTTTTCTCTATATGTTGATGTGCGGTGGAAACATGGCAGGGTTTGTTTACTGCAACATGCATGTAATCCGTGACCTGCTTGTTTAGATATGTATTGTCCCCACATATCCAATCTATACCCAATCCGTGTGTCGTCGCTGAGGGCAGGAACCTTCATTCATTTCGCCATATTTCATATGTTCAGTTTTTTTCTTACGTACATTTGTTGTACAATTGTGTCACACAAAAGGTGCAAAAATAGCTGCCAATACGTGGACAAAATCTACGACAACAAAATGTTCTAAGTCTTGGGTCTGAGAGTCTAAATCTCAGCAAATGGTGGTCCGTGGCTCAAACACCGAATAAATAATGGGCCTTGATATGAAAAGGGTTGAAAACCACTGGACTAAACGATATCTACATTGGATCTATTGGAACACAGGTTACTTTTCCATTGGCTAAAAAATTAACGGTTTTGGATACAAGGTGTCTGCCCCGACAGTGACGACACACAATCTAAAATGCTAAAAGAAAACGACAACCATACTGGAATGTAGTAAAAAGTACACAATATTATTTGTGTTTGCTTGTTCCCAAGCTAGAAAAAAAGCCTGGGAACCCCCTTGTCCTATGATTAACATGTGCGTGAGTGTTTCTCTTCAGCATCGCAACCCAAACCGAATAAGCGGCCACGCCCCCTAATCAAGCTACAACCTCTAGTATGGTAATGGCTGCTACTGAAGCATATTAAGCTCTGTGGCCAATTGCAAGCCCCTCCTCTAGGTTTTAACACGAAGAGCGCTATGCACTCTATGCCTCGTACTCTTAAAAAAAGGAGCCACAGGGGGGGTCTCCTAAGTCTCCCTGGAGAGCTTACGCCCCATGTCGAACACACACGCAACACAAAGAGCGGAGCAGGAGGGGGGGGGGGGGGGTTAGGGGTGCTTTGGGTTGTTCTCTCGGGGTCGGGGCTATGAAGCCCATATGTCCCCAGTCAAGTGCCATGGAAATCCTGTCGGGAACGAGCACACAGGGCTCCATTCACTGCCACCTAATCAACTGGTATCTCGAGCAGCAATCCGCTTATGATGCTTGACTGGACGCTGCTGCTGCTGCTGCAAGGCCCAGCAGAAAGGCTGAGGATTTGAACTCTCTCCCTCTCCACCCCCCCCCCCCCCCCCTTTCTTCTTCTTCTTCTTCTTCTCCTCACTTACTTACCTTCAACATGCAAAAATATGTGTGGGGCATTTGACACATGCGAGAATTAGACTTTACGAACGCGTAGGCTGTTGCTCTCTACTTTCTTTTCAGAGAGAGAGAGGGAGAGAGCTAGAGAGAGATACTAGATGTCTTGTCTGGCTGTCATGCAGCCCCCAATTATCTTCATGTGGGTTGCAAAGGTCCGCTTGGCTTCCTCCATTGATTGATTTGAATACTTTATTAACACGTTTGTTGACAGTAGTAGAGTCAAAACGTATGCTAAAAGGATAACACAAAAAGCGTTTTTTTTCCCTCCTTTGTGGTTCACTCAATGCATCATTAAGACATGCAATGCATATCGGTAAAAGTTCCAGTAGCAGTACATGGTATATTTACAGAAAAAGGAGGGGTGGGGTCGGGGAGGTTTTCAAGGTGTACGATGCCCAATTGTATTTTGAGGTCAGCCATTACTTTCTGAGTCAAAGTCCCCTGCAAGAGGTCGGCTTCTGAGGGTGGTCTGTATAGGGGGCAGGCCAGGTGGTAATTATATGTTCGTATGAAGCTGCTCTAAATAGGGGCAGGTGGAAATTATTCTTTGGAAGGTGGTCTATATAGGGGACAGGGGGTAATTATATTCTCTCCGAGATATATGATTCCTATGATTCCTAACTATCAATCATTTAGCTGGGGAACACCCCTGAAACCCCCTTAAGGACCCCTTGTGGGGTCCCCGGACCCCATTTTGAGAACCACTGCCCCAAAAACTCCAACAACATCATGCTGTATAGCACGGACCCATCAAAAACCCTTACTTGAACCCTCACCATCGAGAACAATCTGGCTCGTTTCCACGCTTTTGTACCGTGTGAAATTCTAAATCTCTGCCTTTTTGGAGAGCTGACACAAAGCCCCCCCCCCCCCAACTGAGGTCAGGGGTCCCGTGTTCATAGAATATGCAAAGATGGGATTTGGGGGGCCTCAAGTGGATGCCCACCAAAGAATGGTGCGGTGTGATCATTGTTGCCAGATTCTGTGAGAGAAACAAGCAACCAGGTCTAGGAAAACCAGCCCAAAAGAAGTGACTATGGGCCACTTGAGTACTTTAACATATACATCAGCTATTTGAAAATAGCAGATCTACAAGCTCACAACGCGTCACATCGCGACACGTTGTGAGCTTGTAGATCGGCTATTTTCAAATAAAATCTTGCAGGGAAATTATAATAAGCAAATCTGGCAACCCTGGGTGTGATTAGCATTCCTGTGGTTGGCTATGTGGAACGGCCGACGTGGTGGTGTGTCCAGATGTCAGGTTCAGTGAGTGGACTGTGAGCTCACTGGTCCATGAGTCTTCATGCCATGGAAGGTGGACAATGTCCTCACTGCTAATTAGCTCTACCAGTCAAGTGTCTCTAATTGGATTACGGGCCTGTCTTTGTCGGATGCCGTGTTGTCCGACTTGCGCGCACGCAAGCACACACGCATACACGTGCATGCAGTTATGGTTACACGCACGCATGATGTGCACGCACGCACGCACGCACGCACGCACGCACGCACGCACGCACGCACGCACGCACGCACGCACGCACGCACACACATACAGTGGTGGAAAAAAGTACTCAAATGTTTTACTTAAGTAAAACGTATCAATACTGCAATGTAGAAGTACTCCGTTACAAGTAAAAGTCGAAAATTCAAAATGTAATTGAGTAAAAGTACAAAAGTATTGGTACAGTATCAAAATGTACTTAAAGTACCAAAAGTAAAAGTACTAAAATGTTTGAAAATAGCAGATCTACAAGCTCAAAACGTGTGCTCACAACGATGCGACACGTTTTGAGCTTGTAGATCTGCTATTTTAAAATACCAAGGTATAAAATAGGCATAAAGTGGTTAATGTATGTTTTAGAATGTAATAATGTATATCTGCAAAGTAACTAGTAACTAAAGTTTTCAAATAATTGTAGTGGAGTAAAAGTACAATATTTGCCTCTGAGATGTAGTGGAGTATAAGTAAACGTATAGACAATTGGAAATAGTTAGGACAAGAGTTTGGACCAAGTTTGGACCAAGTTTGTTTTTCCAAAAACTTTTTTAAAAAATCCACTAGAGGGCGCTCTAACACAACTTAGGTATGATCCCTCGAGGCTGAGAGAAGGAATGGACGGATGTGACGTCATCCCAAAAAACTTCCCCGCCTTCCACACCTATAGAATTTGTAGAAAAACACATATAGCTCGGATTTCTCCTTTTTTTTAATGAAAACAAGCCTTATTCAAAGGGCGATAGCAAAATGGCCGATCGCGGTAAAAAATGTTATTCCTCCGGTGGATAGAGGAGACCCTCCCCCACGCGCCAGACACTTTTTTTTTTACTTCCGTGTCTACAACGTGGCTTCTGCGATAATCCAAAGATCGGCAATTGTAAATGTGTTAAGTATATTTACTTGAGTACTGTACTTAAAGGTAGGGTAAGTGACTATATATTATTTTTGTTTTTTCTTAACAGTAGAGAAAAATCACACCCAGTGTGACGAGAGTGGTGCCTTTGAATTAGTGTAACTGGTTGCATCCTTGTGTTGCAATCAGCTGCAGCTGTTGAGGCCGTGCTCAAACGGACGGACGGACGGACAGACGGACGGACCCACACACACAGGCAAGTGTAGGAGTGGCTGGCACCACTAAAACATTGGCGTGTTTGCAACGCGCTGTGAGCTTTGTAGGTCTTCTATTTTCGACGCGCAACCACACCGTAGTGAAGTATGAATCAGACTTAATGCACGCAGGGTTTTTTTTTCTCTTCCTCCGGGAAAAAAACAAATGGCATTTCACCACAACGGCGCGATTTGAAAAGGAAACGGTGAGGACAAAAGACTGAAGCCACCATTATGCTCACGCAAGCCCTCTATTCATCAGTCATTTGAACAGCGACGAGGCCAGCGTCAGAAATGGCTGTGCGTTCACAGAGAAAATAATCTAATGTAGCATAAATGTAATTACAGTACTCAAGTAGCGTTGTGTGTGTGTGTGTGTGTGTGTGTGTGTGTGTGTGTGCGTGTGCGTGTGCGTGTGTGTGTGTGCGTGTGAGAGAGAGAGAGGCAGTTCTATATCAAACCATTAGAATTATCTGACACCATAAAGGGTGTGATTGAGTACATTATTGAAGATGCGTGCGGTATCGATGCTCTCTCTCTCTCTCTCTCTCTCTGCCACTATCAGTCTCTCTGTCTATCTGTCTGTCTGTCTGGTCTCTCTGTCTCTCTCTGTGTCTGTTCCTGTCTCTCTCCCCCTGCCCCCCTCCCTCTCTCTGTCTGTTCCTGTCTCTCTCTCCCTGCCCTCTCTCTCTGTGTCTGTTCCTGTCTCTCTCTCCCTGCCCCCCTCCCGCTCTCTCTCTCTCTCTGTCTGTTCCTGTCTCTCTCTCTCCCTGCCCCCCCTCTCTATCTCTCTCTCTCTCTCTCTCTCTCTCTCTCTCTCTCTCTCTCTCTCTCTCAGTCATTGTGTCTCTACAGATGGGCGTATGTAGAGTACATGGTATTGTACGGTCCAGCTTAAGCGGCAAGTCCGCACACAATGCCTTTGTAAAGACTTGTAAAAGGACTAGACTTCATCCTCGTTTTCCCTTTCCAAAACCATGCGCACAGGCTCAAAAAATGTCTGTGTGCAGACTAAGCACGTGCACGTCAGCACGCACGCTCAGAGGGAAACACGATCCAGGCGAACAAGCATGAAAAGCATGCAACCCTAAACCCCTAAACCTGAATCCATGGGGGGGGGGGGGATTACACCTCCTAAGGGCCCCCTGTGCAACAAACATGTTTTGAGGGCCCCTGGGAGACTCTCCATTTGTCCTGTCATCTATGCCGGCTCCTTCACATAGACATGCATGCATATTTGCGCACGCACGCAGGCACACACACACACACACACACACACACACACACACACACACACACACACACACACACACACACACACACACACACACACACACACACACACACACACACATATAGTGTCAAGGCTTTTTACTGTGAGTGACAGACAGTGCATATTTCTCCCCTGCCTTTCCCTCCCTTAAAACGCTGTTCAAAGGAGATGATGTTGGGTGTTCGGAAGTGTTTTTTTTTAGGCTAGCGTTTTGGCGTGTTTTTTTTATTAATTTCATTAAAAAAAATCTGTTCAAGGACCCTGGGTTTTGATAGGCGTTAGTCTATTCTTTATTTTTTTTGTGCTCTAACCTACAAGAACAATCTGGACGCTTTTGTACCGTGCACCATTCTAAATCTTTGCCTCTTGGAGAGCTGACACAAAGGCTGAGGTCAGGGTCCCGTGTTCATAAAACATACAGGCCCTCACACCTACGTTGCACCGCCGATCCGACTGATGTGGCCATATACGGAGATATCGGTATCTTGCCTTCCATTTTGCATACGTCGCAGGCAACACACGTGTGCTCAAATACGATCGGCTTGGCACTTTGTAGTGGTCGTAGAACGCTGATAGAATGTTTAAATCCGGCGTTCTCCACCACTGAAAAGGCAGGTCGCGTGTGTGTGTGTGTGTGTGTGTGTGTGTGTGTGTGTGTGTGTGTGTGTGTGTGTGTGTGTGTGTGTGTGTGTGTGTGTGTGTGTGTGTGTGTGTGTGTGTGTGTGTGTGTGTGTGTGTGTGTGTGTGTGTGTGTGTGTGTGTGAGAGAGTGAAACACAACCCCTATGTAATTTGTGCACGGATCTGCACGTGCGTGCAAACACACACACATGTAACATGTTGACATACTGACAACCTATTTATGGAGCTGTAGTAGTATGTGGAGGCAATTGCACTATGGTGTGCTAGAAGAAGGCACATGGATAAACGACATATGCCGTCTTCTATTAAGGTGGCTGGATATGAAACGATGGGATTCGGTGGGGGGGGGGGGACTCAGGTGGGTGTCCACCAAAGAATGGTGCGTACATCGGCTGTGCGGTACATCGTGTTAATTTAACCCTGACAGTGTACAAATGGAACCAAATGGACACCGTACGGGTCCACTTGGTTCCATTTGTCCACTGTCCATTTGGCTCCTACTATCAAGTTCCTAACTATCAATCATTCAGCTGGAGACCCCCATGGATGACCCCCAAAGACCCCGGGCCTCACGTTGAGAACCAGTTGTCTTAGTGGGTCTTGCCAGTGCCTTTCACAGTGCTTATAGCGTCCAAAGCTTCAGTGATGTACCAGGGCACTGTCGTGCAGTGGTAGAAAAAGTACTCAGATATTTTACTTGAGTAAAAGTAGCAATACCACACTATAAAAATATGCCGTTACAAGTAAAAGGCCTGTGTTCCTTGAGTAAAAATACAAAAGTATTGGCATCGACATATGCTTAAAGTACCAAAAGTAAAAGTACTAAAATGTTTGAAAATAGCAGATCTACAAGCTCACAATGCGTCACACCGCGACACGTTGTGAGCTTGTAGATCGGCTATTTTCAAACAGCCTATGTATGAAATAGGCCTAAAGTGGTCAATGTATGTTTTATAATAATGATTAATATCTGCAAAGCAACTTGTAACAAAAATTATCAAACAATTGTAGTGGAGTAAAAGTACAACATTTGCCTCTGAGATGTATAGTGGAGTTAAAGTATTGAAAGTATTGTAAATTTAAAAAAAAACCTCAACATTGTACTTGAGTAAATGTACTTAGTCACTTTACACCATTGCTGCCGTGGCGTGTGCTTGCTGCTCACTTGACATGCAACGCGTATTCACAGAACCGTCGAGATGGAGAGCGGGCTCCAAACGCGACTTGTGTTAATGGTCTTCCTTGCTCATGCTCGTCACACGCGCGCCACAATAATCAGATACGGCATCGAGGGACGTTAAATATGATTGGTGTTAGATTCAAAGCAAAGCCGGCTATGATAAAATAAGATGGATTGCCTCGGAGGGGGGGGGGGGGGTGTATGCGCGTGTGCATACCGCCGAGACTTTACTGTCGTCGTGCAGATTACATCGGCGCCAAAATAAAAACAAGACTGGGAGATGCTACGGTTCACGCGGTACATGCATGTCATGAAAGTCAATGGATTATGGTGGCAGCCGCGCTTGCCGGAAGCCGTCTAAAGGGATTCATGGTTTGTTGCCGTTTGTCTTATACGACTGAGCAGTGCTGGACAGTACATTTACTTGAGTACTGTGCTTATAAGTGCAGTTTTCTCAGTATCTGTACTTTAATTGAGTCTGGTAGCTCACTTATTTCCGAAGACAAATATTGTACTTTTGACTCCGCTACACTTCTAGGAAGGGGAAAAAAACAATTACGTTATGAATGAACCACTTTGGCATTATTTCATATATATATATTAAAAATAGCAGATCTTCGAGCCCACAATGTGATGTGATGCGTTGTGAATTTTATTTTTTTCGGAAAATGACTACATTTCAATTCAGCATTTATATTAAATAGTAATTTATATTTTGTCCTTATACCGAAGTATTTTCAAAAGCATGTACTTTTGAATACTTGCTTTGGGGATGGAGGCAACTTTCACTCGTAGTTGAGTAATATTTGACCAGGAGTAATATTTGACCAGGAGTAATATTTGACCAGGAGTATCTGTCGGGTGGAAACCTCATGTGTCCAAAAATGCTACTTTTCAAGATAAAAAATAGCAAAAATAGCATTACAATAGCAGCTTTTCGAGCTTGCAGATCAGCTTTTTTTATTCTTTTGTGTGATGCTTTAGTATGATTAAGTAAGGCATTATTAGTAATATGGAGATGAGAGGTTTCTGCCTGACGGCAACGATAGA
The DNA here is from genome assembly GCF_963280865.1 of Gymnoscopelus braueri. Lineage (NCBI taxonomy): Eukaryota > Metazoa > Chordata > Actinopteri > Myctophiformes > Myctophidae > Gymnoscopelus > Gymnoscopelus braueri. The sequence continues at coordinate 4,882,460 of NC_137622.1, read as the reverse complement.
CTTTGCCTCATGTACATGGGGTTGAGTGCAGCGTTCCCCTAGCGTAGCTTCCTGGTTGCTATGTGGGGGGGAACAACAAAAGCCAGGTCCGCCTCGCATCAAAGCCCCGCCTCGCGCCTTCTCCTCCTCCTCCTCTCGCCGCCTCGCATCAAGGCCCCGCCTCGCTCCTCCTTCTCGCGAGGATGAGCGCCTCTCGTAAAATACCCTGTCTCGAAAAGTCCCGCCTCGCGCGGAAGCCCCGCGCCTAAAAACGAGCGCTCCTTTTTTAATTTCCCTGGAATGCCAATTTCCCTGTGACATATATAGGTTTGGTACTATTGCTGTACAGCACATAACCCAAAGTGTGTTAATAATTTGACTGCACACATCCCTGGGTACTATGGACTAGTTGTGTTAATTTTCTATGATTGATTAAATCAATTAGTTTGATTAGTCGTTGTACCCCTAATTCATATGCAGCAGCCCTGATGGTTACCCTAGCCTGACAGACATCCAGTGCTCAAACAAGGAGTAATTAGATGCGAGATTACTATGTGTACTGTATATGCTGCCGTTGATGATGATGATGATGCCGATTTCTCTCCGCCTTTTATCAATCCTTACATCTGACACTCGCTGCATCAACACAGCCCCCCGTGGATCACGCTCCGCAGAGCCGTGATGTTTGGCTGGCTAATGTTTTCATTCTTTTTTTCTCCTCCTTTTTGAAATCTTCACAAGAGCGTACAAACAAAAGCCTCGGTGACAGAATGTATTGTTCGGCGGGGTGCAAATCAAATACTAATTTGTTGTGCGAGTTACTCCCTCAGTCGGGGATGTGTTTGTACTTTATGCCTCCAAAGACCCACACGCTACGGTGTGTGTGTGTGTGTGTGTGTGTGTCGGCTTCTGTTGGCTTGACGGCGGGGGAGAGATCAGCGGGCGAGCAACCGCTAGGCGAGAGCCAACGTTTACCGGCTGTTAAACTATACACCCCCCCCCCCCTCCCCCCTCCTAGCCCCCACCTCACTCTCTGTGTCAATTTAACTCATTAAAACTGGGAAAGCATCCCTGTCATTTTAGATTTTGTCTATGTATATATCTATAGTAACATAAGTTTTTCAGAAAACTTTAGAACAGTGGTATAGAACAGTATTCCTCAGAAATAGCAGATCTACAAGCTCACACAAGGGTGCTTGTACATCTGCTTTTTTTTTTTACATTTTAGTATTGAAAGTGTTGTTGTTTTAATTGTGCTTTTTTTTTTTTCTTAAATTGTTATCCCACGATTTTGTAACCCTATTTCTTTTTTTACACCCAGTGCCAATTGTCTATGTAATCCTGGGCACTACCTTCCCTCTGCCAACCTAGGGAGGCCAGGGCCGAGCTCATGCCTCCTTCAATGCATGAGAGCCAACTGACCTTCTTGTCACCTGACAGGGGAGAGTTTCCCTGGTTGGACGTAGCGCGTGGAAGGAACACGTTATTCCAACCAGTTCCCTTCCCCTCCATCAGGCGCCCCGGCTGGCCAGGGGGAGGCAGTATAGTGACCAGGATTACTGCATGTTTTTGTGAGGGTACCTACCCTAGGAGACACGGGGAGAACATGCAAACTCCACACAGAAAGGCCCTTTCGCCAACCCCACCTAGGGTATGGGCAATGATGACGCGGAGGAGAGAACACACCCCCAGCACCCACAGCGTCCCCTGCGGGAATCGAACCCAGGACCTTCTAGCTGTGAGGCGACAGCACTACCGACTGTGCCACCGTGCCCTAATTGTGCATTTTTTAACACAAATATTCTCTTCTGGGGCACAAACCATTTTCAGATGTGGGGGGGGGGGGCAGGGGGTCCACGGTACGGCTTTAGAAGACATTTTGTAGAATCGGCCTCGGGTCTTAATGGGTTAAAGAGTTTATTTTCAACCGGTATAGAGCCTGAGCAATAAATATGGAGGAGAAAAAAAAGAAAAAGCCGGTATAGGGAACGGGGGGGGGGGGAAATAAATAAATAAAAAGGTTTCTCTCTGTAATAAGATTGGTTCCTGTGGATTTGCGATTCTTACATTCCCCTGCACTCACACAGGTCTGCTCAGTCCGTCCGCCGTTTGATCACCTAACACGAGATTACGTTACGGCTCGGGATTATGCTAGCTCGCGGGGAGCGACGGGCCCGCCCGCCCGCCACCGCCGGGCGCCCAAGGTGTGTCTCTCTGCGATCTAAGAAGCTTACGGGGCGGGAAAATATGTGCCGGGCTAATAGCCTTATATTTCTCAGCCCCTTCTCTTAACCCACTGAGACCGGGAACGCATCTGTGTGTCATTTTTAGATTACTTTGGGCTTTTCAAAAATGCTCAAAAAAAAAATAGCATATTTAAAAGAAATATATATAGCATATTTAAAAAAAAAATTGCATATCTACAAGCTCATAGCGCTGCACTCGGTGCCGCGCTATGAGCTTGTAGTTCTGCTTTATTTTTATTTTTTTTATTGTGAACGTTTTTGCAAATCTTAAAATCAAATCTTATGTTTTTTTTTAGAAAGCAAACGTTTTTAACTCAAATCTTTGCTTCAGGGGGATTCTACAAATGTCTTCTAAATCCTAACAGTTATTATTATAATTTTTATTATGTTGCTATAATATCAGTGTTTCTCAAAAAAAATCATGTCAAGGACCACCCAAAATGTTGTTCCAGGGACCCCCCAGAAGCAAAAAAACCCCGATATAAAGCAACAAAAAAAAACTATATAGCATATATAAACTATGTTAAAAAAAAACTATCATTATATTCAAAGATTTGCACAAATGTTCATGATTAAAACAAAAAAATAGTTGATCTACAAGCTCATAGCGCGGCACTCGGTGCCGCGCTATGAGCTTGTATATCTGCTATTTTTGAATAGCCCAAAGTAAAAAAATAATGATCAAAGCTTTGGGTACACAGATGCGTTCCCGGTCTTAATGTGTTAAAAAAAAAAAAAAAAAATGAATCAGATTTCTCTCTCTCCCCCAAGCTTCTCCGCTGAGAAGTTTGTCACATATATACGGCCCCGATTTGTCATAGACATTACAAATCCACTTTTTAGTGTGTAATGCGTGTTGAACGCGGGGGTAAAGCTCTGGCTTTCTGTCTGACTTCCACCACAGGAGAGGAGCTTTGCAACAACGCCGGCCTGTCTGTCAGGGAGGGTGTTTTTGTGTGTGTGTGTGTGTGTGTGTGTGTGTGTGTGTGTGTGTGTGTGTTTGTGTGTGTGTGCGTGCGTCCTGGTGGAACAGAGTGGAGCTAAAAAAACTTGCATTAATTTTCGTCTCTGTCGGGGGGGAAACCTCGTATGTCCAAAACGTACGGTTACTTTAAAGATGGGCAAAAAAGAAGAGGAACCTGTGTTCCAATAGATCCATTGTAGGTAGTATTTAGTCACACGCTCTTGTCAATACTTTTTTATTGGTTGAATATTTATAAGACCCACATACACACTTAAGCCCTTTCAGTTCATTCAGATTTGTTTTCCCTCCAAAATAGCAAAAATAGCAGCTCTACAAGTTCACAACGCATCACAATGTGGCACGTTGTGAGCTTGTAGATCTGCTATTTGCACTACTTTTGCCAAACACTCGAAGTAGGATATAAAATGTTTTGGGGGGGATAAAGAAAAACTAACAAAAAAACATAAAAAGTAGACAAGATGGAGATACAGGGATTCTGTCCGACAGTGACGATTGTGCGTTTGGCAACGCTCCCGTCCTCCAGCAGAGATGTCTGAGCAGCGGAGCTCAGGCAAACTGCATCTGAAACATGAAATAAATTGTTTTTGGGCTCAAGTTTTACAGAAACACCTTTTTATTAAATCAAAACAACAGCCCTGCTTTGACTACAACACGGCTGAGAGTCTAAAGGCCCTGCTGTCTCTGGAGGCCGCGCTGCTACTGGTGCCCAACTGCACACTTTTGAAGTGGTGGAAAGAAACCCAAGTACATTTACCTCAAGTACTGTACTTAAGTACAATTTTGAGGCACTTTTACTTTATTGGAGTATTTCCAATTGTCTAGACTTTTACTTCTACTCCACTACATATTGCACTTTTTACTCCACTACAATTAGTAGTTACAAGTTACTTTGCATGTACATTATAAAACATACATTAACCACTTTAGCGCTATTTTATACCTAGGCTGTTTGAAAATAGCCGATCTACAAGCTCACAACGCGTCGCATCGCGTTTGATCCCAATGGTTTTGTACTTTTACTCAAGTACATTTTGAATTGCGGACGTTTACTTGTAACAGAGTACGTCTACATTGCAGTATTGATACTTTTACTTAAGTAAAACATCACTACTAAGTATAGAGTGTTTAAGTGGTTGAGCACAGACAGTATCACAACCATGGGCTATATAGCTACAACACAGAGACACTGGCTCCACGTTTGAGGTTTGTTAGAAACAAAATACACTATAGTGGCTCAGAGCTAAAATAAAACAAAAACAAAGGTTGAGAAACACTGCCGTGTGTGTGTGTGTGTGTGTGTGTGTGTGTGTGTGTGTGTGTGTGTGTGTGTGTGTGTGTGTGTGTGTGTGTGTGTGTGTGTGTGTGTGTGTGTGTGTGTGTGTGTGTGTGTGTGTGTGTGTGTGTGTGTGTGTGTGTGTGTGTGTGTGTGTGTGTGCGTGCGTGTACGCGCCAATAGACATAGCAAAGCCCTACTCGGAGGGCTAAATTCTCTGTCGTGTCACAGCAAAGCAATGAAAAACGTAACATTTTCTCAATCACCTCTGATTATCCGCTACCTTTTATTATTCCGCCAGACGTTTTTTTTATTTATTTATCCTTGCCGTCGCAACTGGAGTCGCCCCAATTCCGATCTCTCCCCCGCCCCGTTCCTTGTTGATCCCCCCCCCACCCCCCCCCCCCCCCCCAATTCCCCCATGGCCATGTGAGCCTTTGCCTCGTCAGCAGAACCAACAATAGCAGGCATTCGGCAGCGTAGGTCCCCATGCATTCCTAATCAGCCTCTCATTCACCGCTAAAATGGGATTGGGCAGCAGGTACAACGGGGGCCCCGCTGCATTGTGCCAACCATCACGTAAATCAAGCTCTAACAAACACCCTCCCTCCCTCCATCCCCCTCCACCTCCCCTCCCCGCTTCGCCATGCACTTCCCTCGCTCGTAGATACGCTGCAAACGACTCCAAAGACCCCCCCCCCCCCCCACCCCCACTGTAGGCTGTCGTCAGGCCGAAAACAGATGATCTATAGATCGGATGTTTTCGGTCGTTGTTGCGGGGGGAAAACAAATCGGCAAAAAGCCTTGTCTTTCTGCCCAAAATATCCCATACTGTCCTGCTTATTATTTTCTTCAGATTTCCCTCTTTTTTTTGCAGAAAAAAATAAAATGTCTATTGTCGGTTTTTTTTCTCCTTTTTCTAAAGATGGGGGCTTTTCTGCCTTTATTTATTTAAAGGAAACCAGGAGAGCAAGATAAAGGGGGAGTGACTCACAGCAAAGGCCGTCGGGCTCGGGAATCGAACCCGCGACTCGCTGTCAGGCTGCATCAGAGCCTACATGTGGTACGCCCCTTAACCGCGAGGCCACCTGCGCCCCCTTCCCTTCGGATTTCTCTCTTTAGTTGTTTGCAGGAAAAGAAAAGGAGAAGGAAAAGAAAATGTAAGAAGAAGAAGAAGAAAAAAAACTACAATGCATGGCCCGGCTTTGGCGCACCGCCTCTACCAGCCCACGTTGGGTCGATACAGGCTCGTAACGGCGGACATTTATGAGCATGTGAAATGTATGATGGCCATTGCGGTCTTAAGGGCATGCGGGAGGTGGGTGGAGGGTGTGTGTGGGGGAGGGAGGGGGGGGGGGGGGGCAGGCATTATAAATAGACAGATATACAACGGCATGTCGATCCTCGGTTCATAAGCCTGTGTGTGTGTGTGTGTGTATGTGTGAGTGCGTGCATGCATGCTGTTCTTTTTGGGGAAAGGGGGTTTTCTGCCGTCTTCTCCCACATGTGGCGTGCCATTTTGCCCTGTATGACATTTATCCAAGGAACAGCAAGGGGTGGGGGGGCAAGGAAAATAAGCTCGGCCTACATCATCATCATCGGCCCCCAGGTCACAGTTATGCCTTTGTGGTGAAAGTGAAATGTCACCTGTCTACCCTCCCCCCCCCCCTCTCTCTCTCTCTCTCTCTCTCTCTGTCTAAATAAGCATGACCGTGATGCAATGGTCCATCATGCACTCTGGCTGATGTTCTGACACGACTCCCCATCCCGCCGGTTTCTCATGGAACAGAGGAGACTAAAAACGGCGTCGCTCACTTAACCCCCAAATTTGCAGTGCCTCGCCTGAGCCTCCGGGACGGCCGCTCCTCAGCGAAACCTCGGCCCTGGACCGCCCGGCTTTCCAATTAGGCCTGTGTGTTCGCCTTGTTCGCCCTCCCTATAGCCCTCCCCCACGCTCTTATTAAAATAAATATATCAATACATGGCCAAAATCAAAACAAAAGCTTAATCGTGAGTTATGAGTTTGTTCCCATGACAGAAGCGGTTTAGTGTGTGATGCATTAACGTTGACTGGCGTTTATTCTCCTCTGGGCAGACGGTTACAATAAATTGATCCTTCAGGTGGACAGTCACATCCACTCCGTCTGGGTAATTTCTTTTATACATCAGTGACTTCAAATCTCATTATCTCCAGCATGAGTCCGCGCTCGCTCGCACACCGTCATATTTAAAAGGCAAGTCCTTTCATGTAGAGCCGTGGAACACTCCCATTCCAAATGACTCGGGCTGAACCGAAACTCTGAATGATTTTAGATCTCGCTGATGCCCCCCCCCCCCAAAAAAAAAATGAGTTTATGAATGCGTCATTCCTGTCCTCTGACCCCTGTCTAACTGCCATTGTTCTTAAGTGAGTGTTAGGGATTGGAGAGCTACTGCATGTTATCCATTATATCAGCTGTGGAAGGAGTCACATCCATGCATCCTTACTCATAAGACTACCATTGATTCAGGTGTGGAACCCAGTGACATATACCTGCATGTGCTTACATTGCTACTTTTGAAACATTTCGCAAGTGAACGTTTAAGTGTGTACTGTACATGTGTCTGTCGGTTTTATAAATATTGAACCAATGAAAAGTATTACCAAGAGCTTGCGACTAAATAATAACGACATCGAATCAATTGGAACAAAAGGTAATTGTTTTTCCCCACGCGACGGTTTTGGATATATACCAAGGTTACCGCTCCGACAGCTCCGACACGCACTATTCCTCCAGACATTGAGTGCAGTTTGGTGTTAAACGTCTATTTGACCTTCCTCACCACAGCCACTTTCCACTATGGCCTTCAAGCACTCCGCGGTCCCGTCAGTCAATGCACGGTATCAATAAGGACAGGCATTGGAGAGTCCTTGTCGTGTCTATGGGTTCTATGAAAGCGTACAAACCGCTTTCAGCCGCCTCTACGAGGTCAACGGCAGCGTCGAAGAGGAAGACCGCTCTTCCTCATGTTGCGGGAGCGAGTCTCTAAGATGTGGGTTATTGTTGTTTTGTTTTTTTTAACTCGACGTTCTCTCCGCAGAACGCGGGCGGTAAACACCCCTCCCTCCTCCCCGCGCGTACTATTAACACGACTAAAGCATTCCGACATCAATGACGGCAATGACAAAAGGCGGGAGGAAGAAAGGGAGACCGTTTCCTCTTTGCGGCACACCAAGGGAGTAGCTTTGTTTACCTACGTGGGTTTATATTATGCAGTTGTGCAGCGAGTGAACGGCACACCAAGAAGCCTCAATAATAACAACATGCTGTGAAGTTCTACCCTCTGGTCTTTCAGCCTCACGCTCTCTTCCCTGTCCTTTGAACAAATGTATAATTAATGCGGAGTAAAGTTTGTTTATACATAGATTTATTTATCGGTTTCTTAGCTTGTGTATTAAGTCTGTATTTATTTTTTATTTTTTTGCCTAGCGAGTCCTCTCGGGGTTTGAATAATTGAAGTGATTTGTATTGTCTTAAAGGCGGCGAGAGGAGGAAAAAAAATGCCCGAGGGAATGGCTGAGATTGAAAATTCAGAGGGCCCGAAGTTTATCTTTATCCGCCTCCTTAAATACCCTCTTTACTGTTTAATAAATGCCTCTTATCAGTTTTTAATACAGAGAGGGGGGTGGGGGACGGGGGATGGAGAGAGAGAGAGAGAGGAAGAAAGAGGTAAAGTAGTATAACTGACAAGTTGTTTGCGGAGCCCGGGTGATAAAAAGGAATAATAAACATATTTGTTTCAAAAATAAACATATGCACTTGGTGCTTAAGAAGCTAAATTTAGACGTGGCTTATTTGATGTAGAGAGCCGTTGTGCCGTTTGCCGGTTTTGATTGTAAGATACACTGCTGCTCGGGAGAGGCTAGCGGCGCGATTCAAATGCTGAGCCTCAGCGAGCCGTTTTAGAAAGGTTAAACAGCGCTTTAAAGAGGGGCCGTTCAAACGAGGCAGCACACAATTATTTATGGGGCACTACTGTACGAGAATAAGTAGAAGCAAAAAGAGAAGAATGTTCCATTATCACAGGACAAAAACAAACACGGACGCATGCAGGCGCGGGGTATAGGGGATAAATGTATTCTGTGTGGGGCGATTACAGTACTCTGATTACAAATTGAAATCTGGTATACTGAGATGGTTTTCAGTTCCCTTGATTGAAGCAGTAATATTGTCGCTGTCGAGCAGAGATCTTACGTATCTCCTATGTTTAAACGTGGGTTTTCGTAAATGAATGCCCCACTTCATCCTATAAGAGTGTAGCAACAAAGTAGTGAAAATAGCAGATCTACAAGCTCACAACGCCTCGTAATGTGAGGCATTGTGAGCTTGCAAATCGACTATTTGCACGACTTTTTTTCAAAATAATAACATACAAGTTATGGACATACAAGGTTTCCACCCGACAGCAACGATATTTAAGTTTTATGTCTCTCCTGACAGAGAGAGGTGATTGCTATGGTGTCCGAACTTTACGACCAATTTGGTGCGCTGACTTCTTCAAATAACTTTATTGACATTGTCAACCAGGGTCTACTTGTCGAGTAGGGAGACCACCTCCTACCACTGCAGATGCAGATGCTAGTTAGTTATATACTTTTTTATCAACATAATGTGCCATACAAATTAACCATGTGAACCCTACATTTCCTGAAAATAGTAATGTGCAAGCTCACAACGTGTTGCAACGCGGTGTGTTGTGAGCTTGTAGATCATGTGTAGGTCCAGGGATATTCAGGTGTAGATCACGTGTGAGCTTGTACAGTAGATCAGGTGTAGAGGTGGGAAAAGAGCGGACCAAGTACATAGCCGGCCCTGGACAACTAAGTATAGTGGGTAGTTTACGTATAGAGGGTACTACTTTACTTTCCAAGGATGGGTCTTTTTTTTTAATACCATTAATTAATTCATCCATCCAGCCATACATGCATTCATGCATTCATTCATTGCGTAAATATGCATTCATTCATCTGTTATATGTGTAAGCGCTCTGTTGTTTTTAACAGTGTCATCTGCATACATTTACAGTTCTATACCATGATCATTAATATATATATATATATATATATATATATATATATATATATATATATATATATATATATATATATATATATATATATATATAGGCTGATCCATGTGGTATACCCATTGTGTGCTGTCCATGGTCTCGTTAATGGCGCCATCTATAGCTTTTGGGTACAAGAGCTATAGATGGTGACATTAAAAAAATAAGAAAATAAATTAGATTATAATTCGATTACAATGTAGCCTAATTGATCAGAGAGGGGAACTTAACAGATCTTCCAATGCCTCTGTAACTAATTAAAGAGTAACATACTTACCCCCTACGCATGAGCACGTAAACACCACACATGCACGTACGCACGCACACACACACACACACACACACACACACACACACACACACACACACACACACACACACACACACACACACACACACACACACACACACACACAGCAGCTGGCGTGGCACTGTTTGGCTTGAATAAAAGCGTGGCGCGGGGGGACCATAGCCGTGATTTAGAGCGCTCCCATGTCTCCCTCATGGATAATCTCCCACAACACTTCACAGAGCCACGGGACCAATGAAACCGTACTGCCTACCCCCTCCCCCACTGTGTGCACTCCCGTCCCCTGCCCCATACCGTCGCTACCGCGTCGACTTGCCAACACATCCATCAGTAATAGAGTGTGTGTGTGGGTGTGTGTCTGTGTGTGTATTTGTATTACTATACTTGTGAGGGCCAAATGTCCCCAGAAGTATAGTAGAATTGGAGAAATAAACACTGTGAGGACAATGTTCCTGGTCCTCACAAGACAAATGGTCTGTTTACTTTTTAAGTTTAAAGAAAAGATTTGGGAAGTAAGGCTTTACAATTATGGAAACATTCAGATTGGGGTTAGAATTAGGATTAGACATAATAGGTTAGGTTTAAGGGATGGGGTTAGTGAGTGATGCCTGCTTTTGCACACCGGTGTCATGCACCGGAAATAGCAGATCTACAAGATCTCTAAGTTTGTGGTCTGTCAGCTTGTACTGATAATTTTCGGCTTCAGGGTTAGGGTTGAAAATGGGAAAGCAAAGAATAAAATGCCATTCATATTGCTGTTGTGAAATGCTGACGTCCTCACAAGTATAGGAGTGTGTGTGTGTGTGTGTGTGTGTGTGTGTGTGTCAGTGTGTGTGTCAGTGTGTGCGTGCATGTTTGCGTGCGTGCTGTATAATGCGGGGCATGGGGCTAAATTAAATTTCTGATGTTTTTATTGCTACCCGTGCTGGAATATTTAACCAGTGTTTACTGTAAGTGGCACTGCGACAAGTCAGGCAAAAAGAAATACCTTATTGCCGTGGAGCTGCTGGCATTAGCAGGCATTTAGACTGGAAACATAATAATAATAATACCTCAGATTTATATAGCACTTTTCTAAGTAGTCAAAGTCTCTCTTTACATGCGGACAACAAACTTACTTTATCAAATCCTTGCATGTGTGTATATATGCTCGCAGACACACAGCTGAATGTGCGAACCCTCAAAATTGTACAACGCTCGTGCACACGTGCACGCACACACACACGCACACGCACGCACGCACACGCACATGCACACGCACACGCACACGCACACACGCTTACACCTGTTAGTATACAGTATGTCTGAGGACGTATAAAAACACAGGCATGCCAGGTTTAAAGTGAATTAAATCAAAATATGATTTTGTTTAACATTGTTTTAATATTCCTCCTCCAAACAGACATGGCCTCACGCACACAATGAACCCCCCCCCCTCTGCCCCCCCCCCCCCCCCCCCAAAAAAAAAAAAAAGCAAACAAACTAAAAAGTTGTTGGTGGATACACCACAATGCAGGATTTCTAGCTCTAATTGGTGTGAAAACAACCAAAAGGTCCCTGTCAGTTTTACCTGCTTCGTCAAGGCTTTAGGTTCTGTTGCTGTGTTCACTCTTGTTCAAAACACTGACCTTGGTTTGGAGAAGTTTGTGGGAAATGTTTCATGTAGTAATCTGTGCGAAGTGAATTATGAAAATGAGCTTGGCAAAATAATCAAGGGGTTCAGATGACTGTGTTAATTGTTTTGAAAACACAGCTCCTTAGTTTCGAAGGACGTCTGTTATTTCCGTTGAAGTGCATTCTAATTAATCTCAATGACAGCAAGGCTGTATTCTAAGAACCAAACTTCATAATCATTGTCCAAAATGTTAAACATATGTACAAAATCATAACTTGTACTTTGCGGTTGACATAGTTGACATTTTTCAAGATTTTTCAAAAAACGTATTGAAAATAGCAAATCTACAAGCTAACGACTCATCCCATTGTGACACGGTGCAAGCTATTAGATCTGCTGTTTTCAGTATTTTGTCCTATACAGGGCTTAAAGGACCACTTCACCCATTTTCATCTTCATACAATTGGTCCTCACTTGTGCTAATTATAAGATGTGTACTCACTCCCTGTGTCTCAAAGGAGGGCTGTGGACAGTGACATCTATAACCTATAACTAGAGAGAGAGAGATACATACATACATACATACATACATACATACATACATACATACATACATACATGCATGCATAATTACATACATACATACATACATACATACATACATACATACATACATACATACATACATACTGTGGGGAACTGATTCAAGCCAAGACGCAAAAGTCAGGGTACAAACCCAATCAAGGGCGTTTATTTCAGAAAACAGCCACGCTCAGAGAGCATTGTTTATATTTGGTAAATAATAATAATGGTGAACATAAATCCTTCCCGAGTCCGGGGCTTTACATCATAACATCTGTTGTCATTCATCATAACATCTGTTGTCATTCATCATAACATCCGTTGTCATTCCTCCTCGTAGGTTGCCTATGAAGATAACAGAAATAGTCCTTTTAGTTTTACATTTCACGCACATACAAGGTTTGTGAGGGAAACAGTGGATAGTATCGCTTACCGCCTGAAGCACCCGTCTGTTCACCAAGAGAGCCAGGCTGAGACTGAGACAGAGTGGCTATTTTGTATGTTTGGTGCCACACCTAGCCGATCACACAGGTGCGCTCAGATGGGGCTGATTCATGAGGGCGATTGGTAGGTAACGCCCCTCTATGACGCAGCCCAGGCTGCTGCTGTGTCTGTGGAGCCTCTCTCTGTCTCTGTCCCACTCTCTCTCCGAGGTGTGGTGCTTACCTAACAGGCGATCTCCCAGCGATACTCCACATATCCCCCCCCTAAGCCCACCGCTTGGTCCGGGGGCTTCCATCTCTGCCACCTCATACATGCGGGACAGGGCGTCTGCGTGGGGGATGTCCTTCCCGGGTCGGTGCTCTACTTTAAAGTGGTAGTCCTGCAGCTCTAGGAACCAGCGCGTCACTCTGGTGTTCCGGTCCTTGTTGGTAGCCATCCACTTCAGAGGTGCATGATCTGTGATGAGGGTAAAGGTACGGCCCCACAGATAATAACGGAGGTGGTGTATGGCCCACTTCACCGCTAGACATTATTTTTCTACAGTCGCATAGTTTTTCTCATGATCTAACAATTTCCTGCTCACGTAGGTAATTGGGTGTTCCTCACCCTCAAATACCTGTGCGAGGACGGCCCCCAACCCGGTGCCCGACGCGTCCGTGTGGAGGACGAAGGGCAGGCTGAAATCGGGGGCTTTTAATACTGGCTCCTCGCAGAGCGCGCACTTCAACCTCTGGAACGCGGTCTCCGCCTCGGCCGTCCAGAGGACGTGGTTAGGCCGCTTCTGGCACGTCAGATCATACAGGGGGGCTGCAATAGTAGAATAATTTTTTACAAATTTCTGGTAATATGCCATGAGTCCTAGAAAAGATTTTACTTGCTTTTTTGTAACGGGCCGAGGCCACTCTCGGATCCTCTCCACTTTGCGCGTCTGGGGCCTCACACATCCTCGTCCAATTGTGTAGCCGAGATAGTCGGTCTCCGTCAGGCCGATACGAAATTTTTTTGCGTTCGCCGTCAGTCCGGCCCGTCTGAGCGCGTCCAAGATGGCGTGGAGGTGCTGCAGGTGGAGACTCCAACTGGGGCTGTGGATGACTATATCATCGAGATAGGCTGCTGCGTATTCACGGTGGGGCCGGAGCACCCGATCCATCAGCCGCTGGAAGGTGGCGGGCGCGCCATGCACTCCAAACGGCAGCACCGTATACTGAAACAGCCCGTCAGGCATGGAGAAGGCCGTCTTCGCCTTGGCTCGGTCCGTCAGCGGCACCTGCCAGTAGCCTTTGGTCAGGTCCAGGGTGCTGACGAACCGAGCCGGGCCCAGGCGCTCGATGAGCTCGTCTACTCGCGGCATCGGGTACGCGTCGAAGGCGGAGATGTCGTTGAGCTTCCGAAAGTCGTTGCAGAAGCGCAGCGTCCCGTCTGGTTTGGGCACGATCACTATCGGGCTGGACCAGGGGCTGTAGGACTCCTCTATGACTCCCAACTCCAACATCTTTGCGACCTCCTCCTTTATGGCGACGCGTCTGGCTTCGGGGATCCTGTACGGCCGCTGGCGCACCACTTTGCCCGGGTCCGTGCGTATGTCGTGACGGGTGAGCGTGGTACGCCCGGGGAGCTCGGAGAAGATGTCCCGGTTCCGCCCCAACAGGTCCTTGATCTCTTGCGTCTGGGCGGGGGCCAGGTCATCTCCGATGGGCACCGGGGGCAACGTCTGTGGGGAGCTAGTGGCCATCAGCGCCGGCAGCGGTAGTGGAGGGGCTGAGTTCCATTTCTTCAGTATATTCACGTGGTATATCTGGTGACCTTTCCGTCTGCCGGGCTGGCTCACACGATAGTCCACGGGGCCCACCTTCTCCACGACTTCGTATGGCCCCTGCCACTTCGCTAGGAACTTGCACTCGCTGCTGGGCACCAGCACCAGGACCTTCTCCCCCACCTGGAACTCGCGGAGCGTGGCGCCGCGGTTGTAGGTGCGGGCCTGGTCTCGTTGCGCTTTTTCCATATGCTCTCGTACTAGGGGCCATATCGTCTTCGCCCGGGCCTGGAGGCGCTCGATATGCTCCACGACGCTGCGGTGGGGGGAAGGCTGGCACTCCCAGGCTTCCTTGGCGATGTCTAGCAGCCCACGGGGTCTCCGGCCATACACCAATTCAAATGGCGAGAACCCCGTGGACGCTTGTAGCACTTACCTGATGGCAAACAGCACATACGGAATCAACTGGTCCCAGTCTTTCCCGTCCACATCAGTTAGCTTTTTCAACATTTTTTTTAAAGTCTGGTTAAACCTCTCCACTAATCCATCTGTCTGGGGGTGATAGACTGAGGTCCGTATGCGTTTCACTTTCAACCACTTGTACAATTGTGACATAACCCGTGACATGAAACATGTGCCTTGATCGGTCAGTACTTCCTCTGCTATTCCCACCCGGCTAAACAGCATGAGTAACTCGTGGGCCACCGCCTTGGCCGAGGCCGCCCGCAGTGGAATGGCCTCGGGATATCTAGTTGCATAGTCCAGGATAACCAGTATGTAACGGTGGCCCCGGCTGGATTTTGGCAGAGGGCCCACAATGTCCATGGCCAGACGTGAGAACGGTACATTAATTATCGGCAGTGGTACCAGTGGATTATGGAAAGTCGGCCGTGGGGAGGTTTTCTGACACTCAGGGCAGCCCTTGCAAAAGTCTTCTACTGCCCGTTTGACACCGGGCCAGTAGAAGCGGGCCAAAATGCGCTCATATGTCTTCTGCACTCCAAGGTGTGCGCCTAACTGGTGCGTGTGGCCTAAGTACAACACCCGTGAAACATATGACTTCGGTACCAGCAATTGTTCAATCAGGTCCCCCCCCTTGTCTAACACCCCTCGATACAATAGGTCTTTTTTTACTAGAAAGAATGGGGGATTCAGTGCACTCACCCCTTCACATTTCTTTCCATTGATGGCGGCTACATTCTTGCGCGCCATGTCCAGATTCGGATCGCTCCATTGCGCCGTGGCGAACTCCCCAACCCGGGGTGGTTCGAGTGCTTCGGCGCCCGGGAACTCGGCGAAGGGGTCCGCGGCTTCAGTGGGGTCCTCGGCCCCCTGGTCCGACGTGGCCGGGTTTTCCTCCGCGTCGCGTCTCTGGTCTCTCTCTCCACTTTCGGCTGTCTTGTCTCTCTCGTCTCTCTCACTCCGTTCGTCTCTCTCACTCCTTTCGTCTCCCCCCGGGGAACTGTCACTCACACCTCCCGACGAGGTGGCACGGAACGCCGGGCAGGCATGCAGCGGTCCCGAGGGCGCCGAGCGCGGCGGCGGCGGCGGGGGGTCCCGCGTAGTAAGCCGGGGTCCCAGTAGCGCCCGTACCGCTCCTATCAGGAGCGGTACGCACGAGCGTCACGGCGCTGCCGGAATCGAGCAAGGCGTGGGTGTCGGTGCGGCCAATTTTCACCGGCAGGCGAGTCTGGCGTCGCTGGCTGGTACCGGTGTGGAGGCAGGGCCGGGTGCCGTCCGAGCTGGCCGCGGTCCCCATGGAGACGTCTCTCTCTCTCTCTGGGCACGTCCAGGATATGTGGTCCGCCTGGCCACAGACGTAGCAGCGCCGTTGGTGTGGGCCCCGAGTGGGCCCTTCGGCGACGGCGGCTTCGGTCCGGGCGGTGGACTGGTTCGGGGGCGTCGACCTCCTTCGGTCACGGCCGGGCTTCTCCTCACCGGGGGTTTTGGCTGCTTCGGTACGGGTGGTCCTCATCATGTCCACGCTCACTTGGTGGTTCTCTAATAAGGCCACGAGCGCCTCCAGTGAGTTTGGGCTCACTTGCGAGGCGTATCTTCGGGCGTCAGGCGGCAAGGAACGGATACATCGGTCAATCACCAGTCGATCGATTACGGGGGGCTCTCCTCCGGTCGTCAGCCAGCCGTGCGCGGCGCGCAGGAGCGCCGCCACCTGGGGCTGTGGTGGTTGGGCCGAGTTGTAGGCCCAGCTGTGATAGCGCTGCGCACGGGCCGGGAGGCTGTAGCCCTGGGCCTTCAATTTTCGACAGTCCCGGGCATCGGCGAGGGACAGGTCGCGACAGACACGCTGGGCCTCGCCGGTGAGGAATGGGGCCAAGAGGGAGGCCCAGTCTGCTACCAGCCACTTCTCTCGGGCCGCGGTGCGCTCGAACACCTCCAGGTACGCCTCGATGTCATCTTCTGGGGACAATTTGGTGAGCACCTCCCGTGGTGCGCGAGTGCTGGCTACATCTCGGCTGATTCTATCAATTAACTTTTGTACCGCTGTCTGTAAGTCAGTTTGGCTTCTTAGTAAGGCCGTTAAGGCGTTGGCCTGTTCCATCGTTGTGCGTATTGGCGTGGATCAGTTTTACCCGTATTCTCCACCATATGTGGGGAACTGATTCAAGCCAAGACGCAAAAGTCAGGGTACAAACCCAATCAAGGGCGTTTATTTCAGAAAACAGCCACGCTCAGAGAGCATTGTTTATATTTGGTAAATAATAATAATGTTGAACATAAATCCTTCCCGAGTCCGGGGCTTTACATCATAACATCTGTTGTCATTCATCATAACATCTGTTGTCATTCATCATAACATCCGTTGTCATTCCTCCTCGTAGGTTGCCTATGAAGATAACAGAAATAGTCCTTTTAGTTTTACATTTCACGCACATACAAGGTTTGTGAGGGAAACAGTGGATAGTATCGCTTACCGCCTGAAGCACCCGTCTGTTCACCAAGAGAGCCAGGCTGAGACTGAGACAGAGTGGCTATTTTGTATGTTTGGTGCCACACCTAGCCGATCACACAGGTGCGCTCAGATGGGGCTGATTCATGAGGGCGATTGGTAGGTAACGCCCCTCTATGACGCAGCCCAGGCTGCTGCTGTGTCTGTGGAGCCTCTCTCTGTCTCTGTCCCACTCTCTCTCCGAGGTGTGGTGCTTACCTAACAGGCGATCTCCCAGCGATACTCCACAATACATACATACATACATACATACATACATACATACATACATACACACACACACACACACACACACACACACACACACACACACACACACACACACACACACACACACACACACACACACACACACACACACACAGGGAGGTGGAAAGTAAGCCATAAGGAGATGGAGAGAGAGGGAGAGAGACAGAGAGCGGGATATTGATGGGAGGTAGAGAGTAAGCCATAAGGGGAGATGGAGGGAGAGAGCAAGATGAGGAATTAATTTGGAAGGCACCGATTCATTAAGGAGCAGACTGTTGTTCAAGAATTAATAAACATGACAATGTGTTGCTGTTGGAATTAAATTACAAACTAGGTCAATAGCGCATCCCAAATAATTAGCACCGTGCATTAATAGCTTATTGAATATTGCAGCGTAACTTAATCAAGAACAGTTTTTTTGGCACCCTCCGAGTGCGGTGCAGGTACAATGATAAATTGTCACTTCTGAACCTTTTTCTCTGCACTGTGAAACGCTGTGCAGTGAGTTACACAGGTAGACAGTCACTCCAATCACACAGCAAATGTGTTCATATAAATCAGAGGGTGCATAAATGGAGAGACTCAGAGTAAACAGGATGCATGCCAGCGGGGATGCTACGTGCTGGTTCGAAACGTTGGAGAGCTTTTACTTTGAAAGGTCGGGTGCAAAGCGGCGACACTCGGCCAGTGTAGCGTGGGTGGCAGCCAGGCGGCAATAAGGAATCTCCACTGGATTTGAAGCCCACTTCCTGAAACTCTTCAAGGAATCTCTTTTTAAGGAAGGGACGTGCTAGCCGCCGGGGATGCGCCATGCCGCTCATAGGTGGCAAACCTCGCACCGGAAGTAAGATGAAACACATGGCAGTGAATGGAGCTGGCTGGACCAGAGCTCTCATGAACTCTATTGCTGAACGATTGCGTCCTTTTTGTCATACTGTATAATCGGTTCAGGAATATAAAAGAAGACATATCACAGGTTGTTTTCTAATCACTTGGTTTTCAATATGCACAGTACAGTACATCATTGTATTTATCTAAACAGCGGCAGGTATCGTTTTAGAGGTATCGCTAGATTTATTGCTATTTAATACCAAATAAATTGTGAAAATAGCCGATCGACAAGCTCAACGTGGCTCGATGCAACACGTTGTGAGCTTGTCGATCTGCTATTTTCTCTACTTTTGTGCACTGGCGTAGGGCATTAAATCTAAGGGGAAAAAAGTTGAAATATGGAGATACGAGATTTCGGCCCGACGGCAACGATATGTTGTGATCAGGTGCAAGTGCAGCGTCTGCATAACAGAGAGAGAGAGAGAGGGAGAGAGAAGACAAATGAACCAGATGAAAGGCATAATGTAATCAAGCCCACTCACATCCGGCTGAATATTATGTCTAGCAACTGACCTCACACTGACCCAAGCCAAAGGGGGGTGTGTGTGTGTGTGTGTGTGTGTGTGTGTGCATGCGTCTGTGTGTTAGATCTAGGCATGCATATTGCATACATGAGTTTATGTGTGCATGAAATGTACACGTACACACACACACACACACACACTTACAGGGGAGGGGGTTGGCTCTAAATAAGGGCTCAATAAACACTTGCATTGGCGTGTGCACGTTCACCTGCACACTTCCACTTTGATAAATGCCACGGCCGGCCGCGCACAAATTGGCTGCAAAGGACAGAGTGACTAATTCCCCGGCAGAATGTTATTAGGGGCCTACTGCGTGTGCACGCGTGTTTATGTTTGTGTGTGTGTGTGTGTGTGCGCGCGTGTGTGTGTGCGAAGGTCTTACAGGTTGTCTGAATGAAAATCAGAGCTGTTCAATAATACATAAGGCTTGTCGGTTGGAACCCTATTACCAAAGAATATGTTTTATGAAAGCCCCCCGTAAATGGTGGATATATCTGCCCGCCGCCACATATTTTACACGTTTGATAAATTGGCGGACAGCGCCCGATATTGCGTTTGGCTTTTCGCACGCCCGCCTAATGTATTCCCTCAATTTTGAAAACATTGAAAGGGGGGGGACTAACGGGAAAATATTAAGCATATTTTTTCATGAAATTACATTATTCCCCGGCTCTGTAATACACAAGTACTTGGTTAATGCATCGTCTCTGTCGGGTGGAAACCTCATATGTCCAAAACTGTCCCTTTTCAGGATTAAAATAAAAAAAAAAGCCAAACATGGCCGATCTACAAGGAAAACTAGTTTTGAGGTTAGGTTTAGGCATAGTTTCTGTGAGGTTAAGGTTAGGGTTAGTTATAGTTTTATTGAGGTTAAGCTTAGGTTTAAGGTTAGGTTTACGCTTAGTTTGTGAGAGGTTGGGGTTGGGGGATAGGCATATTATATAACCACGCCCACCGGGGCAAAACACCAAAGAAAGAGGGGCTTCCGATCTACAACCTTGTAGATTGGCTATTTTTGCTCATTTTGTTGTGTGACGCCATAGTATGACGAAGTAGGGCATTCATTTACGAAAACAAAACACAAAAACTTAAACTATGGAGATACAAGTTTTCCGCCCGACAGCAATGATATGACAGTACGTTAGGGCTTCCTATCTAAGTTTGCAATATACTGTATAAGTACAGTGGCGCTAGTTAGCCGAGCACGATGGCTCATAAACTTGATGAGGTCCTGTCACATATATTTAATTGTTAATCCACTTATGGTAATGGGTTTATATATATATATATATATATATATATATATATATATATATCTGTATACTTATTTGTTGCAGGGCTATACTGTCTCCCCCCCCCCCCCCCCCCCATTGTCCTTGACATTCAATACGCCGGCCCAGGCCTTCTAATGTGCCTGCGGTCTGTCTCAACCTCCCTCAACAGTATTATACGCTTAATCAGGAGATGT
The DNA here is from genome assembly GCF_963280865.1 of Gymnoscopelus braueri. Taxonomy (NCBI): domain Eukaryota; kingdom Metazoa; phylum Chordata; class Actinopteri; order Myctophiformes; family Myctophidae; genus Gymnoscopelus; species Gymnoscopelus braueri. Next base: position 4,862,067 of record NC_137622.1, on the reverse strand, counting down.
GGAGTTTTGTTTGGCACATATACAATCATAAACACCACCGCTTGTCCATACTAATTTCCTGTTATGGCCCTACCGCAGTATATAAAATATACAATGTATAATCGCCGCTGTCGGGGGGAAACCTTGTATGTTAAAGAAACTTAACTTTTTCAAGAAATGGAACGCCATTTTTCAGAAATAGTGAAAGTAGTCAATCTACAAGCTCACAATGTGTTGCGATGCAACACATTGTGAGCTTGTAGATCGCCTATTTTCACTACTTTTAGCTTGACATTCTGGTATGACGAAGTATGGCATTAAATGACAAAAACAAAAACGAGGTTTCTGGTTCACTGCGACGAACATTATGCAACTTTCCGTGATGCTTTATAACCAAGGCCTTAGGGAGAATTATTTTACCACCTTGGCTGAGGAATTCTCTGAGAAATTATTATATATATATATATATTTTTTAGTGGAGTAAAAGTACAATATTTGCCTCTGAGATGTAGTGGAGTAGAAGTAAAGAAATTGGAAATACTCCAGTAAAGTACAAATACCTCAAAATTGCGCTTAAGTACAGTATTTAAGTAAATGTACTTAATTACTTTCCACCACTGGTAACGACGTCCCCGGGCCAGTAAGCATCACCACAGCAGCAATAATGAAGCCAGCTTCGGGGACACATACGTCACTTATGTAACACTGGTGGTGGACGGTATCGCCTACCAATGTTCATTTGCTTGAGTACTGCACTTAAAGTGGCACTTCACCAATTTCGCACCCAAAGGTGTTCTGATGAAGTTGAGGACATAATGATTTCCTCGACTATGACATCATTGTAGAGAATGTCAGTTCTTCCTGGACTACGATGGACTCTACAGCCCCATATGTTTCTTGTAGTTCCAGTCAGACCGGCCCCTTCCAGCTGATGTTAATTTGTTATTAACACATTCATTGCCATGTATTAATTAAAGGTAGGGTAAGTGATATTTTTTGGTTAAAACAAAAATTATTTTGTTAAAAGGTTAAAATACTATATTCTGATAGTAATCATTGCTATAGAGTGCTTTTTCAGTAACAGATGTCTCCCTTTCTCTCCAGCTCTTTAATAAACAGAAAATACATTTTTCGGTAGGTGTCAAAATCTCAGCCAATCAGGAGAAAGTACCAACTTTTAAGCTTAATTTGTATAGTGTTCCAGTTCCAATTTTGCATGCTCATTTCTTAGTGTCATCACTTCCAATTTCACTTGTTTAATCTGTATCCTGATTGAGTTCTCTGTCCTGGTTGGATAAAATTGGAAATGAAACTGAAACTGAAACGAAAATGCATTTTCTGTTTAATAAAGAGGTGGAGAGACAAGGAGACTCCTAATACTGAACAAACACTCTATAGCAATGAGTACTATCAGAATATAGAGCTATTTAACACTTATTTTAACCAAAGCAAATCACTTACCCTACCTTTAATTAATGCATCCGCCACTGCCAGCGGTTTTACCCGGACAAGGTGTGTTGTTTGTACTGACCGACCGTTCATAAATATACCAGATTTGGCCTGCTGGCCAAATCTGGTATTGCAGGACTTCCGCATCTAGGACGCTACTGTGCATGCTTCTATCGTCTGAAACGCTAGTGCGCCTACTCTAGAGGCAACAGCCAGATAGTTGAATGCCTGAAGCTAAACCTGGCCCTATTTAACATCAGGTCACTTAATGACAAGTCTTCCTCTGTAAATGATATCATCTGTAAAGAGAAACTAGATATTATCTTTTTAACAGAAACTTGGCTTGGATCTGATGGAGCGGTGCCCCTAGCTGCATCATGCCCACCAAAGTACAGTTTCATTCACTCAGGACGTGAGGGAAAAAGAGGAGGTGGTCTGGCGAATATCTTTTCTGACACTTTAAAATTCAAACCTCTGCCAAACCTCGGCAGTTTTAAATCATTTGAATACCAGGCCACCATATTGGAGAGTCAATCCTCTGTGCTTATGATTAGTATGTATCGACCTCCAAAGTGCAGCAAAGCCTTATTTCTAACAGAAATATCAGAACTTTTATCTATCTGTTCCACTAATTATGACAGAACTCTGATTACTGGAGATGCTAATCTACATGTTGACATTGTTTCGGATGTTGTGGCTATGGGTTTCCTACAGTTACTGCACAACTTAGACTTTATTCAACATGTTGTTGGGCCAACACATAAACATGGCCATACCCTGGACTTGGTGATCACTAAAGGTTTGAATATCACTGTTGACAGTATTATTGATAAGCCCGAACTAACAGACCACTATTTATTGTGTTTTAATATGACTGTCTCTGATCTAGGGAAAAACAATACAGAATATACTATAAAAAAACGTTTTTTTTAGCTCATCTGCAGCAAACGAGTTTCCTCGTCATCTGGCGTGTGTGCAGGTGCCCCCCCTACTTGATGCTCCCTCAGTGAATGATATGGTTCAACATTTTAATCTCAAATTAGAGTCAGCTCTCGACATAGTGGCTCCTATGAAAACTAAAAAGAAACTTAACTCTAGAGTAACACCCTGGATCGACGCGCACATGCGCTCACTCAAGAAAGAATGTCGTAAAGCTGAGCGAATTTGGAGAAAAAACAAACTCACTGTCCACCTAGAGATCTTTAAGAAGTCAACAGTGGCCTATAACAAAGCACTGCGCTTGGCAAGGCAGGCATATTTTTCACGCATTGTCAATGACAACAAGCAAAATGCCAGAGTCTTATTCTCTACCATTGAACATCTCTTAAACCCCCCCCAGGCTTACAAGGAGTCGCTCCCTGCTTCTAAAGCTAAGTGTGATGAGTTCGCATCCTTTTTTGAAAACAACATTTTTAGCATTCGAGCTGGTATTATGAATGCTGCTGCTAGCACTGCAAATGCAGAAAATGGTGCATGGTGCAAAAATGTAGATCCCTCCAGAGGAAGCCTAATATCATTCTGCGCAATTAATGAAGAGGAACTCCGTAAAACTATATCACAGATGACATCATCATCTTGCTCACTGGATGTAGTACCCACCCCGTTTCTCAAAGAGGTTTTAGACAGTGTTATTGGAGATATCCTAAAAATTGTAAACAGCTCTCTACTTTCAGGCGTCTTTCCAGACTCACTGAAAACGGCTGTAGTCAGGCCGCTACTCAAGAAACACAACCTTGATCCATTGGTGCTGGGTAATTATAGACCAATCTCAAATCTGCCATTTTTGGGCAAGGTCTTAGAAAAAACTATCTTTCATCAACTGGATGTGTTCCTACAGAACAATAAGGTTCATAACAAATTCCAATCTGGCTTCAGGAAAGGTCATAGTACAGAAACAGCACTTGTAAAAGTAATTAATGATCTAAGGGTGTCCGCTGACGACAAAAATGTATCTGTTCTCCTACTTCTTGACTTAACCGCTGCTTTTGATACGATTGATCACACAATTCTACTACAACGTTTGGAGTACTGGATTGGTTTGTCAGGCACAGCCTTGTCTTGGTTTCACTCTTACCTAACAGGCAGAAGCTATTTTGTCAGTCTAGCTAACTTTGACTCAGACAAACACAACATCTGTTCTGGTATTCCACAGGGCTCAATTCTGGGTCCCTTATTGTTCTCCCTGTATATACTACCGCTGGGAGAACTCATCGCCGATCACGGAGTGAACTTCCATTTCTATGCTGATGATACCCAGCTGTATCTTTCAGTAGCTCCAGACGACCCCTGCGCTCTAGACCCATTGTTGACCTGTCTGTCCAGTATAAAATGCTGGATGAGTGAGAACTTTCTTAAGCTAAATGAGGATAAAAACAGAAGTTCTCATAATTGGCTCCAGTGAGCAGAGAGAATCAATAACAAGTAGACTTGGTAACCTGGCTGTAGAAAGTAACACCACAGTAAAGAACCTGGGGGTGATTATCGATTCTGAATTGAATTTCAATACACACATTAATCATGTCACCAAGATTGCTTTCTTTCATCTTAGAAATATTGCGCGAATTAGAGACTATCTGTCGTTAGACGATGCAAAGACGCTGATCCACGCTTTTGTTTTCTCCCGGCTTGATTACTGCAACGCACTCTACTCTGGCCTGCCAAAGAAAACAACTGACAGATTACAACTTGTTCAAAATGCGGCAGCCAGAATTTTAACTAAAACCAGGATGAGAGAACATATCACTCCAGTTCTTGCTTCACTACACTGGCTCCCGGTTGTTTTTAGGATTGATTTTAAAATTATTTTAATAGTTTATAAAGCTCTAAATGGTCTGGCACCTACCTACCTCTCTGACTGCCTAGAGAGATATGTTCCAAACCGGGCCCTCAGGTCTTCAAGTGCTGACCTGCTCGAGGTGCCTACAATGACATATAAAAAATACGGTGAAGCAGCATTCTGCTTTTACGGACCGACAGTGTGGAATAAACTCCCATTACACCTAAGACAGGCAGCCTCTGTCGATAGCTTTAAAGCACAGCTCAAGACCTATTACTTCACTCTTGCTTTTAGCTGATTCTTTGGTTGATTTTTAATTCCTCACTGTATTCCCTATTTTAATGTTGTTTTATGCCTTTGCTTTTGCCTTTGCTTTTGTTTTATTTTATTTTATTTTTGTTTGCTTTATTGTTAAATTGGTTCTAACTGTAATTGTATTCTTGCTCTGTAAAGCACTTTGAGCTGCATTTCATGTCATGAAAGGTGCTATACAAATAAAGTTTATTATTATTATTATTATTATTGGCTCCAACGTTGGAGCCAATCCCGGAAGAAGAGTGTACTTCCGGGTGCTTCCTGCGCTTCTGAGCGACTTTCATTGAAATGAATAGGTGGGGCGGGGCCGTCCGGCGTCAACTCACTGGACAACCCTGCTCCAGACTAGGGCGCACACTGCATATCCGAAAACACCCAAGGTGATAAATAAAATTGGCCAACATAGGGACGCCAGGGATAATGTGGTTAACATCTTTTTTTGTATGATATTGTCCAAATATCAAACATGTCAGTCACTTTTCCCAAAAGGAATGAACAGAGGGGGTGATATCAAAAGCAGAGGCAAGTAGGCAATGCATGTGGGCTATGTTCGGACCGTCACATGGCGCATAAATCAGGCGTGCACCGGAAAGCCCCCATGACTGCTATTGTTCAAAGACCCTAGAAATGTGTGCTGTGAGAGTGGCTGACTCCAAGCGGCTTTTAAGACAAAAAAATGAAATAAAATAAAAAGATTTGAAGATGTGCTCTTGTGTGCATTGATTCGGCCTTGGAATGCCTGTGCAGTAAATAGCGTTGAAGGGCGTAGCAGTGACTCAAGGCTGCGTGTACCTATGTATTTATCCTTGAACAATAGTGGACTGTTCACAGAACATTTGTCAATGTCCATTCTCTCTCCCTTTCTCTGCGTTTCCTCAGCTCTTGCACACGAGTCATTTTTTTCCCCCCGTTACCGCTCTTCCAGCATTTCTCAAACTGAATAGGTTAATCGTGCGATGGAGCATGTTATGTTTAATTTTGTTTGATTGTTGCAGGCAATTTGGTTTTGTATTAATGTTTTGCATTGCAAAAGTGGAGAAATGACACCTACTCTCTCCTATGCTGTCTCCCTCTCGGCTTTCCTAGTGTCGGTCTCTCCTACACTCTGTCCCTCTCAGTTTTCCTGTCTGTCTCTCCCACACTCTGTCCCTCTCAGCTTTCCTACATTCTGTTTCCCCTACACCTTCTCCCTCACAGTGACAATGTGTCACTATGAAAAGAAAGCACAAGGACAGTTGGCAGCATGACCATTGTTCTTAAGCAAAACAGTTTTTAAATGCTCAATAACGCACTGTTTCTCAACGTCGGGTGCAAGGCACACCGGCGGTCCAAAATGGACCCTTACGGATCTGTAACTCAGAGAGTGTACATTTGTACACTGCCCAAGTTAAATTAACAACAAAACATATATCCTAAGGGCTGGGAAGGTACCTTGCAGCAGGGAGTGTTGGGCGGGAGGAGTAGGGCTCTATACGTCCTCCCGGTGGGGGCTCCTCACTGGCAATGAGTCAGCAGTGACAACACACAGAAATGTGTGTGGGGAGGAATCAGTTGGCATAACTAATTGGGGAGAAAAAAGGGGAGAAAAAACATATAAATAAAATGAAATAAATACCTTTATTTGACAGTAGGCCTACACATTGGAGTTGAACTATTTACTTAAGTGATTCTCAAACGTTTAAATTTCAAGGACCCCCAGTTTAATACGCATCAGGCCACGGACCCCCATTTGATACCACCATGTTTTTCTTTTCTTTTATTCTGATCTTGGGACCCCAATCTCCAAAAAATAAGTAAATGTTAACTCAGAGTGTATGCACTTAGAGTTACAGAGTTAAGGGTCCATTTGGTTCCATATGCACACTCTCAGAGTTACAGACCCGTAATGGTCTATTTGGACCCCCTGGAGGTCCCCAGACCCCACGTTGAGAAACAGTGTTGTCATGCATGGCACACAGCAGCCGTCAGCTGTTGCTACAGAGCAGTGCAGCATGCAGCGGAACAGCCCCGCCCCCGGCAGCCATTTTGGTCACACACCGATGTGCACGCTTGACGGCTGGGCTAGGGTGTGTGGTGGCTCACCGGCTTGTAAAATGCCAAGCAACGTGTCAGTGCTAACCTTTTTGCTAAATAAGCGTGCACAATCGCTTTGTGAGCGCAACAGAAGAAAACAAAACAACAAAAGCTTGTCTTTGCTTCCCCTCGGGGAGAGAGTAGAGGCAACAAACTAAAAGGACGACAGAGAGATGGATTCTGTTCATGTCATCAACCACCAACTTCCCGCCTCACAGAAGCCATTTTACTTATTTTACACGTTACATTTCACCAGTGGTGGAAGTACTCAGATTATTGAAGTAAAAGTTACAATACCACAATTTAAACACACTCTGTTACAAGTAGCAGACCTGTTTTCACAACTTTACTTGAGTACAAGTAAAAAAGTATTGGCATAAAAACATACTTTTACTTTGTTGTTGTTTTCTTTTGTTTTTTTAATGCTATTTTTAAAATATTAGGGCTAGGACACTTTGGTAGAGGTTTGGGTTGTGTAGTTACCTTGCCATGATGTTAAAGGTGGGCGAGAATTTAAACAAATATTGTTCCATTTATTTGAAATTAATCATTCTAAATATGCTCCCCATTGACTATATATTGTACGGTGACAAGGCTCTGGAGGAGTTCTTTTAGCCCGTAAACAAACACAAACAAAGCTGATTTTGACCATATAACATCACAAAACGCGGTACTTTTATTGACATTTATTGAAACAACTTCCTGTTGTTTTTGCTATTTTTATAATAGTGAAATCAACAGGAAGTTGACATTTTTATAAAAAATAAAAACACTTTTGGTGTTCTATATTGTCAGAATCAGTTTTGTTTGTGTTGGTGTATATACGCGCTAAAAGATCTCCTCCTATCCTCCTGAGCCTCTTCACTGTACAATGTAAGTCAATGAGGAACTTGTTTTGAATGATCAATTTCTAATCAACGGAGCAATTATTTTTAATTCCTCGCCCACCTTTGGAGTTGCATCATGGCAATAACTACACAACCCAAACCTCTGTCAAAGTATCCTACTCCTTTAAGTATAAAATAGAGCTTGAGTGGTTAAGTAGGTTTTGCAAGAATAATCTAAATTTGCTAAATAACAAAGCTGTGAGTAAAGTAATAAAGGTGTAAAATAACAGAGTAAAAAAGTACAATATATGCCTCTGATATGTAGTGGAGTAATTGAAAAAAGTAAAGTGTACTTACTTTAATAATTTACCTACTACATTACATTAGTTACACCATTGCTCTTTACTAAGAGTCACTATACTTGACATTTTCACTTTTTGTTTCATTTTACTTGACATTCATACTTTACACATTTCATTAGAACAGCATCTGTTCATCGATGGGTTTCATTTCAACTTGTTGGGAGTATGTCAGATCGGATCCAAATGGATTTATAGCCGTATTGAAAAGATGGAACACCATTCTCACAAAGAAGTTATTCACCTCATTTGGTTTTAGATGATGGCGGTGGGGCTCTCCAACACCTCGGTCCCCAAATCTCCCACAGGTGTTCAATTACGTTGAGATCTGGCGACTGTGAAGGCCATAGCATTGTGATTGTGGGAAATATGGTGAAGGATGACTCATCACTTTTAGCCACATCTCTGTGGACCAGTGAATATGGATTTTACAGGCCTGAACTCTCCAACGTGCTTTAGTCTGTGTAATGAGGGATTTGTGCACTGCAGCCCCACTAGAATATCCCTCTCTCTATGTTGGCTGTTTTTCACTACCAGAAAAAAAGTTAAAGGAATATTTCACTTTCAAACATGTGTGGGGTCATTTTAACGTCTACTCAGGCTTTAGTGAGCACCCGAACAGTTTTTAAGTTGCTTGATTCAGTATTTTGATATTCGATATATCCTATACAAACCCATTGTAGCTTTCAACTCCATTCTAATCATGATAGATTCATCGAAAACACCCGTCCTTGGTTCTGGTGACTGATATTGTCCTTCTAATGTGTGAGGGGCCGTGTTTTTTCAATTACTTTTTTCATTTATTTTTTACAATTGGCTATGTGCACTATTTATCCGTGTAACCGAGTCGAACTAAATGTAATGCCTCAGCTCCTACAATTCCAAGTTCCAATGTGTTAGGGTGGCAGTCCCCAGTTCAAATATGATAATTTTGGGTGGTCCCCAGTTCATTCAAATATGGCTATTTCGGGGGTCCCAGTGGGGGGTCCCCAGTTCAAATATAATTTTGGGGGTCCCCTGTTCATTCAAATATGGATATTTTGGGAGGTCCCAGTGGGGGGTCCCCAGTTCAAATATGATATTTTTGGGGGGGTCCTTAGTTCATTCAAATATGGCTATTTCGGGGGGTCCCCAGTTCAAATATGATAATTTTGGGGGGTCCCCAGTTCATTCAAATATGGCTATTTCGGGGAGTCCCAATGGGGGGTCCCCAGTTCATTCAAATATGGCTATTTCGGGGGGTCCCATTGGGGGATCCCCAGTTTAAATATGGTTATTTTGGGGGGGTCGCGGCCTGAAAAAGGTTGAGAAACCCACTGTTCAAGAAGAAGCAACCCTGGGTTGTGAGAGATGGTCTCAGCGAGTTGAGAGGTGGTGACGAGGCGGTGGATCTGGGCATGGATGGAGAAGGGGGGGGGGGGGGGGGTGGGGGTGGTAAGGGCGCATCACGGTCAGGCCGTGATACAAGGTGACAGTCCCCTACATCTTAGGTCTACGGGCGAGGCCACGGTTTATCAAAGCCTGCTACCGCCCTGACAAGTGGAAATGGTAACGGCTATATCGCGCTAATGAGCTGTGTGTGTGTGTGTGTGTGTGTGTGTGTGTGTGTGTGTGTGTGTGTGTGTGTGTGTGTGTGTGTGTGTGTGTGTGTGTGTGTGTGTGTGTGTGTGTGTGTGTGTGTGTGTGTGTGTGTGTGTGTGTGTGTGTGTGTGTGTGTGTGTGTGTGTGTGTGTGTGGGTCCTTGGGGCAGGACAAGGCTACAGGAACTATAGTGTGGAGGAGAGATGGCTTCTTTTCTGGGAAGGGAACTTGTAGGTCTCCTTAAAGGTCAACGCTGCTTGTTCAAACATCTTTGAGCTCTTTCTCTTTCCCTCTGAAAAACTATCTCTTTTTTTTTAGCTCTGTCTTACTGTACAGACAGACTGGCAGATGCAAGGATAGATATGTAGGTAGGTAGGTTGGCAGGTAGGTAGGTAAGTAAGGTAGGCCTACTCTAGGTAGGTAGGTATATGTACAGTATTTTGTCGGACGGACGGACGGATTGATGGATGATTGGTACAGTGGTGGAAAGTAACTAAGTAAATTTACTTAAGTACAATGTTGAGGTATTTGCACTTTACTTTGAGTATTTCCAATTTCCAATACTTTTACTTCTACTCCACTACATCTCAAGAGGCAAATGTTGATGCGACGCATTGTGAGCTTGTAGATCTGCTATTTTCAAAAGATTTTCATACATTTTATACATTTGAAAATTTGTAAAATGGGACATTCTGCATAATGAGTACTTTCTACTTTTGGTACTTTAAGTACATTTTTATACCAATACTTTTGTACTTTTACTCAAGCAAATTTTGAATTCCGGTCTTTTACTTGTAACAGAGTATTTCTACATTGCAGTATTGATACTTTAACTTAATAAAAAAAAATATGTAATTTTTCCACCACTGGATAGGTAGCTACAGTATTCGGACGGACGGATATATAGGTACTAGGTAGGTACCCTATTTAGGCAGACTGACAGACAGACGGCTTTGGAAGCAGTGTGTTACATACGTAGAAATAATAACGGCAGAGTCAGAGATCCACCTTCATACAATGCAACATCATCATGGTGCTAATTAAGTGTAATTAACATAATTAGCAGGCTGGCCTCACAAAGAAGAATTTGTATTTGTGCATAAAAAAGCCTCCGTGACACCATGATGGAACATCACAATACTCCGTTGTGAATGTCATGGAGAGCATGCTATTATGCTCATCGCCATTATCATAATCATCTTCTTTGTAGCTTTCAGTGGTGGAAAGTAACTAAAGTCATATAGCTATATTACAATTCAATTCAGATTATTGGGGTCACGGTTTGATATTAAAATCTATGTTGTCAATTCAAAACGATTCTCGAGTCTAAAAATCTATTCTCATTTAAAAATTATAGTATATTATGAAAACCTGGTTTAGTTTTTCCCCTACCCCTTTATGATTTTAGGCATGATAATGATTACTGTGATTATGGTAAGCTTACATTTCATATCACACACATCATACAGTAAGAACTTTCACCAGAAAAAAAACTAAACAAAAAAAAAACTGCAAAATCTACAAAATATATACCGTTATTTTTTAACTAGATGTTTGTAAATTGTGAATCAATAATAATTGTTCTGTTGGAGTGGCAATGAATTATACTCTTAGAGGCAATACTATTGTGCTTTTTAGTCGACTACTAATTTATAGGAAGTTGCCTGTGTTCCATTATTTTTTTTTTTAAATCATTTTCCAGGTCCAGGAGATAACGTGATCCAAAGATGTACTGCTCCATTCACTTCCTGGTTACCTTAATACTTAAAAATCCTGTATCTCGGCTCCCGTGTGTTACTATGTATTTTTGCCGAAACATGCTATTTTTAACGGCGTATAACAAGCAAACGGGAGGTTGCGGAAGCACAGTGAAACCCTCCGTGATTAGCAACCATCAGCGGATCGATCATACTGGAGATAAATATTTTGTGACTACTTGAAAAGGTAAGAACATCGAAAAATCGCTGTCAGTCCGGGCCTTAACACATTGACCGCCGGGCCCGTAGTTCTACGGGCCGTTAAATCCAACGGTTAAGCGCCGATCCCATAGCCTACGGGCTGTGGTTTTTTTTTCAATTTTCTAGGGGGACCATTTTCAGTGTAACACCACCCGAAGTCGACCGGAAGTGCGATCCCGTTTTTTGTTTCCCGTCGGCCTCCATTCTAAGTCGTACACAAAAAGCCCTGTAAATCTATGTAGTTTTTCATCCTCGCATTTCCCATGTTAACATAAACGGTCAGAACTCAAACATGGCGGCTCCGTTTGACACGCGGTCTCGACGAGTAGACACAAGGACATGTGCACGTTGTTTACAAACAGTGGATCGGGCAATCTAAAGGATTTTAACGGGGCCTATGGCGACCTGAAAAAAACTAAAAACAACAATAAAACCTTGGCACTGGTGAGTACATTATGAGATTAGCCCTTGGCGGTGGATGTGTTAATTAGTTGTATATAATTATTTTCACAAAATATCAAAAAGTAGCAAATGTGACAAGTTGCGAGCTTGTAGATCGGCCATATGTGCTACTTTTGTGTGACACTGTAGTGCGATGAAGTAGGGCGTTAATTTACGGAGACAAAAAAAAACATAACATGTTGAGATGTGGAGATATGATGTTTCTGCCCGACAGCAAACATATTCGGCAGTGTTGATGGTTGGTGTGCAGGTGTAGTGATGAGGGTACTTATTGTGTGAAATGTGTGCGCTGCCTGTGCTTCCCCTGCATGGTTTATGCTGAAAGTGTGCTTATGTTATTGTCGAGAGCTTGTATTACATGATGGCTGTGATTTAATGGAACTGACTGAAGTTTATTTGATGGAAAATAGGCCCAGTCGATAAGTACTGATGGACTGGTGCAGTGGGGGAAAGTACAGTACTTAAGTACAATGTTGAGGTATTTTTACTTTATTGCATTACTTCCTAATTTCAAAAATGTTACTTCTACTCCACATCTCCAAGGCAAATATTATACGTTTACTCCACTATAATTATTTGAAAGCTTTAGTTACTAGTTACTTTGTAAATGTTGAATATTTTCAAAACCACTTCAGACCTATATACATACTTTGGCAATTTGAAAATAGGCGATCTACAAGCTCACAACGTGTCGCAAAGCGACTGCTATTTTCAAAGGATGTGTATACACACTTTATACATGTAAAAACTTGTGAAATGGGACCTTCTGCATAATGGTTACTTTTACCTTCGATACTAAAAGTCTAACTAGGCCTATTTCTACTATCTACAATTGGCTATTGATACTATTACTTATAAAAAATGTGAGTACTTCCATCGCTGGACTGGTGTGTCTTTGTCTGGAGGAAACAAAGGCTCTGTCCATGGTGCTGAAACACAGTTACCAGTGTGGTAGTCTCACGTGACCTAAACTGCTATTCAGTGTTGATTTTGACAGCATTTTTTTTTTAAGTCATAATCTTTTGAATACAATTCTGTTTATTCATCTGAAATGTTTTAGTTTGAGTCGATGACTGATTTTACACTTAGTTGCATTCTGAAAATAGCCGATCTACAAGCTCATAACTGTGACGCGTTGTGAGCTTGTAGATCTGCTATTTTCAGACCGCAACACCCGAGCGCAACAAAACATAAAATCACTTGTCTTAGTTCTACTGGATCTCTTCTCCACTAGTCACTCACTATCATTTAGTCTAGTTTTTATTTGTTGACGAAATTGTCAATATATTTAGTCTTAGTTTTAGTCATCATAGCTTAGTTTTTATTTAGTTCTCGACAGTGAAAAAAAAAAGGATGGTTTTAGTCGACGAAATCAACACTGCTGCTATTCCGCAATCTGTGAACGCCATAGAGGCTGGAACTACACACACGAAAGACGAGAAAGGAAGCTGTCATCTGTTTGTAATTTCCGTTCACAAAAAATGTGCTGACCGAGTCATCGGTCTAAAGGAGACTCTTTGAGACTCCTATACCGGTCATCAAAATGCAGTCATCAAATTATTGGCTTATAGGAATGCGACAAAAAACTAAAAATCTCCATGAATTCAAGGCTTCATGGGGAGTGTAATTGATAGAAATAATTGTATTACCACAAGCACATGTGTGTGTGTGTGGGTGGGGGGGGGGGGGTGCTCAGGGATGGTGGGATGGCATGGAGCTGATAGCCAATGATAGTATGTGTCGCATCGCGACGCATTGTGAACTTGTAGATTTTCAAATGGACAAAATGTATACAGGGCTGAAGTGGTTAATGTATGTTTTGTAATAATAATACAAAATTACAAAGTAACTAGTAACTAAATTTTTCAAATAATTGTAGTGGAGTAAAAGTACAATATTTGCCTCTGAGATGTAGTGGAGTAGAAGTAAAAATAAATTGGAAATACTCAAGTAAAGTTGTACTTAAGTATAGTACTTGAGTAAATGTACTTAGTTACTTCACACCACTGGTTGTGCTCTTGTTCAGTTCAATTCAGACAGTCTCATTTTGTGTCTGACCATTTAACTATACTCGTATGAGAAATAGTCGCACGCCCTTGATCCAGAGCCTACCACTTAATGAATAATTATCTCTGTCTCTGTTCTCTCTCATTATTCCACACCTCTTTGTTTCTCACCTCTCACACCCAGCCAGCAGTGGATAAAAACCTATTCTGTCCTCTCTATGAATCTGCTTTATATGACTGTTTTGTTCCATATTAATATCCTTCACAATTGATATAAAATAGCTCTGCAAAAGTAAACGTTTGCCCGGAACCCAAACTAGTGAAAAGTGCAGATCTACAAGCTCACAAGGTGTGCGTTTATTTGTAGATCTGCTATTTTCACTACTTTTTAAACGTTTTTTTTTATTATTTGTTTATGGATTTTTTTATATTTTTTTAATCTTTTGAAATAATAAGTTTTGTTTATATAAGAAAGACAAAAAGGGGATATTTACTCGCGACCCCAAAAAAAATGTGTGCGTGACCCAAATATGGGTCCCGACCCACTGTTTGGGACTCTCAGGGCATCGCATCAGAGTGGCATGAAGTGAAATGGCCATATTGCATGATTGAGAAAGGCAAGGTCTGCTTGTCTGCATATTAACGCGTGTCTGCATATTAGCGTGTGTCTGTATTACCGCAAGCACATGTGTGTGTGTGTGTATGGGGAGGGGGGGGGGGGGGGTGCTCAGGGATGGTGGGATGGCATGGAGCTGATAGCCAATGATAGGCCATCTCTGGAGAGTGTTTAAAAGACACTAGCCATCATTTCATTCTCTCTCTCTCTCTCTCTCTCTCTCTCTCTCTCTCTCTCTCTCTGGAGACCTCCTGTCCTTGTATTGAATGTGTGATGATGCATCTATAGCACTCGTAATGCTCGCCCATTCCTCTGACACACATGCACACACACACACACACACACACACACACACACACACACACACACACACACACACACACACACACACACACACACACACACACACACACACACACACAAATGGACCTGTAAGGGTCCATTTGGTTCCATTTGTACACTCTCATTGCAGACCTGTAAGGGTCCATTTGGAAAGTATAATGATACTTTATTAACATGCTTCTCAACAGTACAGGTAGTCCAGTCAAAGGCAAGGCTAAAAGGATGACAAAAAAAAACCCAGGGGCTTGTTTACATTGCATTGTCTACATTTACATTGCATTTTTTTTAAACTCAAATCTTCTCACCTGGGGGTCCCTGGCATAAAACATTTTCAGATGGGGGTCCGCGGCCATACACATATATCAATTTGGGGGTCCTTGGCACGAAAAGGTTTGAGAACTACCGATTAAGAAGGCAAAAACAGCAGATCTACAAGCTCATAGCGCGGCACCGAGAGCCGCGCTATGAGCTTGTGGATCTGCTGTTTTTGAATAGCCCAAAGAAATCTAAAATGACACAGATGCGTTCCCGGATTGAATGGGTTAATGGGTTAAGGGGTTAAAACTATATGTTCGACAAAATGGAACCGTTAAGAACTCGAGGGAATATATGTGTTAAGAACCCTATAAGCACATGCAAGTCTCCGGGAATAATTGGGGAGCGCCATCCTCAAAAGCACAGACTTTGTCCACCAACATCTAGCTGTACAGCACAGGTCCATTTGTTGCAACAAATGGACCATTTCCTTTGCTGACTGCAATACAATTAGAGCACGTTTGAGCAGGAGGGAGCGCGTGACTGCTGCAGAGGACCGCGTTCGTGCCGTGCCGCGCATGGTAAATGTAATCTAATAATGACATTAATAAGTGGGAATGTGCTCGGCAGAGCGCAGGAGGCATGCTAGCTTGTCCTAATGTCCATTACGTGTTGTGGTGCCATGCACACTGCTACTGTGTATGTATGTATATGTCCCCTTTGGGGAAAAGGGTTTCATTGCATATTTTTATAATAAAACAAGATTTTGCCATGCTTCGCTGTGTTGTAGCCTCCCTCAAAATGATTGGGGGGGGGGGGGGGTGATTTGCTTAATGTGCCACATTGTTTTCTCACTCAACAGTAAACAAACTGACATACAGCATGCATGCATACAGGGCATCTGCACATTTCTAATGTGACCATTTTCAACGACTTTCAAGACCTTTTTAATACCTCTAAATTAAAGGAAGGAATTATAACATAACAAACTATACAGCCCTTGGTGGGGTTCCAGGGGGTCTCCAGCAAAGTGAGGAACAGTTTAAACACTTTTACCTATTATACTTCTACGAGGTCGCTAAAACTACGTCCCAACTTGTAGATCTGCTATTTACAAATGCGGGTCCGCGGCCTAACAAATTTAACTCACACTCAATTTGAGGGTCCTGCCATGAAAATGTGTGAAAACCACCATCGGATTATTGTGTGCATTATTTGACCAAAAACAACCCAAAAATATAGCTGCAAGCAGCAATAAGCGGTTTCGAGGGATAAGGCAGAGACAGGAAGAGGCAGGCAGACAGTGAGAGAGTGAGAGAGAGGCAGACACACAGATAGGCAGACAGTGACAGAGTGAGAGAGAGGCAGACAGGCAGACAGTGACAAAGTGAGAGAGAGGCAGACTCTCCCTCTGTCTCTCCCTCTCTCCCTCTCTCTCCCCCTCTCTCCCTCTCTCTCTCTCTCTCCCCCTCTCCCCCTCTCCCTCTCTCTCTCTCTATCTCCCTCTCCCCCTCTCCCCGTCTCTCTCTCTCTCTCTCTCTCTCTCTCTCTCTCTCTCTCTCCCCCTCTCTGTCTCTCCCTCTCTCCCTCTCTCCCTCTCCCTCTCTCCCTCTCTCTCTCCCCCTCTCTCCCTCTCCCCCTCTCTCCCTCTCCCCCCTCTCTCTCTCTCCCCCTCTCTCCCTCTCCCCCTCTGTCTCCCTCTCTCCCTCTCTCCCTCTGTCTCCCTCTCTCTCTCTCCCCCTCTCTCCCTCTCTCCCTCTCCCCCTCTCTCTCTCTCCCCGTCTCTCCCTCTCTCCCTCTCTCCCTCTCCCCCTCTCTCTCCCTCTCTCCCTCTCTCTCCCCCTCTCTCTCTCCCCCTCTCTCTCTCCCCCTCTCTCCCCCTCTCCCCCCCCTCTCTCTCCCCCTCTCCCTCTCTCTCTGACTCCCTCTCCCCCTCTCTCTCCCCCTCTCCCTCTCTCCCTCTCCCCCTCTGTCTCTCTCCCTCTCTCTCCGACTCCCTCTCCCCCTCTCTCTCCCTCTCTCCCTCTCTCTGACTGTGATGAGTGGGGTTTGAACCGTGGACCTTCGGCACATGAGGCTAACACTGTACTGATCAAGCTATTCAATCCACAGTCTTAGTCAGTGAAAAAGGAGAATCCAACAAAACAAAACAAAAGAGGGAATGAAGTACATCATACATTGAAAATAACTACTCTCAATGAGCGTTTCATTTAACAATTGCACGTTTATTCATTGATACAGTCATGTCGTGTGCAATGCAATTGAGATGAAGTCTGAATGAGGTGGGATTTGAACCGGCGACCCTGTGGTTTCAAGGCAGATGATTAAGCCATTGGACCAACAGACCTGAACTGGTGAAAAAGGAGCTCACAGATTTGACACACTTTCACGCAAATTGCTCAGAAATTCTGGGTTAAAATGTTTTCAAACTGGTTAAATTGGGGTTTGAACCAGGGACTACAGACTTGCGGTTAGACAGTGTAAAGGATAAGGATAATTCCTTTAACAGGTCCGTTCATGAAAGTCCTTGCGGCCTTGTTTCCAATGAGGGCCTGTGAGCAATTAGGGGTTAAGAGTCTTGCTCAGGGACACATTTCATTTCATCGACACATTTGCTGGCCTGGCCTGGAATCGTACCTGGGGTAACCAGGGCCTATGGCTCCCTAGGCGGGCTCACTAACCACTCAGCTATGGCCGCAGTACTGACTGAGCTATTGGATAGACAGGATGCTAACTACTCTAGATCACTGGTTCACAAAACATTTACCAATAAAGATTTTTTTTTGTGTCCTCGGAATGGAAACTAGTAGTCTGGTTCCTTATGCTTTGATTTAAAATGTTGTTGGATTTTTTTGAAGATTTGCAAAACTATACATTTTTGGAAAGGTTATTGTCTAAGGAATCAGAAAATCAATGTTGCCATTTGCCCAGATGTGTATATGGCGGCCATATTGGCAATTACAAAATGGCCACCATAAAATTTATGTTTTTTAATATCTCGGCCTCTAAATAAGCTGGAACATTGATTTTAACTCCTAAACCTACATTTTCAGTGTCGAGGAATCCAATGGTGGTAATTATAAAGCTACAAAACTTTACAACATTAACCCTTAGATGCATGACTGAGTCCAAAATGACCAGATATGGTTGTTTTCTTGCAATATCTTTGAAATAAGAAAATCATTTATCAATTCATATTCCAGCTGTTCCTAAAAACATGTTTCACTTGCTCATTCAAATTAAATAAAATGTTAACTTACCACTGATACTTTTAAAGACATTTTTGTTTTTGTATTATTGCTACTCTAAGCTTCCATAAGTGTGTCCAAAATGTTCAAACTGTGGCTGATATTAATTGCGGAAATTATTACAAAGACATGCACATCCCAATACTACTAGGATGGGTGCTGAATCAAAAAGTGTAGCTTACACTATACTTGAGAGTAGATCCACACACCAAGTAGTTCCCGTTGTAAGCATTTTATTTGCAGTGACTGTACAAAAGGCCAGTAATCATTGCCCTCAGACTGTATTTGTTAATTATTTTATGTTGTGGCATGTTCAGGCATTCCAGACCCCCGCGCGAGGGTGCCGGACAGAACGGTAATGATCCTTCCGCAGGTTCACCTACGGAAACCTTGTTACGACTTTTACTTCCTCTAGATAGTCATGTTCGGGCGTCTTCCGAGCGCTCCGCCGGGGCCGTGACCGACTCCGGCGGGGCCCGTCCGAGGACCTCACTAAGCCATCCGATCGGTAGTAGCGACGGGCGGTGTGTACAAAGGGCAGGGACTTAATCAACGCGAGCTGGTGACTTGCGCTTACTGGGAATTCCTCGTTCATGGGGAACAATTTCGGCCCCGGACATCTAAGGGCATCACAGACCAGTTATTGCTCCTTCTCGTGTGGCTGAACGCCACTTGTCCCTCTAAGAAGTTAGTCGCCAACCACACAGGCCGCGAAAGTAGTTAACACATTGAATGCCAGAGTTATTTCAGATGTTTCATTGAGAAAAAAAAAGTACTCAGGAGCCTAGATACAGAATTTTTAAGTTTTAAGTTAACAAGGAAGTAAAAAAATTAACCAGGGTCCTATTCCATTATTCCTAGCTGCGGTATTCAGGCGACTCGGGCCTGCTTAGAACACTATTTTTTTCAAAGTAAACGCTTCGGACCCCAAGCAGGACACTCAGAGCATCGGGGGGGGGCGCCGGAAGGCAGGGACAGGGACGGACGGTGACTCGACTGGCGTCGGACCGTCAGCTCGATCCCGAGATCCAACTAGGAGCTTTTTAACTGCAGCAACTTTAAGATATTAAAGCTATTGGAGCTGGAATTATCGCGGCTGCTGGCACCAGACTTGCCCTCCAATGGCTCCTCGTCAAAGGATTTAAAGTCCACTCATTCCAATTACAGGGCCTCCAAAGAGTCCTGGATTGCTATTTTTCGTCACTACCTCACCGTGCCGGGAGTGGGTAATTTGCGCGCCTGCTGCCTTCCTTGGATGTGGTAGCCGTTTCTCAGGCTCCCTCTCCGGAATCGAACCCTGATTCCCCGTTATCCGTGGTCACCATGGTAAGCACGTAGCGTACCATCGAAAGTTGATAGGGCAGACACTCGAATGACACGTCGCCGCCGCGGAGGGCGGGCGATCTGCCCGAGTTTATCCAGAGTCACCAAAGCGGACGACGCGGCGCCCGAGAGCGCCGCGCCGCGAGGGTTTAGGATCTGATTAATGCACGCATCCCCGAAGGTCAGCGCCCGTTTGCATGTATTAGGTCTAGAATTACCACAGTTATCCAAGTAACTGAGGAGCGATCAAAGGAACCATAACTGATTTAATGAGCCTTTCGCAGTTTCACTGTACAAGCCGTTTGTACTTAGACATGCATGGCTTAATCTTTGAGACAAGCATATGCTACTGGCAGGATCAACCAGGTAGGCCTCCTGTTCCGCCGCGGAGAGCGCGCCCAGCTGAGGCGCGCACCGTGGGGTTGCCGGTCCGCGGAGACCGCCAAGGCCCCCCGTGAGAGGGGCGGCGGGAGCTCCCGGTGGCGCGCACTGCGACGGTCGCCACATCCTCCTTTGCCCTCTACCCAGGTCGACAGGATGTTACGGGGGATCGGCGCCCATGGCCCGTTTCGCAGCTGTTTGGTCGGTCGCCGGAGTACGCGACACACGCAGGGTTTGAGAAACGAGTCTCCGGAGCGCGCCCCTGTGGCAAACGGATCTCCTTGCCGAGCCCCGTGATGGGGCTCGAGGCGAGGCCGACCGCGGGGGCCCTCGGACGGTCCGTGGCAGGGCAACTAGGGCAGACGGGGCGTCTCGGTCTCGTTAGGCCGGTGTCGGCCGCGGAGGAGTGCGGAGGACAGGCCACCGAGGCCTCTCCGCACGTGGTCCCTCCGTGCCTGGTTGGGCCCGCAGGCTGCAAGCAGCGTCCGCCGAAGCACACAAGGTGCCGGCGGGGCCCTTGCAAGAGGCGGGCTACGAGTGCCAATCGGTCAGAACGTAGTGGGTTCCACGGCCTTCGGGGCGGCCTGGTTCCCGGGTCACAGTGCAGCGACTAGCGGCCGCCGGCAGGCCCGCAATCTGGGGCGGCCTGCCTGCGTTTCGTCCCCAGCGTCCGCATGCTGGTCCATATATCCGGGCTGGGAAAGGTTGCCGATAGTCCCGGGAGAGAATTTCAAAGGAGGGGGCCACTGCCGAGCCCAGATCGTCCAGCAGCCATTGCTCTGCAGGATCCACAGCTGGATCCCCTGCAAAATGGGTACTTCAAACACTTGGATGGCATGCTGAAACCAACGACCACAGAGGTCCTCCCAGCTCCAAAGGCCATCCTTGAGATGGTTCAATGCAAGTGTAAATCTGACTGTTCTTCTGGCAGATGTTCCTGCAAAGCTAAGGACTTAGCCTGTACTGAAATGTGTCAGTGCAGCAGCCAGTGCCAGAACGATGACGATTCCCAAGCTGTGATGCACGAAAGTGATGATGATGATGATGATGATTATGATGATGCATAGAGACTGTCTATGATTACACATGTCATGATGTTTAATATGGTTACACAAACATCCAAAGTTCACAGTTAAAATAAATAAAAAGAACAGTTAGTATCTGACTGACTGCCTGGGCTGTGCTGTTTTTTACCCATATGGTGGATTATGTCAATGGGATGATAAAAAATGAAATAATAACTTGCACCATTGGATTCCTTGACCCTGAAAATTTAGGTTTAGCAGTTAAAATCAATGTTCCAGCTTATTTAGAGGCCGAGATATTAAAAAACGTACATTTTAGGGTGGCCATTTTGTAATTGCCAATATGGCCGCCGTATACACATCTGGGCAAATGGCAACATTGATTTTCTGATTCCTTAGACAATAACCTTTCCAAAAATGTATAGTTTTGCAAATCTTCAAAAAAATCCAACAAAATTACATAGTGAACCAGTGAACCACTAGTGAAAATAGTCGATCTACAAGCTCACAATGCGTTGCTATCTAAAAAGGTGTGAGATTGTAGATCGGCTATTTTCACAAGAAAGTATGTCATACATAAAAAACAACTACTCTCAAAAGCATTTCATGTTATTGTTTAAAAATTGCACATGTCTGAATTAACAGGGTCATGTTATGTACAATGCAATTTAAATGTAAACTGTGATGAGTGGAGTTTGAACTGTGGACCTCCGGTACATGAGGCTAACACTGAACTGATCAAGCTATTCAATCCACAGCCTTAGTCAGTGAAAAAGGAGAATCCAACAAAACAAAACAAAAGTGGGAATGAAATACGTCATACATTGAAAATAACTACTCTCAATAAGCATTTTATTTAACAATTGCAAGTTTATTCATTGATACAGTCATGTCGTGTGCAATGCAATTGAGATGAAGTCTGCATGAGGTGGGATTTGAACAGGCGACCCTGTGGTTTCAAGACAAATGATTAAGCAATCAAGCTATTGGACCAACAGACCTGAACTGGTGAAAAGGGAGTTCACACACGACACACTTTCACGCAAATTGCTCAGAAATCCTGGGTTTAAATGTTTTTCAAACTGCTCAAAATTGCAGACAATCTAAGGGCGGAGCTTACTGGTCAAAGTGATAGATATGTTCCTCATGAGTCAAGGCACATGTGTAAGCAAGTTTCACGGCTGTCGGCCAAACGAGGCATGACTTTTGCCTGTTTAAAGTTTGCATTTTCAAAAAATTGCTATAGCGCCCCCCTTTGACCAATTGGAGTAAGATTGGTTTCAGTGATACTTGGAATGACCCTCTACATTATTGCAAAGTTTCAAACAAATGTGAGTCTACATGAACGTGTTAGGGGCAGACGAATAATTGTCTTAAAACTGCAATATTAATTGGCTCATAAAAGCTTAATGTTTTCACTTATGGAAAATCCGCTTGCTCACGTTTGTCGGCATAGGTCCAAAGTTCATGTGTAAAATGTTTCGTGCAGATTGCTCAAAGATCCCAGAAAGCTATAGATACTATATCTATTGCTATATAAAACGATTGCTATTTTATACTGAGGCTATTTGAAAATAGCCCATCTACAAGCTCACAACGCGCCGCGACGTGTTGTGAGCTTGTAGATCAGCTATTTTCAAACATTTTAGTACTTTTACTTTTGGTACTTTAAGTGCATTTTGATACCAATACTTTTGTACTTTTACTCTAGTAAATTTTGAATTCCGGACTTTTACTTTTAACAAAGTATTTTTCTACATTGCGGTATTGATACTTGTACTGAAGTAAAACATCTGAGCACTTTTTCCAACACTGTAAAACCTTTTCCATCACAGAGGCACATCATTCACCCGACGCTCGTTGAGTTTACTGTAGCTGTTGAAATGTCAGACCCTGGCAAAACGTAAAGGAGATGACATGGGCCCTCATTTATCAATGGAGTGCACAAACCAGCTCATATTTGAGGCCAGGAATCGGCTTACGCCCACGTCCAAGTGAGATTTATCACACGGGTGTACCCTGTCAATTCTAGCGTGAGATGTGTCCGCTGTTGATAAATGTGGCGTAGCCTCGCCCCCACCTGTTTTTCGACATGAAGAAGCGGAATACGTGAAGTTACCCCGAACCACTCTTCTCCGTGGATTCACACACATGCAGCTACACAGCACAGACAGTGGCGCTGGAAGTCATTTATTCCAAAGGGGGCTGGGCTGGGTGGGGGGGTCCACGTGCGCTCGATTTTTTTGTTTTTGTTTTGTTTTTTCCAACACAACGGCGTAACAATGAACACAACGACAAGCCCACAACAGCCTGAAAAAACAACTGCACACTGAAGAGAAACGATTGTTTGAGTGACCTGGTAGCAAGGTGACCACGTGATTAGTAAAAGCAGCACCTTTTTCAACAAATATTTTATTCCCTAAAGTTAAATACATAATTTGTTTTATATATATGTACAGTATGTATACTTTTAAAAATATATTTATATATTTTTTTTAATTTACCCCCCACCACCAGGGGGGCTGCAGCCCCTATAGCCCCATAGTTCCAGTGCCACTGAGCACACACGCCTATCATATACGTGGGAATGGCACATGCTATTTGCATATATACACAGGGCACAGACCCCATACCTGAAACTGACACATCCAATTCTTCTGCCTACACACATACGTCATGTCCTAGTAAGAGCGAATAGGAGAAGGGGATCAACGTCACATGAAGCCTTTGTTTAGCCCCCAAAAAATGTCAGCTGTTCCAACATCGGGCCAAACAAAGGTGCTCATTGGTGGAAAACCCGGATGTGTGTCTCAAAGAATAAGAAGATATAACACAAATAAAACTAAAATACGACCGCATTCATAACAGCCCAAGTCCAGTCAACTCTAATGTGTCACGATTATGTCAGAATAATGTCTGGGGAAGAACAAAAAGAAGAATTAAATAATAAATAGGCCTACGTTGTTGAATGACACCAATCACATCGTCATGATGTTTAATTTAACCCCCCAGCTGAGTGGAGACGCGCAACACTCTGCTGCTCTGCGTCCTCCCGTGGTGGCCGGCCCGGGACACCACGTTTATGAGAGATAGATTAGCCTGGGGCTGTCATCATATGAACGTGGAGTGATTGAGGAATGCGTAAACATTAATGGACGAAGGAGGCTGGTGTGTGGTGGGCTGGTTACCTCCGATCTCCCGCTGCGCTCCCATACGTGGCCAAAACCTACAATGAAGAGCGTCGGTTTTAGAAAAAGACGTAGCCTAGCCTACTGTAGGCTACAGTACCCAAGTTGGGAGACTTCACTTTCCAATGTCTCCATGTCATATATATATTATATTCCAGCGCAGCGCTCCCCAAAATCCTCTCACATGTATACGCTCATGTGTCTTAGCCTGGTAAACCCTCCCTCCGGAAATCTCATTTCTATTTGATTCCAGGAGTGAGTCTGGCCTGATAGCCCATTGTGGGGGTTTCTAGTGGAATTACCAACCAGCCGAGCCTATCAGCGTCGTCGCACATCGTTCTGTGATTGACAGCGACAGTTGGCCAATCAGGTGGCGAGTTCGAGTGAGCCCAAAACATTGTCCGCTATATTCTCCGCAATTTTTTTACTTCAAAAAGCTCTCTAACTTCTATTTTGAGGCACGGAATTTACTTATAAGATATCGTTTGGATAGAATGTAGTTGTTTAACTTCATATATGTGGTCAATTAATCATGACAAAGCCTATTTAAAAATAAAAATTTAGAGAACCGATAGGGGCGGGCAGTGACACCCATGTATCCAAATAAGGCAACCCATTTTGGGCATGGCCGTCTCAAAAGTCCCGTTGCGTCACATTAGACTGGTGAACTGCTGATTGGCTGAAGGGGGAAAAATATCATTGGCTGAAGGGGTTGTCAGTCAACGGTATTACTCCCGCCCAACTCCAGCCCACAGCCAATATTGCAGAATGGGCGATCAGGCCAGACTCACTCCTGGAATCAAATAGAAATGAGATTTCCGGAGGGAGGGTTTACCAGGCTACATGTGTCTTAACAGAGCCAGTAAAGCATTGTTTAAGGGCGGTTTCAGACTGGATCCATTTGAATCGAAGCGTTCCCGAGTACGCTTGGCTTCTCCCAGCTGGTCAGCATTCACACTGGCCAAAATCCTTTCGTACTCGACCATTTAATTTAGCAGTAATGGTAAATATGTGCCTCATGGGGGCGCTGTTGACTATGGGGCTTTGGAAGAGAGAATGTCATTCTCAGAAGAAAAGTCACTCTAGAGTGAATAATAAAGTTTGACTGTGTTCCTGACGATGTCTTGAGTTATAATAACAACAGATCAACAATACACAACCAAAGCAGTGTGTGCACTGGTCTTTGAAACCTCGAAATGTAACGTCGTCTGTTAATATGATATTGGCGTCACGGACGCATCCTTGGTATGACGTCACGGACTAACCCTTGGTGTATTTATCCTTATAAATACGTTCGCCACACATGTGTTTTTTGTTTATTATTTTTCACGGCTCGTGCTACTCAAACACTAGCGGGATTATTATTTCTTGTCAACATTCAAGTAGAACTATGAGAAGGTATAACCCAGCTAAAATAATGCGTCATTATAACAAATATAAAAATGATATATGATTAGCAGTCCAGTCTGTCCACTTCCTTCTCTTGGTACGGATGGATTCACACTGCCGCGTTCCGTTCCCGACTCCGCAGCAATCGGACCCGAGACTACCTCCCCAGGTGGTTTCGAGTACGGTACGGTGATGCGTTACGGGGAACGGTTCGCTACGTTCACACTACCACAACATCTGCCATGTGGTCTGGAGTGCGCACCCGGGACCTGAGTGTGAAACGGCTCTAAATGGCTGAATGATGAAGCATCTAACTTATTATTTAGTTTTTAATTGTGCAATTTTTATTTCTTGTACAATAGGAAATATCCTCCCAATTTCATATGACACATTATAATATACCATTATATATTTTTTTTTCTTCACATGTATGAAGAAAATTTATTAGTTTGATTGCTATACATTCTTGGAGTGAATACATGTTTAGATGCCTGTCAGATGGTCAGACGATGCTGCTCCGCATGTCTACGAGGGAACAAAGTAGTGTAGACAAATCCTACACGCCTTCAAACTAGACATGAGATCTGAACGGGGGCCGTAGGATCAAGTCAAAGTCGCGATGGAATGATAAATGCCGACAATTGCGGTGATCTCGCCGTACGCCCATTATTTGGTCTACACCACTTTGATAAATGAGGGCCACTGTGTCCACAGGACCTCTCTCTCTCCCACTCGCTCTCTCTCTAGTGTTTGTCTAACGATTCCACTTCAGACCGCTTCACTTCTTAGATCTTTACACTGGCTCCCTGTCCCTCAAATCAAGGACCCCAGCCTCCATAAGCCTGTAGGAGTCATCCTCCTCATCTGACTCCCCTCAATCGCGTTTGTGTGTGTAGAGCAGTGGTTTCCCAAACGTTTTAGCACAAGACCCAAAAGAGAAATTAGACGTTTGCCCGGGACCCGAAAAATAGCAGATCTACAAGCTCACACCGCGTTGCTCCGCGCCAAGCTGGAATTGTTGGTCATCGATGAAAAGTTGTGATTGTTTTGTTATGTTAAATATAACTTTTTTTTTAATATAGGAAAGGGGGGGGGGGGGAATATATATTTACGCGACCGCTAAAAATTGGTCCTCGACCCAAAGATGTGTCCCCGACCCACTGTTTGGGAAACAGTGGTGTAGAAGATCGGCCAAAACCTAGATTGGCTCTCCAGCCGATGGACATGGAGCAAAGTACAGACCCCTGGGCGACCCAGGTCAATATAGGGTTTGAGTTTCTTCTGTACTGTACTTTTATCCGCTTTTCTGTTTCATTATAATGTGTTTATTGTATTCAAATGTCCTTTTATAATGGGCCTATGCGCTCGTAAAGCTCTGTGTCTTCCCGTCTGAATGCTTAATGTTGTGCGTGAGGCTCTTTGTTTCGCTTTGTTGTTCGAAAAGAGCTGCTGTACACAATAAACTGGCCTTCGTGCCTTCAAATTAGACGAGAGCCCGCCGTAATAAGTTAACCGATTACAGTTGCCAGTCCATGGGGTGCCTCATGCAGGCACTCACCCGTCTATGCTAAGCACTTGTTTATAAAGCTCTCAACAGGTTATGGCCGCCGCTACATCACAGAGGCCCCGTTGTTTTATGTTCCATTCTCGAAGCCCTTGGTTCCTCCACTGCAGGCTTGCTGCTGTAGCGTTGCTATATCGGGCAAATACCTTTTTCTCCCCCATTCATTCTCGTTAGTTGTCCTTTAAACCAGGGGTCTTCAACGTTTTTCAGATGAAGGACCTCTTAGCTGAGAGTGAGAATAAGCAGGGACCACCACTATATTATTGTATTGTATACAATCGTGGTGCAGATTTCAGAGATAGCTTCATCTACAAGCTCATAACGCGTTGCAACACAACCGGCCTCGAGTGGTTCCAGCGTGAGAGTGAGTGGTGCTCTGTCCAAAGGTTATCCGTTGCAGTTTCACTGCAATGATATGTGTCGACCACGCACTACGGTATACGGGTGGATGAGTTTTAGGATTAGAATCCCACTGGCTCTCACCTGTGCCACACCACTCAGAACATTGCACGGGTAATTTGACTCCGATGTGGCAGTTTACTGTTGTGGTAAATGCATGAACCAGCGCTAAGTAAGGGGCAGTAATTTGCACAAAGGAATGAGTGCAGTTACTGTTGCATTAACCCTTTCAGACCGGGAACGCATCTACTTAATGTCTTCTGAATCCCAACAGTTTTCTGAAAAACGTATGTTGCTACATCAGTGGTGCTCAAACCTTTTCATGTGGAAGACCCCCAAAATGATATGTATTTGGCTGCGGATCCCCATCTAAAAATGTTTTGTTCCAGGGGACCCCCGGAAACAAAGATTTGCGTTACAAATGTTTGCTTTAAAAACATCCGTTGCTGTCCGGCAGAAACCAGCTAACTCCATTTTGACGCTTTTGCATTTCTTTCCATAAATCAGGGCCATTGAACACCCTTTACGTCTGTGTGTTGGTAAAAAAAATATTGAACCAATGAAAAGTATTAAAAAGCGCTCCTTACAAAAGCAGCTAACTCCATTGCATCCTCAAACTTTCAAACTCCACCAAAGGGGGGTGGAGTTAGCTGGTTTTGCTGATTCCAGGCTCCACCCCCTTTTGACCTCCAACCTCATTGTGAGCGTGGAGGTCCATTCAGCTGTTCTTATCAATGATGAACAAAACCTCTTAACTCCACTTTTTTTTCATTTCCTGAAAAATGAACATTTTGGAGTTAGTTGGTTTCTGCTGGACAGCAGAGATATTCAAAGATTTGCACAAATGTTCACGATTTTTCAAAAATAGTACATCTACAAGCTCATAGCGCTATGAGCTTGTAGAACTGCTAATTTTGAATATTATGCCAAATGAATCTAAAATGACACGGATACTTTCCCAGTCTTAATGGGTTAATAAAAGCTCAGTGAGTTGAGCGTGCATGTTTGCACCACCGCCACTGCTGTGCTTTGTCTGTTTGGTTGGATGGATGGATGCAGTCGTAGAACCAGGTGATGACTGGCACAAACTGGGGTCCCGGGACCCCCAGGCAGGAGGCCTTTTAACACATCGGGTGCCAAACACGGTCTGAACCGTGTTTGCGCAGAGTAGCGGTCCGGTGCCGAACACGGTCCAGACCGTGAAATATGTCTTTTTGTTTTTTTCGTTTTTCTCCACACGGGCGGGGCTAGAGCAGCTCTGGGAGTACCCATTGTGATCTTGAGAAGGATAGGCCAGATAGATCACCGGAAAAAAAAACATGGCTGCCATCCACTTCCTGTCTATTTCCTTCTTTAAAACACCTATATCTCCGAATCTGTTTCCGGTGGGGAAAACCGGTCATGCGCGATGCGCGATCCCCCCCCCATTGTAACTCGCGAGTGAAATGTTATCGTTCCAGGCTGTAGCCAGGGTCATCGCGCAACATGAATGGATGTTTTTTTTTACATGGATTTGCTCCTCGTGGAGTCTAGAGCTTTAAACAGCAAAGCGCAGTCAATGGGGAGAATGCTGGCACCCAACGTAAGTTGTTATGAAAAAATGCTGGCACCTGATGTGTTAAGTGGGGGGTTTCCAGGGGTTTCCCAGCAAATCACTGTAACCACTTTAACCCTGTGTTACACTTTGGCTATTGATACAAAAAAAATAAAACAAGCTCACAATGTGCAACATGTTGTGAGCTTGTAGATCTGCTGAAATGATTAACTCATTGACTGCCAGGAATTATTTAATTAATTCAACCGTCTACCGTCCCCTCGCCAGCGAAAACGGCGATTTCACTGTACCTTTGAAAAATCATGGAATATTCTCTGTGACCGCCGTCCTCATGGAGATCGGCTCATTACATGCACGGGGGTCCGGTAGAATCGGGGGCCGATTGGCCGTTGTGGCTTGTTTTTTTGAGAAACAAGAACAATTTACTTTTGTGAATCCTTTAACATGAAAGGAGGCGATCTTTTTGTTGTTGTGATCACATGATTTCTGGGTGTAACTGGCTGTGGAGCTTCACTTCGCTTCTCAGTCTGGAGATCATGCTATTTCCAAGGGGCGGGGCAGGCACCCAGGAGCCACGGCCTCTGATTGGTCTGTGGTGTGGGGCCAAATTCGAGTCTCTTCCTGACTTATAGGCCATCTACGTAATCGGTGACGTTTGGAAATCCGGCTCAAACAGGATGATAGCCAGTGGAAAAAACACAAGTGCTGAACGAGCGCCTCCGTCTGGATTCCAGGCTAGTAAATCCCCCTCGCCGCTCATAACCAAGTGACCCTGTCAGCGTGGACTAGTAATTGAAACCCTTGCAACTCAGTCGTAACTCAGTTTGTCTGCCCTTTAGTGGAGCCTTGTGTGTGTGTGTGTGTGTGTGTGTGTGTGTGTGTGTGTGTGTGTGTGTGTGTGTGTGTGTGTGTGTGTTTATCATGCTCTTGCAGTCACTGACCAAAATTCCTGCTGAGTTTTTTTTCAGAGCAAGGGCTTTGGTTGGGATTATCCGTGTATCAGCGAGGGTTATGCTGGAGGCTTAACCATTTTCAACTTGCCAGTTTTTTTATGTCAATATGTTCCACATAAAACAGCATTTACAGCAAATAATATTGCTTTCTATTCAATGGCATTTTTTAAAAAACACTTTACAGATCCTCGGGTTCACACAAAGGTTGTGCAACATTTTATCATTAAATAAAATAGCATTAAACCATTTAGACCGGGAACGCATCTGTGTTCCCGGTCATTTTTTGATTTCTTTAGCTATTCAAAAATAGCAGATATACAAGCTCAGCGGCACTCTATGAGCTTGCAGATCTGATATTTTTGAAAAAGCATGAATTGTGCAAATCTTTGAATATATATTCTAAGATGAGAAGAGAAAACGTATGTTGCTATACTGTATGTGGTGCTCCAACTTTTCCATGTCAAGGACCCCCAAAAGGATATGTATTTGGCTGCGGACCCCCATCTCAAAATGTGTTGTTCCAGGGACCCCCCAGAAGCACAGATCGGAGTTAAACATTTGCGCACATTTTTAAGATTATTCAAAAATAGCAGATCTACAAGCTCAAGATCTGCTATGTTTGAATAGCCAAATAAATCTAAAATGACACAGATGCGTGTCGATCTTAAAGGGTTAAAGAAAAGGTTCCACTTTCCACATTCTCTCACGTGCCTCTTGTAGTACATGTGCGTACCCATAGAGGTGTACACCTACCTCCATTTGAGAAACATGACATTCTAGGGTGATTATAACTCAAGTGGTCATTGGTGCTTTAAGCAAAGTGGAAAAAAATACATCAAATCTCTGCGAGAGCAACACACAACATTTCTGCCTACACCTTCAGGAATGCTATTACTGTACTGAACAAAATACAATTTAGAAAAACAAAACAAAACAAAAAAAACTACATGTTAATATATATAAATTGCAAAGACATGCACAAAAGTTTGTCAAAAAAAAACAGAATGTTATTATTATTTTTTATTTTTTATCCCACGATTTTGTAACCCCTATTTTTCACCCAGTGCCAATGCCTAAGCTTGTAATCCTGGGCGCTAGTCTCCCTCTGCCAGCCTGGGGAGAGCCCCCAACAGAGCTCATGCTTTAGTTAGCAGACCGCTTCTTAACACCTGACAGGGGGGAGTTTCCCCGGTAGGACGTAGCGCGTGGAAGGAACACGTTATTCCAACCAGTTCCTTTCCCCTCCATCAGGCACCCCGGCTGACCAGGGGGAGGCAGTATAGAGACCAGGATTACTGCATGTTTTTTTGTGAGGGTAACTACCCTAGTTTGCCTCTTTCTTAGGTAATATTTGACCATTTTGTATAGTTTGTTGTAATACTTTTGAGGCAATGACAAATGTACTTTAGAAATGAGCAGATACCCTCACACGTATACAGTATGTTGGTTTGTTTACCGTTGAGTGAGAAAACAATGTTGCACATTAAGCTAATCATCTGGGGACCCCCCAAATAATTTGGGGACCCCCCTGGGGGTCCCGGTCCACAGGTTGAGAACCACTGGGTTAAAGTAAAGGTGGGATCCTTGTTCAGAACTGTGATAGCTTGAGGGGAGGAAAACAAATAAAAGCGTCTTTGACACCCATGTAGGAGGATGCTTACAACCATTAACACTAACGGACAGGAATGGGGGGGGGGTTGTGTTACGGTACAACATTAAGAGTTCATTAAGCAGCTGTGTCCCCCCTGCTCGTTAAGGTTCACTCCCGTAGCTCGGGGGCCGTATATATACAGCGGCCGTATAGCTTCGGGTGGGAGGGAGGGAGAGCGCAGGTGTTCACCCTCCATGAAACTCAAACATCCCACCGTTGTTCTTCAGATGCTCGGGGGGGGGGGGGGGGGGGGGCTTTTCCCTTCCACAAGCGCTAGAACAAACCGTTGTGGAAGTGCAGGTCATTCGTAGGGATGGGACTATTCACCAGTATTACTATTAACCACAATTTTAGATGTTACAATAAATTCATCGTTTCCAGTCTAGTCATTTCCAAAACAAATCTTTCTTGGAGGTCCCTGGCACAAAGTATTCTCAGATGGTGGTCCGTGGCCAAATGCATATTATAGCTGCACTATATAACTTTCCTCTTCTACCCAGGGAATTGAACCCGGTTTCCTGCGCAAGCCTTAATATTTTTTACCATTGAGCTAATAGAGCCCGCCTGCTTGCTCAGGGGATAAATTGAATCTTGACCATCAGGTCAATATCTGTGTCAGATCGTGTGTCTAGGTGAGACGTGACCTTTTGACACGATCTAAATGTCTCAATAGAAAAGCAGGGAGACAAAATACAACCACCCAAATTAAGTTATACTGTATTAACCTACTCTACCACAGGGGTCTTCAACGTTTTCAGGCCAAGGACCCCCTAGCTGAGAGAAAGATGAAGCAGGGACCCCCTCTATATTATATAAAATTGTGTTTCAGATTAAACTTTTTGTTTTTACTTGGTCTGCTCTGTTTTCCCTCTACACCTATATCTCTTTGCCAAAAATAGCCGATCTACAAGCTCACAACGCCTCGCGCTGCGAGGCGTTGTGAGCTTGTAGATCAGCTATTGTTGGCTAAAGTTCTCCTCAGAAAAGGGATACTAGGGTTCAAGTGATTAATGTACAAAAAAACAATCATATCACACAAAGATTGTGTGGACCCCTTGTAGTAGCTCTAAGGACCCCCTAGGGGTCCCGGACCCCCTGTTGAAGATCCCTGCTCTACCATACAGATTGGAAAAAATGACATTGTAATCATTAAAAAAAGTTACATTTGGGGGTTCTTGACACGGAAAATGTTTGAGGGCCATAGATATTAGAGCTGGATTTGTGAGGGAAAAAAAGAACAAGACGGCTCAGATCACTTACAGATCCCACTCCATTCAGCTGAATGTAAACAAAAAAAAGAAGAAAAAATAAATGGCATCTAAAGAAGTCCACCTCTAACTAGATCCAGCAATAAGATGAACTACATCATTACAACACAATGGAGCATTTCTTTCTTTGTGGAGGTGAGCTGTTATTTCACTTATTGAAGTAACGAGAACAACATTGGGTCCCATGGAGGCTAATATCCTCAGTAATTGGACATGAAACTAAGAAAAAAGTTCACTCGGGTGCAAGGTGGGGGATTTGAATATAATACAATTTTTATCTGATGTTTGAACTAAGGCATTTTGGCATTTTATATGTACCGAAGCCACAGCTGGGTAGATGTGATTACATAATGGAAGGATTAATTAATACCGGCTTCTGTGAAGTCTTCAAAGTTTTGCAAGTGCAGATTTTTTGACCTGAACACAAAAGTTATTTATTTCTTTGCCTTGAAGGGGAGAAATAAGCTTTTTCTCCTCTGTGTGCGTGTGCGTTTGTGTGCGCGTGGGTGTGTATACAAGTGCCTTCCGTGCACACGCCTGTTTGTATTCAAGGTGTGAGAAAAGTGCACAGTACATGATGTACCCGCCATATGGCTTGATCTCAGGTGAGTCGCAGTCGGGGGGGGGGGGGGGGTGTGTGTGTGTGTGTGTGTGTGTGTGTGTGTGTGTGTGTGTGTGTGTGTGTGTGTGTGTGTGTGTGTGTGTGTGTGTGTGTGTGTGTGTGTGTGTGTGTGTGTGTGTGTGTGTGTGTGTGTGTGTGTGTGTGTGTGTGTCACACAGCAGTCAGCCATCTGTGCCTGCATCACTTCAAAGGCAACACTCGCCTCAGTAGAATGAATTATTGAGTCGGGGTTTTTTTAACACGTTTTCCGTTGAGCGTTTTGTTGGCGCTCAACAAAGGCAAGCGCGAAGGATGTGTTCTGTTCCTCCAACATCCAGGGTGTCAACAGCAACCCCCCAGCCCCATCCCCAGCCCCCCACCCCACCTGCTATCACTGTACTGTCCTGGTTTGGAGAATCTACAATGCACATTCAGGGGCCGTCGTTTCCCAGATTCATTCACAGGAGCCCTCTCGATCAGGGGGTTCCCAGGCTTCAAAATATTTCGCGGCCCACCCATTTGACAGATGGGTGGGCCGCGTGCTTCTTCAGAGCGTGTTTATGTTTAATTTTAATGATCAATCGATCGATTGTGTTCCGGCTTGGATCATTGGAACTAACTATTCATCGGTATCACAGTGAAAACACATGCATTTTTCTGCACATGCATGTCTTAGTGCCCCTTGCAATACCCTCGCCCGACCCACTGGTTCGGAATCGCTGATCTAGAACAAGGGTTCCCGAACTTTTTAGGCCGCGACCCCCCAAAACAATCATACTGGGGACCCCCAAAACAATCATATTTGAACTGGGGACCCCCAAAACAATCATATTTGAACTGGGGACCCCCCCCCACCCTGACAAGCACTTGGAATTGTAGGCATTACATTTAGGTTATCTCGATTCCACAGATAAATATTGGAAAATAGCCGAACTACATGAACCCCTGTCGGCTACCCTCGTCCGCATGGCTACTTGCCAGGGCCCTCGCCAAATGTCTCCGCTAACACCCCTGGTAAACTTTGAACTCTCCCTTGCTGTCACCGGCAACCAAGCACTCCTGCTCAGTGGTGGAAAAAGTACTCAAATGTTTTACTTAAGTAAAAGTATCAATGCTGCAATGTAGTATGTATTGTAATGTACTCCGTTACAAGTAAAAATCCGGAATCAAAAATGTACTTGAATAAAAGCACAAAAGTATTGGTATCAAAATGTACTTAAAGTATCTAAAGTAAAAGTACTAAAATGTTTGAAAATAGCCCAAGTATGAAATAGGCCTAAAGTGGTTAATGTATGTTTCATGATATCATCATTTATATCTGAAAAGTAACTAGTAACTAAAGTTATCAAATAATTGTAGTGGAGTAAAAGTACAATATTTGCCTCTGAAATGTAATGGAGTAGAAGTAAAAGTATTGGAAATTGGAAATACTCCAGTAAAGACAAGTACAAATACCTACAGTAGTATGACACTCAGCCTGAATTTTCATTTTGTTTCACTCCATTATTCAGTCTGAAAGCCCTCTCATAGACCATATTCACACAGCGGCCATATTGGAATTTAACATTGAAAGTGCCGCCACCCCGGGTGGCTACTTTCATTGACTTCATAGAAACATGGCCGCCGTGTGAATATGGTCTATTGCAGCCGATTTCTGAGATGGGGGCGTGGCCAAAGTGGGACTCTTTGGCGATTGGTTCATACTGGATTATCCCGATCCCGATTCGTCGTACAGATTTTCAACCGAGAAACACCCGCCTTCGACAGCGTCACCAGACCCTGAATGCGAGGCAAACGATTCAGGGGGTGGAGCCAGGCTAACAAATACCTCCAAAGTGTACTTAATTACAGTACTTAACCCATTAAGACCTGGAACTGTGTCATTTTTAGATTTGAGCTAAAAAGCATTATTTTGCACTTTGGGCTATTCAAAAATAGCAGATCTACAAGCTCATAGCGCGGCACCGAGTGCCGCGCTATGAGCTTGTAGATCTGCTATTTTTGAAAAATCGTGAAAATGTGTGCAAATCTTCTGAATATATATATATTTTTAAAGCGAACATTTTTAACTCAAATCTTTGCTTCTGGGGGTCCCTGGAACAAAATATTTTGATGGGGGTCCACGACCAAATACATATCATTTTGGGGGTCCTGGACATGAAAAAGATTGAGCACCACTGATATAGAAATGTAGAAACATTCATTTTTCAGAAAACTGTTGAGATATAGGAGACATGTAGAATCGGCTTCAGGTCTCAATGGGTAAATGTACTTGGTTACTTCCCACCACTGAGTTTTGGACAAAACAAGGTTTCCACCCAACAGATATATATTAAACTGTGAACGCTTGCCTAAGTGTTGCGGCAGGCAGGCTCGGTGGCGCATTCACACTGTGAAACCAATATAGAAAGCAGTGTATTTCACATGATTGTATCTACTAAATGGAAGCCTGATTATTGCACTGAAATCCACAGCATCTACAGAGATTTCGTATAAAAAGGCAACGGTGAGGCGTCGGTGAACGGGTGTGTAATTCATCCAGGGTTGCAGCAAGGAATTCATGGGCTCTCTGCCATGTCCAAAAACTGTTACTTTTCAGAATTCAAATTCAAAAGTATCCGAAATAGCAGATCTACAAGCTCAAAACGCGTCGCATTGTGAGGCGTTTTGAGATTGTAGATCTGCTATTTTGGATACCTTCGTGTGACACTGTAGTATGTGATAAAGTAGGGCATTAACCCGGTAAGACCGGGAGCGCATCTGTGTCATTTAAAGTCTTCTTTGGGCTATTCAAAAATAGCAGATCTACAAGCTCATCTACAAGCTCATTGTAGATCTGCTATTTTAGAAAAAAATTGAAAGTGTGTGCAAGTCTTTGTCAAATGTCTCAACAAATGTCTTCATTTTTCTGAAAAAAGGATTGTTGCTATATCAGTGGTGCTCAAACTTTTTCTTGTCAAGGAGTAGGACCCCCCAAAATGATATGTTTTTGGCCGCCGATCCCCATCGAAATATGTCGTTCCAGGGACCCCCCCAGAAGCAAAGATTTTAGTTAAAAATATTGTTTAAAAAATCAACACATAATGTTAAATATTTTTCAATAACAGCAGATGTAGGAGTGCCGCGCTACGAGATTGTAGATCTGCTATTATTGAAAAGCCCAGAGTATAAAATAGTGGTATGTGTTCCCGGTCTTAATGGGTTAATTATGAAAAAACATAAAAAGTTTAAATATGGAGATGAGAGGTTTCTGCCCTATGAGACTTGACACCTGATAGATACAGACTTCAGTCCCGGCGTATTTTCAACGATTCAGTTTCATTTTTCATGTGTTTCTTTTCTTTTTTTCATTAAGCAATAATGTTTAAAAAAAAAGTTGTACAACTTGAAAAGGGAATCTAGACAATGTTTAATATATGGGGCGAGTTTATACATTTCATGGATATATGTTACATCTTGGAACAGCAATAACATTACTGCCGATGTTCTGGGATTAATTTGTGGAAAAGCAATAGCTATGGTTATTTTTATATGCATGGGGGAGTCCTCCATTTTATTGTATTTGTTGGCTTTTCCTATTCTCTATAATCTTGGGATTATTTTTAATCTTTTGTATGGGTGGCTTATACTGTGTTTGACTACTTATCTAAGTATCATGTAAGTGTGGGGGATAAAAAAAAAACAGACACACAAACAAACAATTAATTAATGTGGATAGAAATACAAAAGACTTGTTTAGTCCATGTGCCTGCATGGCAGTGTTGATTTTGTCAACTAAAACTATGACGAAATATGTTTGTTGACTACTTTTTTTCACTGATGAAAACTAAATATAAACTAAGCTATGATGACTAAAACTAAGACTAAATAAACTGACAGTATCGTCAACAAATAAAAGCTAGGACTTATGGAGGGACTAGTGGAGAAGAGATCCAGTAGAACTCAAGTAATTTTATGTTTGATTTCGCTCGGTGTTGCGCTCTGAAAATAGCCGATCTACAAGCTCACAACGTGTCGCGCTACGGCATGTTGTGATCTTGTAGATCGGCTATTTTCAGCATGTAACCAAGCGTAAAATCGGCCATTACGACGCCATCAGGACTAAATCATCTGTAGATTTAGTCGACTAAAATGGTATGATATTTGGTCGAATATAACTAGAAAAAAAATAAAACATTTCAGATGACTTAAAATATGACTAAAACTAAATGGAATTTTATTCAAAAGACTACGACTAAAACTAAATCAAACACTGCTGTTGCGATGTGACACGTTGTGAGCTTGTAGATATGCTATTTTATGCTAGTACTTACTTTTGGTACTTAAAGTATATTTTGATGCCAATACTTTTGTACTTTTACTCAAGTAAGTTTTGAACAGAGGCCTTTTACTTGTAACAGAGTATTTCTACATTGCAGTATTGATACTTATACTTTAGTAAAACATGCGAGTACTTTTTCCACCACTGCCCGGCTTTAACACAATGAGTGCCAAAACAAATGTTTTGCAAATACACCCGTGGAGTGCCATAAACCTATTTTTTTTTAAAAAGGGACGTCATCCCAAAAAAACACGCATCCGCCCCAATGATGGGATCTTGAGAAAAAGGTCCATAATCTCCATATCTTTTTTCTGTGGTCAAAACCAGCCCTTTTCGACGCGCGATCTCTCTGCAATGGCGGATTGCGGTAGTAAATGTTATTGTTCCAGTCGTTAGACGGGACCCTCGGCCATCGCCCAGACACCTTTTGTTTAAATCCGGGTCCTCGTTGTGGCTTCTGCAGCTCTAAAAGCATTCTGCTTCTACGGGCCGACAGCGTGGAATAAACTCCCATTACACCTGAGACAGGCAGCCTCTGTGGATAGCTTTAAAGCACAGCTCAAGACCTACTTATTCACTCTTGCTTTTAGTTGATTTTTTTGGTTGATTTTTAAATATCTGTGTTGTTATCCATGTCCTCACTGTGTTGCCTGATTCACTGCCTTTTGCTATTATGTTGTTTTATGCTGTTGCTATTCTTTTTTGCTTTATTGTTAAATTAGTTGTAATTGTAATTGTAGTCTTGCTCTGTAATGCACTTTGAGCTGCATTTCATGTCATGAAAGGTGCTATACAAATAAAGTGTATTATTAGTATTAAAAAGATTGCCAATAAACGGTAAAAAACGCTGGCACTGGCTATACCCTGTTTTAAAAAACCTCTGGCACTCAATGTGTTAACTATGAGGAGCAGTGGGCAATGGCAGTTAGGCCCTTGGTATCTAGCTAGTAGCAATAGTAACATAGGAGTCTGAGGGTGACTAACAGACAAAAAGGAAGGTGACAGAGATGAGCGTTTGGTGAAAGGAGATGGTACTAAGGAAGGATTGAGGGGAAGGTAGAGAGAGAGAGAGAGAGGAGGGAGGAGGCGTAGGGAGCATTAGGGAGGAAGAGGAGTCATGTGGGAGGCAGCAGAAAGGCGAGGCAGACATTTTGACAGCCCCTCTGTCGGTTCTTTTTTTTCCGTGTGTTTGCTTTCCTCTCCCCGTGCGCCTTTACCTGTCAACCTATTCACATGTTTGAGCTGTGTGTGTGTGTGTGTGTGCGTGTGCGCGTGTGTGTGTGCGTGCGCACATGGGCACGCCGTGCCACACTCATGCACGCACGCACACACACACACACGCACGCGCGCGCGCGCGCACACACACGCCCTCCTCCCGTTCCGGAACAAGGTGGGATTCCTCCATGGGGATTGAAGTTGTCAGCAAACAGGCGGGATCGTTGCTTTGTCGCGCGGCGGTGGCTGCTATCTTGTCTATGTGATAAGGAACTCCACAGAGTTCCTTATCCCCACTATCGGGGGGGAGGGGAAGGGGGGGGCGGGGGAGACCAGAGGCAGCTGTGAGCTAAGGCCACCATTACAACCACTTAGACCCTTTAGACGTGGTGAACTTGACCTGAGTCGACTCTTTTATGTCACCCGCTTTTTAGTGCCAACGACCCCTAAATTTGTTTGGCCGCAGACCCCCACCTGAAAATATGTTGTGCCAGCAGGGACCCCCAGAAGCAAAGATTTGTGTTAAAAGTGTTCTCCTTTTAAAAATAAAGATTTAAAGATTGCACACATTTTCAAGATTTTTCAAAAATAGCAGGCACTGAGTGCCGCGCTATGAGCTAAGGATAAAAGGGTTAAAATGATAGTGACGCTTTACTATTTTTCTCAGGACCCCCTGGTATCCCCCCAAGGACCCCTGGGGGTCCCCGTACGCCACTTTGAGAACCAATGCTCTAGACCAGTGACTTCTACGCCCCTTTTCCTTATCAGACTACTGCATACATAGAAAATGTTGACATAAAAAAAATCAAATTGTGATGTCAATATGTGATGCAAATATGTATTACGTTATACTTGGTAACAGTTGTGCCAGTCAAGTTTTTGATTCCATTTGGTTTAAAACTTTACAGATCATAAGGCTCACACAAAGTGTCTTAATATTTCATGATTAAATACAGCAGCCAGACAGGGGGTCCCCAGCAAAATTAGTTAACATAGCATCACAATAATTTTAACCACTTTATACATGTATACGTTGGCCATTCCAAAATAGCAGATCTACAAGCTTGCAGTGCGGCACAAAGTGACACACTTTGAGCTTGTAGATCTGCTATTTTGTAAATGTTTTGAAAAATACATTTGAATAAAATAACACACATCTTCTCAAAAGAAGGCTTTTTAGATGGGGGGGGGGGGGGGGGTCGCATTGTGAGCTTGTAGATCAGCTGTTTTCGCTACTTTAGTGTGACACTCTTGTACGACAAAGAAGGCCATTCATTTACGAAAAAACATTAAAACAAATTGAGATTTGGAGAAATAAGGTTCCTTCCTTACAGCAGTGTTAAGCAGTGGTGTAAAGTAACTAAGTACATGTACTTACTGTAAGTACAAATAGAAGATTTTTCTACTTTTACTTCTACTCCATTACATCTCAGAGGCAAATATTATACTGTTACTCCACTACAATTATTTGATAACTTTAGGTACTAGTTACCTTGTAGATTTTGATTTTTATTACAAAACATACATTAACCACTTCAACCCTATTTAAACTTTGGCTATTTGAACATATCCAAACTACAAGCTCACAACGCGTGACATTGCAACACGTTGTGAGCTTGTAGATCAGCTATTTTCAAATATTATTTTAGACATTCTGCATAACGAGTACTTTCACTTTTGGTCATCTAAGTATATTATATATATATATATATATATATATATATATATATATATATATATATATATATATATATATATATATATATATATATATTTATTTTTTTTACTTTTACTCAAGTACATTTTGATTACCAGACTTTTACTTGTAACAGAGTATTTCTGCATTGCAGTATGGATACTTTTACTTAATTTAGTACTTTTTTTCCACCCCTGGTGTAAAGTATAGTATTCCTATTGATATTGACCGGCGCTCCCCCACCGCGGGCTGCATTCGGCCTCTTTGAAGTCGGCCTCTTCTTCATTCTGATGTGGTCCGCCCTCAGACGGGCCTTCGGCGCTGCGTTGTCGGCCGTGACAGCTTCTTCACCAGGCCAC
This sequence comes from Gymnoscopelus braueri, assembly GCF_963280865.1. Classification (NCBI taxonomy): domain Eukaryota; kingdom Metazoa; phylum Chordata; class Actinopteri; order Myctophiformes; family Myctophidae; genus Gymnoscopelus; species Gymnoscopelus braueri. The sequence goes on along the minus strand of NC_137622.1, from coordinate 4,820,933 downwards.
TGTAAAAGACTGTGTTTTTATCCCACCGATAAAAACATAAAAACAAGAGAGAGGTTCTGGATTCAATAATTAACCCATTAAGGCCTGAGTCCGATTCTTAAAATGACAGTTTTTTAAAAATATATACAAAATATTTGTTCAAAATGTTTCAAAAATAGCAGATCTACAAGCTCATAGCGCGGCACTCGCACAGTAAAACCTGCAAGGAGGGTTTAAAAATCCATCAAGGCAGAATGAGATGTTTTTTGCCTAGCAGCAATGATGTCGACGCAACGCACAGAAGAACGGCCACTTCTGGTCAGACGAAGGAGGAGCCAGGCCCGGAGGCAACCCCACAGTGCCTGGCGCCTCCTAGTGTCGCTAAGCAAAGTTTGTTGTTTACCCAGGGTGTTGGACTAAGTTAACACTTATTTACAGCCAGGCCCTGCATGGAAGCCTTGCTCAAGGGCTATTCAGCGGTGATTCATGATTGATGTGATGAATTGGGGAATCGAACTAGGGACCTTCCGGTATCAAGGCCGCCCCTCTAACCACTAGGCCACCGCTGCCACGCTGACACTTGCTGTTCACATCTCACCTGCCACCCTAAACCCTAAACCCCCAATTAGCACTGTCTCTTGCTCCCCTCAAGAGACAGTGGGGGCAGTAGCCAGTGTTGCCAGATGCTGTGAGAGAAACAAGCAACCAAGTCTAGGAAAACCAGACCAAAAGAAGCGAGTATGGGCCACAATACATCAGCTATTTGAAAATAGCAGATCTACAAGCTCACAATAGATCGGCTATTTTCAAATAAAATCTTGCGGGGAAATTATAATAAGCAGATATGGCAACCCTGGCAGTATAGCGTGCCACTTGGACACAGGCCGGGGTCTAGATCAGCCTCGGTCAGGTCGCCTGGAGGAGGGTGTGTGTTGCGAGACCCGAAACACCCAGTGACTCCAGTTAACAGCAATGATGATGTGTCCAAGTGTGTGCATCGGTCGATGTTTTTATTCACAGCAAAAGTACGAAAGTAATGGCACCACAATTATGCAGAACGTTCCATTTCACAATTTTGTCACAATGTTTCGAAAATAAAAGCATTCATCTGTATCTACAAAAGTAACTTATAACTAAAGTCGTGAAATAGCTGTAGTGGAGTAAAACATAAATACTTTTCTTTGAGATGTAGGGGTGCATGCGAGAGATAGAGGTTTAGAAAATAAACGCTGAGAAAGCCTATAAACTAAAAACGTGCCTGACTCTTTTATTTTTGCAGTACTCCCACCCTACCACTGCATGCGCGCACACACACAACACACACACACACACACACACACACACACGCACACGCACACGCACACGCCCGCACGCACACAATATGGAGATATCCCAGTCATTTACTTGACATACTCGGCTCCCCCTGAGCAGTTCTTGATGTATGGCAGGGGGTCCATATTCATTGTAGCCCGGAGTTAAAACCACGGCACTCTCCTCCCCGCATGCACCAATGTGGATTCATCATGGAGATATGGGAGGTGGGGGTCCCGTCTCCTGAAACGGCTGTAAATCACCGGGTCCAGGTTTTTTTTCTTTTTCAATATCCTCTGACGTGCCGCAGAGAGAGGCTGAAAATGTACTCATCTAACCCATTCGAACCGGGAACGCATCTGTACTTTGGCTATTCAAAAATAGCAGATCTAGAAGCTCATAGCGCGGCACTCGGTGCCGCGCTATGAGCTTGTAGATCTGCTATTTTTGAAAAATTGTGAAAATGTGTGCAAATATTTGATTATATATATATTTTTAAGCAAACATTTTTTACTCAAATCTTTGCTTCTGGGGGGTCCCTGGAACAAAATATTTTGAGATTTGGGGTCGGCGGCCAAATACATATCATGTTGGGGGTCCTTGACATGAAAAGGTTTGAGGTCCACTGATATAGCAACATAGGTTTTTTTCAGAAAACTGTTAGGATTTAGAAGACCTTCTGTAGAATCGGAATCTCAGGCCTTAATGGTCTAATTTCTGGTGACGTTGAGGGATGATTAGTGTTCGCTGCAGGCACTTCACGTACGCAGCGCTCGCTTCGCTCGCCGGCCCCACAGCTCCGGGAATGTGGCGGATTATTCAAAATCCTGCTCTGACCTCCAAAGAACCGTCAAAAAACGGGCCAAGCGGGAGAGTATGAGAATGGAGTGGAAGATCAGTTGGAACAGTGAGAGTAGTGTGTGGCTGGGAGGGGGGGCTTACAAGCGATAAGAGACTTCAGAGGGAGAGGGAGACGGAACGGCGTAGAGAAGCCCCTCTAACACCCCCCCCCCCCACCACCACCTGAGCAGGTCACCTCGCTTATAAGATCTCGGAGGAGGAGGAGGAGGAGGACGTGGCGTGGAGCCTTTAAAGGAGTAGTTCACCCCAAAACATGACTTATTTTTCTATCAATTACACACGCCATGAAGCCTTAAAATCAAGGATAGAGTAATTATTTTTTTCACATCCCTAATAATTTGACGAGTGCCGGGTGGCTGCTCAGTAAGACTCCGCCGGTATCAAGTGGTAGGGCTATCAAATGGGGGTGGGGGGGGGGCATAGAGTTATAATATATAGAGGGCGGATTGCCCCGCCCCCAGCAATTCATTTCTATTAAAGTGCTCAGTGGCGTTTTGAAGCACCCGGAAGTAAGAATAGGAACCAAATGGAACCAATATGAATCAATGGAATGGATCCATGGGTCGTGACGCGTCGTGAGCATGCGCACAAAAAAATGTATGACCGGGTGTGTATCCGGTAGGAGACACAAATAATCTACTTTGTGTCTCCTACCGGATACATTAGCCGGTAGGAGACGGGAATCAAATTATTGGCTTAGGAATACCACAAAACAAAAATAAATCCATGATTCAAGGCTTCATGGGGTGTGCAATTGATAGAAAATAAGTCATTTTTTTGGGTGAACTACTCCTTTAAGGGTCTTTTTCTCCCCAAATTAGTTATGTCAAATGATCCCATTTCTTTGTTGTCACTGATGTTGGCTCACCTGCCAGTGAGGAGCCCCCCACCGGGAGGACGCACTGTTGTAGCCAGTGAGGAGTCCCCTCACTGGCATTGCAGTGGAGTAAAAGTACACTATTTGCCTCTGAGATGTAGTGGAGTAGAAGTAAAAGCATTGAAAATCGGAAATTCTCCAGTAAAATAAAAGTACCTCAAAAGTGTTCTTAAGTATAGCACTTAAGTAAATGTACTTTGTTACTTTACACCACTGGTTATATTTGAGCACAGTAAATACCTCAGGACCATTCTTGTGCTTGTATATCATCACAGTCAACATACAGGCCCTACAAGCTCAGAACGCGTGGCGATGCGGCAACCTTTTGTGAGCGTGTCGTGTGGCTATGTCCCTACTTTTGCAACACTTAGAAAGTGACAGTGGTTATGTTTGTTCGTGGGGTTTTATACATATTGAACCACTGGAAAGTATTAGCGCACAGGTCACGAGAATATTTGGTTAAAGTAACTAAATAAATTTACTCAAGTACTGTACAATTTTGAGGTACTTTTACTTTACCGGAGAATTTCCAATTTTCAGTGTTTTTACTTCTACTCCACTACAACTTAGAGGCAAATATTGTACTTTTACTCTACTGCAACTATTTGAAAACTTTAGTTACTATTTACTTTGTAGATTTTGATTATTATTACAAAACATACATTAACCACTTCTCGGCCATTTGAAAATAGCATTGTGAGCTTGTAGATCTGCTATTTTCAAAAGATTCTTATATATGTTGAAACTTGTGAAATGGAACATTCTGCATAATGAGTTATTTTACTTTTGTACTTAAGTATATTTTGATACCAATACGTACTTTTATTCAAGTACATTTTGAATTCCGGACATGTACTTGTAACAGAGTATTTCGACATTGCAATATTGATACTTGGATGGATACTTTTTCCACCACTGGCATTGGAGTAGAAGTAAAAGTTATGAACATTGGGAATACTCCAGTAAAGTACAAAAAAAAGCCTCACAATTGTACCTATAAGTACAGCGCTTGAGTCAATGCACTTAGTTTACTTTCCACCACTGAATATAACTGCAGTAACAGCAAGCTTGCACAAAATAATTTCACCCACTCCTTTGTACTGGGTGTGAACTTGTGAAGTAGCAATAAAGTTGAGTTGGAGTTAGTTCCGGAAGACCTGGTTTTGGAACAGGCCGTGCCGTACGGCGCGTTAAGTGGCGGCAATTAAGAGCACGGCACACTGCACCGAGGGGATTTTAATTAATGAGCGCAACCTGCGTCTGACATTTGGAATAAGAGATGCGGCCTGGCACTCGCATAGGCACACTGGCACGTGCTGTTATGCGTGAACACACACACACACACACACACACACACACACACACACACACACACACACACACACACACACACACACACACACACACACACACACACACACGTACTACGTACGTACGTACACACACACACACACACACGCACGCACGCACGCACGCACGCACGCACACACACACACACACACACGCGCACACACACACACACAGTCCCCGCTGCGTGCTAATAATGGTTTACTCCAGTGGTCTGCCATTACACAGCTGCCTCATAGAACACAGAGGTAAACTTAACCAGCAACCCCCTAGTGACCCAAATAACACAGACGTGTGAACATGCAGGTTGTTATTATTATTATTACAACTGGGCTATGCTGGAAGGAGTCGGCAGAGCGCTTTCTTAATCCCAACCTTTGGCGAGTAATCCTCGTCCCATGTCAATGTGCTTGGGACAACTATTAATAGAATAATTAATTGTCCGAGTTTTTTATTTTGATAGTCACTGTCTGGGGATTTTATTTTGAAAAACCATGTCTGGTATGTCTAAAGATATGAACTTTTAACCCTGGGGGGAATCCTATAATAGTAGACGAACGGGCGGGCGGACGGACTGAATAACTGACCGACTCCACAAACTCATGACAATCAGTCTTGCTCCAAAGCCAGGGATGTTCCAGTATTCTTGTTCTCTTTTCCCACCAAGCTCAACACAGAAACATACTGTAAACTAGAAAAGTGGGCTCCTCAGAGCACAGGTCTCCGCCAGGCCGGGTTGCCTACCCAGGGCCCTTTGGAAGCCAGTCATAGGCAATTGGAATGGGGTCTGACTCATACATCTTGATCATATGACCCTAGTGTGTTTTGAAGAAACACATACAGTATGGCAGATAATGTAATCTGGCACAGATAAATTGCGAATCCAGGGGGGCAGGGTGTCCCCAGTGTCATGGCTGGCTCAAATCCATGACAAATAAGGGAACATCAGGTGTAGAATCAATAACACATGTTTATTAAAGAATTAACCTAACCTGGATGGCATAACTGAACAGATGAGATAAGGATACTGTGAGGTGTGGAGTCAGTAAATCAGTGGTGTATGAATGTGTATACTATGGATGTGTGGAACATGGTGTAGTGCAGGTGTGTGGATGGAAAGCCGAGCCTATAAGAAAAAGAATATGGAGCACTGAGGGGAGAGTGCTGGCAGGTCTGAGTACTTGAGTAAAAGTACAAAAGTATTGGTATCAAAAGGTACTTAAAGTACCAAAAGTAAAAGTACTAAAATGTTTGAAAATAGCAGATCTACAAGCTCACAACGCGTCGCGAGCTTGTAGATTAGCTATTTTCAAATAGCTTATGTATAAAATGGGGCTAAAGTGGTTAATGTATGTTTTACAATGTAATCATTCATATCTGCAAAAGTGCAAAGTAACTAGTAACTAAAGCTTTCAGATAATTGTAGTGGAGTAAAAGTGCAATATTTTCCTCTGAGATATAGTGGAGTAGAAGTAAATGTATTTAAATTTATAAATACTCCAGTAAAGTGAAAATACCTCAAAATTGGACTTAAGTACAGTACTTGAGTAAATATACTTAGTTACTTCACACCACTGGCCACGGGGCACCCACTTTGAGAAACCCTGCCCTATAGGGAGGTCGTTAGTTATTGCTCCACACTCCCTAGGGAGCAGGGACGGAGGGGCAGGCTTTCTAAGTCCTCCAATTATCCCCCCCCCCCCCCCCCCCCACCCCCCCCCCCTTTAACACACACACAGACACACACCGTTTGTTACAAGCTCTGCAAAGTTTGGAAGTAAAAGAGCAAAATAAACAACTCATAGTGCAACGTTACTCTGCATGAACGTTGTGTAGAGTTGTCAGTGTTCACCAGAGTGGTGGAAGTGCATTTCTCCATCTGACCAAACTGAGGTGAGTTTCTACAGGTGACTTAGCTTAGCTAATTAGCTGCTTAGCATTAAAAGAATTGATGGAATTGCGAGTTTAATTTCACTCTTATTTTACTTGGTAAAGCAACAACTAGTCAGGATGAAGCATTGTTGTGTTGTGTGGTGTGATGTGAAGTGAATATGTTGTATTGTTGAGCTGTGTTTGATTGTGACGCTAAGACAGGCTATGCAGGCCTAGTCAGTGGTGTAAAGTAACTAAGTACATGTACTCAAGTACTGTACAATTACTTTACTGGAGTATTTTAAATGTTCAATACTTTTACTTCTACTCCACTACATCCCAGAGACAAATATTTTACTCCACTACAATTATTTGAAAACTTTGGTTACTTATTTGGATTATTATTACAAAACATACCACTTCAGCCCTATAGCCTATATAGTTAGGCTATTTGAAAATAGCCGATCTACAAACTCACAACGCGTCACATCGTAACGCTTTGTGCATAATGAGTACTTTTACTTTTGGTACTTTAAGTATATTTTGATGCCAATACTTTTGTACTTTTACTGAAGTAAAGTTTGAATACCAGACGTGTACTTGTAATAGAGTATTTAAAAAATGCTGTATTGGTACTTTTACTCAAGTAAAGATTTTTAGTGCTTTTTGCACTACTGGGCCTAGTAAATCACTTTACACATTCATCAGGATCCTGGATGGCTTGGTTCCAGGCTTAACTCCAGGCTTAACTTTTTTATAGAAAATATTTTCGGAAATCTCCATGGGAAAAATTAATGGGTTTTCTATCTGTGACACCTCAAAATGGCCACCACTGCTATGCCCTATACGTGTATGGGTATTTGCACATTTATAAAGTTACAATGTCATGACTTTTAATACTAAATTGGCCAAATGGTCAAATATTACGTAAGAAAGAGGCAAACATTGTGAAAATAGCCGATCTACAAGCTCTACGTATACTAGGCTGTGTATGCTGTGACAGGATACAGTATACGTATACTAGGCTGTATGTTGTGACAGGATACAGTATATGTATACTAGGCTGTATGTGTTGTGACAGGATACAGTATACATATACTAGGCTGTGTATGTTATGCAGTTATGACAGATACAGTATACGTATAGGCTGTATGTTGTGACAGGATACAGTATACGTATATGGCTCTCGGTTACTTGAATTAATCTTTCTTTCTTTCAGATACTCAAGGCTGGCAGAGGTGTTTCAGGGGACACACCCCCCTCCCCCCTCCTCTTCATTATAAGCGTGGACTGTGAAGACAGGCCATCAGTGGAGGAGGGGAGCAAGAACTGGGCTTCACTACTACAACTAGGAGGTCTAGATGACTCTCTAATGTAGTCTTTTTTTATTTTATAAACACACACACAAACACACCCCACACACACACCCACCCACCCATTCAACCCCACACACGTACATATGACGATGCAGATGACATCTGCAAATGCCATCTGCAAATGCCTTGAAGACTGAGGTTCTCACCTACAGTGTAACCTCCCAGACCATCCACCTCTAATAAAGTACTGGTGAAGCTAACCAGAGAGATGTAAAGTACTGTTGAAGCCAACCAGATGTACGGAGGATGGAGATGTAAAGTACTGGTGAAGCCAACCAGATGTACGGAGGATGGAGATGACGGGAGACGCCCGCTGGAAGGCTCATCCGAGGATGCCCTGCCCTAGAGAACGAGACCTGGAGATCTCTCTCTATCCATGGGTTTGTCTGCATGGGGGATTCCTCCGAAGACTTGGTCCGCACGGTCGAACGGCCGAAGACCTTGTCCTTCTTGGGGTTTCCCCTGAAGACAGCTGATGGAGACGGCTCAAAGTAGGATCCTTTTTAGGGCTGTCAAGATTATGACATTTTACTTGACTTTTTAATGGTCGCTCAAATGATTGTGATTAACTAGGCCGAATTAATTAATTATTGCGTCGTACACTGAACATTGTAACATTATTAATAAAACTGTGTCTAAAAGGTGCACGGGTCAGATATGACAAATAACTTGCATAACTGAATAACTTTATACTTGAAAAAAAAACATGAAGTGGAGAACATGGAAAAAAACAGGAATAGTGGAAATAGCAGTCTGCTATTTCCACTATTTTTTTTAATGTTTGAAAACTTATCGACATTTTTCAATATGGAAATGATTATGTCGATTATCCGAAAAGGTTTTGCGATTATCTCAAATACTTGCGATCAGGTGATCATGTAATAATTGTGACATACCTAATGTTTCCTTTTCCTTTGCTGGATGCTGCTGCTGCTGCAGTTTGTGTTGTATGATGTTTTTGTTGTGTGTTGTTCGTGTTTGATGCTGTTCGTGTCATGTGCTGATGTGGTTCAAGATGTACAGTAGCTCTGTTGCTGCCATGTTGAGGCCCGGTGTGGCAGTGAAACATGTTCAGCGACTGTTGGTTTGTGCCTCTGGAATTGAAGGCTGATTTGAATCTACACTATTATGTCGGTTGTGTGTGTGTGTGTGTGTGTGTGTGTGTGTGTGTGTGTGTGTGTGTGTGTGTGTGTGTGTGTGTGTGTGTGTGTGTGTGTGTGTGTGTGTGTGTGTGTGTGTGTGTGTGTGTGTGTGTGTGTGTGTGTGTGTGTGATAGAGAACATTTGCATTAAACATTTTTAGACAGTTCTCTGTAAATCCGGGCCATTTGAAAAGGTCACTTTTTGGTAGGTACCAAAAGGTTTTTTTTTTGGTGTAAAGTGTGGGGGGGAGACCAAGTTTCGGACACTGCATTCATGATTTGCGGCACTTTGTTCCATCAATGTGTTTTGCAAATATGACCTGCTGGTGGCGCTATAACAAGCCAATGTTAAAAGGGTGGCATTTGTTCCTCAACATAGTGTGAATGTGCGTTCAAAATTTGACCGCAATCGGACGCTGCGTTCATGATTTGCGGCATTTTGTTCAAAACAAGCCACTACTGTAAACTTTAGATGTGAATCTTAGCCAATCAGGATGGAATATGAAAAATCAAACCGATCCGTCTTGATCACATGACTATAGAGATCATGTGTACCGATGTGCGTGAAATTTGGATAAAATCGTTAGGAGTAATATAAATACATAAGTCGGCCTCCTGGTGGCACTATAAAAGGCAGATGTGAAAAATGCAGGGCAAAGGTTTTTCCTTGGCCTCTAGGGAGTGCGCATACAAGTTTTACACAGATCGGTGCAGTTATAGGTAAAAAAACGAATCGGCCTGTTATAGCGCCACCATGAGGCTGATTTAAACATTTTCAAGTGCCATTTCTTCCTCGGCATAGTGGGAATGTGCGTGCGAAATCTCACGGAAATTGCATGCTGTGTTCATAATTTGAGGCATTTTGTGTGCACAGTTTCGCTGCAATCAAGCCAACAGTGCCGGAGATTAGCTGTACACAGACAGACAGAATGACACACGGACGGTCGGACGGACGGACGGACGGACACACGGACGGACGGACAGGGTGCAAAACACACTCTTGCCATGCCTTTCGGCCTGGCGGAGACCATAATCTACATTATCTCACATCTAAACGTACTGTGTGCATACTCCATGCATATCTACTTTGTCTCACATAGAAGCATACCGTTTGTATCTCCATTGTCTCACATTGCCAGCAGAGTGCAAGCATTTAATATTTTACTGGGCGAGCTCGTTCTAATCAAATGCCTCATCAAAGTAACTGGACAGAAAGTCGACAGAAAGCTTTCATGACAGACACAACAGAGGCAGGACTCAGGAATGTGCTCATCCAGTCCAATTCTGACATTCGTTTCCCCATTGAAGCCGGTAAAATGTAACATTTTACTGACACCATTGGGAAAACACATCTAAGCACAAAGCCTCTCTCTTGTTCTCTCTATATCAATTATGTATTTCCAAGTAAGGCTTTTATATAAACCCACTATTGAATGGCTCTGAACTTAGTTTTGGACTGGTCCAGAGCTAGAAACAGAAACAATGCTCAAAAACTCTATAGCAGATATTAACTTTATTTGAATAGCTTGTTTCAAAGAGTTACCACGAGATTGTTCTTTCTGAGTGTGTTCTTTCTCAGGTCCTTCGGTGTCTGTAACAGGGTGCCTTACTGATGGTGTGCCTTAAAGGTATCATGACATTCATTTTCACTTTTTTTATTTTCAATGTTTTATTTGGGGTTTTATGACCTCAATTACACCCAAAAAACCTGAACTTAGAACATTCAGTGGATTTTCTGTGGTCTGGGGTTTTCTGAATAATTAGGCTGAAAAGTAATCTGAGCTTGGCCCTTCGACAGTGAGGTCACAGTCGATTAATCCCGCCCACTCTCCTCCTCGCCCCTCCCCTCCCCTATCCTTTCCTTTGGGGGGGGCGGAGCAGAGGCGATGATTGACAGGCAAAATCCCTCACCAGCGACACCCGCAGGCAAAGATTTCTTTTTTTCATTGCAGTTGAAAAGGCTTTAGAAATGTGAGAGAAAAACACCTGCCATGGATCACTGGAATGGAATTTTCACTTAAAACTTTTTGTACACTTTTGAAGGACCAGGACAAAGACTTTGAATGTGGTGTAAAAGTGAATGTCATTAAACCTTTAAGTGCAGTGGTCATCAATATGTCCGTACACAGACACCACATGTGTCCATGGCAAAGACTTGTCTTTGTCCGTGGCAAATGTTAGATTTTGTTTTTACATAACATTATAATGTTCTTATTTTGATCATAAGACCCAATTACAGAATGTCAGTCTCCAGGTTTTCTTCAGAATATGTATGACACTGATTTACTATGACGCTATGGCATATTAGGAGTCCACTAGTACAGACTTTTTAGACTTTTCAAGGACCCCCATAGCTCTCAGAGTTACAGACCACCTTCAAGGAACCCCTCAAAGGTCCCTTGACCACTGTACTATACAGTATATTATGTGTTTCTGGTAACGTTATTGTCCACTCATGTGTGTGTCGGTGGCAAAAATAGAATTTTGACAAAAATGTCCACCGCAAGCCAGTTTGGTGATGACCCCTGCTTGACTGTCATCATGCTGTATCTCCTGTACTTTTTTTCTCCCTTTGTCCTGGATTTTGTTTTTAACTGCTGTACTGTCTTTGGTTCCTGAATTTTCCCAGCGGATCTTATCTTATATTATCTTACATGCTGCTGATCTTGATTCTGGATTAAACCATTAAAACAGGGCAAGCATCTGTGTCATTTTAGATTTTATTCAAAAATAGCAAGGCTACGAGCTCACAGTGTGGCACTTGGTGCCGCGCTGCGAGTTTGTACATCTGCTATTTTTTAACATGTGTGTGTCTGACACATCGTGTAGGATGAGAACTTTTTTTTTTTACATAAAAAAAAAAAAAAAATTAAATTGGGGAAAATACAGCCGCTCTACGTCATCACAACATCTCGCGATGTAAGATGTTGTGAGCTTACAAATCTGTTATTTTCACTACTTTTGTGCTACACTATTGCATGAGGAAGTAGGCCGTTAATTTACGGGGGGGAAAAACATGTAGAAAGTTGAAATATAACATTGTCTAAGTATACTGTATATAGGTCTGAAGTGTTTAAAAAACAATCTAAATCAACAAAGTAAGTTTTCAAATACGTATAGTGGAGTAAAAGTACAATATTTGCCTTTGAGATGTACTGTAGTGGAGTAGAAATTTAAGTATTGAAAATTTGAAGTACTAATACCTCAAAACTGTACTTAAGTACAGTACTTACCTACAGTAGAGTAAATGTAGCCTACTTAGTTACTTTCCACCACCAAAGTCAGTGCATAAAACTGAGTTTATACCATACAGTTTGTACTTTAAAACAAGGCCAGAAGGTCTCCAAGATGAATAAAAAGTAGTTGTATTTCTTTGAGGATCAAATAAAATAAATCCCTTAGGTTGGACGACTGCAGCAGTGAAAAAAGGCCCCAGGCGAATGGAAACATTTCCTGGTGTACTATTTTAGAGCTGGGAGCCGAGGCAGAATGAGTCATTTCCTCAAGGTCAGGTCCTCCTCCTATATAGCGAATCCTCCAAATCACAGATGTGACTGAGGAACTCGCCATGAACTTACTGCAGATGTATGGTTCTTCGTTTTTCAACCTCCGTATCTCGCTCTCGCTCTCTCTCTCTCTCTCTCTCTCTCTCTCTCTCTCTCTCTCTCTCTCTGTAGGAACAGCATACAGTATTGCCATACTGTATCTGTACTGTATGTGTGTGTGTCACAGTGTTGATTTCGTCGACTAAAACTATGACGGAAAATGTTCGTCGACTACCTTTTGTCACTTGACGAAAACGAAATAAAAACGAAAAAAAAACAACTAAGCTACTATGACTAAAACCAAGACTAAATTGACTGACAATTTCGTCAACAAATAAGAGCTAGACTAAAATGTTAGGAAGGGACGAGTGGAGCAGAGATCCAGCAGAACTAAAGACAAGTCGTTTTTTGTTTGGTTGCGCTCGGGTGTTGCGCTCTGAAAATAGCCGATCTACAAGCTCATAACGCGTCGCGCTGCGACGCGTTGTGAGCTTGTAGATCGACTATTTTCAGCATGCAACCAAGTGTAAAATCAGCCATTACGACACCATCAAGGCACCGCCAAAATACATTTTAGTCGACTAAATCAACTGTAGATTTAGTCGACTATCAACTATCATCAAAACTAAAACATTTCAGATGACTAAAATATGACTAAAACTAAATGGAATTGTGTGTGTGTGTGTGTGTGTGTGTGTGTGTGTGTGTGTGTGTGTGTGTGTGTGTGTGTGTGTGTGTGTGTGTGTGTGTGTGTGTGTGTGTGTGTGTGTGTGTGTGTGTGTGTGTGTGTGTGTGTGTGTGTGTGTGTGTGTGTGTGTGTGTGACAGGTGCCTCACCAATGTGGCACCTGGAGATCCCCTGCTTTTTGATCTGGGGGAACACAGATCAAAAGCTCCCCCATGTATCCAGTATCAACATATACTTAAAGTACCAAAAGTAAAAGTACTCATTGCGCAGAATGTCGCCATTTTGCAAGTTCAAAATGTATACAAAATCTTTTGAAATAAGCCGATCTACAAGCTCATGTGTTGCTTGCGTATTGTGTAGATTGACTATTTTCATACGGCCGAAATATGTATATACGGCTGAAGTGGTTAGTGTGTTTTGTAATAATAATACAAATCTACAGAGTGACTAGTAATTCAAGTTTTCATATCATTGTAATGGAGTAAAAGTACAATATTTTTCTCTGAGAGCGGGGTAGAAGTAAAAGTACAGGAAAATTGTAAATACTGAAGAAAGCAAAAATACCTCAAAATTGTACTTAAAGGAGAATTCCGGACAAATTAAGTGTTATCTTTGATGTCTCGTTACTCACCTACCGACGTAAAAAGTGGCGTTCTTTTTTTCCATAGATTCCCCTGTCGTCATTTTTTAAACCCCCTCCGTTGTCATAATGGGAGCGCGTGGGTTAGGGAAATTCGTCTATTATAACCGATGCAAAGTTATTTTTTTCTCTACTACTATTCATTGTAGAGTCTCATGATAGTCAAACATGCGCTGAAACTTCCTGCGAGGCTACCGTTAATGGCGAACGATTTAACACTGGATGCTTGTTTCTTTCCAGAACCTGGCAACTCGTGTTGCCAGGTTCTGGAAACAAGCGTGTCACTCCTGAGTGACACGTCCAGATCGCTCACATGTTGGGCCCACTCTTCTTAATCCATTCAATCCGGGAACGCACCTGTGTCATTTTAAGATTATCTTTGGCTATTTAAAAATAGCAGATCTGCTATTTTTTGGAAAAATCGTGGGGCACTCTGTGCCGCACTATGAGCTTGTATATCTGCTATTTTTGAATAGCCCAAAGAAATCAAAAAAATGACACACAGATGCGTTCCCGGTCTTAATGTGTTAAAGGGCCGGCGTCGGCTCACTCACCGTTTTCGCGTTCCCTTTTTTCCTCACACCTATTTGATAGCTGCACGCGTTAGAACGGCGCCGTCCAAGAGGCAACGGACGGCGCATTTGGCGGCAGCAGAAAAAAATAATGAGAAAAAAGAAAAAAACGACCTCTTTGATGGCGGTTCCTCTTTCATGAAGCTCTTCCTTTCACTCTGAGCGGGAGGGAGCCCACATGTGACGTTGGGACGGCTCCCGTTTCAACAGACACACAAACAAGCGTTGGTGTTTCCACATAGCTCTGATGTGTTCCTGTGTTGGAAAGCAATCTCCTAGTTAATCCACTAAGACCGGGAACGGATCGGTGTCATTTTAAGATGCCTTTTGGCTATTCAAAAAATAGCAGATCTACCCTCTCGGTGCCGCACTATGAGCTTGTAGATCTGATATTTTTTGAAAAATAAATCGTGAAAGTGTGTGCAAATCTTTGGAACAAAATACAATAATTACATAATAAATGTGCACATAATTTTCACGATTTTTCAAAAACAGCGGATCTACAAGCTCATAGTGCGGCACTCGGTGCTGCGCTATGAGCTTGTGGATCTGCTGTTTTTCATTAGCCAAAGCAATCTAAAATGACAGAGATGCGTTCCCGGTCTTAATGGGTTAATTGGTACCAAACGCGCAGACAAGGACCGTTAATTGAGCGACGGGGCAAAGCCTCTAATATTCGGCGGCCCAGGTGCGCGACTGACAAAACGCGGCGAGGTAATTTTGCGGCGGCGTTCCGAGGTGTCATCCTCCTCCTCCCCCTCCCCCCCGTGCTACATTTAACCACTTAAAGGGAAATGCCACTCATTTTCAACATTTGAAAATGAGTGGCATATCAACCAAAAGTACACCTTGCGTATGTCACCGATCACATGACCTCAATCAATTATCCAGGTCTAGGCAACATAGAAGGGGGGGGGGGGGACATTTTTTCTTATTTCCACACAACAGCTCTAAGGTGTATCAAAAACATAGTTGTTGAAAATGAGTGGTCTTCCCCTTTAAACCCCAGCATCCCTATTTTGGGGGGGGGGGGGGGGTGAATGTTCGCAAGATGAATTTCAGATCTACAAGCTCAAGAGATTTGGTGTAGAGCAGGAGTCTTCAACAGTTGGGTCTTGGACCCCTTGGGGGTACCTCAGAGTTATTACAAGGGGGCCGCCAACTTTTTTTCAAATTATTTTTTTTCACTTTTTATATCAACCATGTTAACCCTATAGCATCCCTATTGTGGAGGGAACATTTGCAGAAAATAGCAGATCTGCAAGCTCAAAACGGGTTGTGCTGATGCGCTGTGAGCTTGTAAATCGGCTATTTCCGGCGAAGATGTTTAGTGTAGGGACAAAAAGAGCAGACCAAGTACAGAGCCAAAGGTCGAATGTATTGAGGTTTTAAGTGGTTAAATAGCTCATAGCAGTGGTTAAATAGCTCATAGCACGGCACCGAGTGCCGCGCTATGAGCTTGTAGATCTGCTATTTTTGAATAGCCAACCTATAAAAGGTTAAAGGGGTTACAATTATTGTGATGCTATATTGTATTACTAACACATTTTGCTGGGTACCCCCTGGAACCCCCCCAAGGACCCCTGGGGGTCCCCGGACCCCACTTTGAGAACCAATGGTTTAAGTGATTAAGGGATGAAGCTGTAAAAAAAAAAGTAAAAGGACTGTGTTCAAAATGTTACTTGAGTAAAAGTACACAAGTATACATCAAAATATACTAGTCAATGTTTGAAAATAGCCGATCTACAAGCTCACAACGCGTCGCAATGCAAGCTTGTAGAGCTTGTATTTTCAAATAGGTATATAATAGGATTAAAGTGGTTAATGGATGTTTTATAATGTAATAATTTATGTCTGCAAAGTAACTAGTAACTAAAGTTTTTAAATAATTATAGTGGAGGCAATATTTGCCTCTGAGATGTAGTGGAGTAGAAGTAAAAGTACTGAAAATTGGAAATACTCCAGTAAATATACAAGCACCCCAAAATTGAGTAAATGTACCTAGTTACTTTACACCACAGATAGATAGATAGATTGCACACATTTTCAGAGCTTTTTTTCTGAAAAGAAAAAGGCAGATAGGGTCGGCACGTTCAACCGCACAGCGTCGCATGGCGATGTGTTGCAGGTCGTAGATTGGCTCTTTTTGGCTATTTGTCATATTTTTGGACAAAGCATCCACAGCAGGGCTTATACGAGGCTGCAGATTGTATCTGTGGTGCAGTGAAATATGTCCACAGGTGCCGGACAGTATAATCCCGTTGATGTCTTTTATTCTATCACACAATGTAAAATAACACGGGACCACTGTGGCTCATGGGAAGGATTTGCAACATAAAGCCATTACACTGTCTCTGCGTGTGTGTGTGCGTGCGCGTGTGAGAGAGAGAGAGAGAGACAGAGAGCGATATAGGGAGAGCTTGTGTGTGCGTATACTTCTAATTCTCTGCGTTATACAGTAGTTTCTTGTCCCGTCAAAACCAGTGGGGTAAAGTAACTAAGTACATTTACTCAAGTACTGTACTTAAGGACAATTTTGAGTTATTTTTACTTTAATGGAGTATTTCCAATTCTCTGTACTTTTACTTCTACTCCACTATATCTCAGAGGCAAATACTTTTACTCGACTACAACTATTTGAAAACTGAGCTTGAGCTTGTATATCTGCTAATTTCTAATGATTTTTATACATTTGAAAACATGTGAAATGGGACATTCTGCACAATGAGTGCTTTCTAATTTTGGTACTTTAAGTACATTTTGATACCAATACTTTTGTACTACTTTTGCTCAAGTACATTTTCAATTCCGGACTTTTACTTTTTTTACTAGTATTTTTACATTGCAGATACTTCTACTTGTCTTAAGTAAAATGAAATGGAGTATTTTTTCCACCACTGGTCAAAACGTACATGTCAGTACTGTCTGTACGACAGTACTGTGTGTGCGTGCGTGGGCGTGTGCGTGCATGTTAGTTGATAGTCAATGGCAAAAATGAGATGTCTGGCCAGACAACGGGTCCCAGCCGGCAAGATGCAGCCGAGATGCTACCCCCCCCCCCCCCCCCACACACACACACACACACACACACACACGTGAGCCTTGACAAAGGGATGATGAGAGAGGCGGGTGAGGGCATGGGGGGGGGGGAGCAAGGGGGGGGGGGGCGTAGGTGGAGGCTTGGAGATGGAAGGAGAGGTCCCCTGAGTTAAGGATGTTTTCAATTTTAGAGAGACGTGATTTCAGCCGAACCGACCAGAGCCTTCAGTCAAACTGACAAGAAGCGTGTGTGTGTGTGTGTGTGTGTGTGTGTGTGTGTGTGTGTGTGTGTGTGTGTGTGTGTGTGTGTGTGTGTGTGTGTGTGTGTGTGTGTGTGTGTGTGTGTGTGTGTGTGTGTGTGTGTGTGTGTGTGTGTGTGTGTGTGTGTGTGTGTGTGCGTGTGTGTGTGCGCGTGTGTGTGTCTGTGAACGTACTTGTATTACTATCCTTGCGAGGGCCAAATGTCCCCATAAGTATAGAACAATGAGAGTAAACAGACATTGTGAGGATCATTTCCTTGGTGCTCACAAGAGAAATGGTTTGTTTTACAATTTAGGCCTTTAGCAGACGCTCTTAATCCAGAGCGATTTACAGTAAGCAAGGACAACACAAGGTAATACATCAAATGAATAGAAATAGTCCTCTAATAATAAACTAATACATAAGCAAACTGATAATCTATTATAAACTAATACATTACATAAGCAAACCAACAATCTAATTATAAACTAATACATAAGTAAACCAAGAACCTATCATCAGCCTGTTTTTATGGTTACAAACACCTTATAGGAGTCAGGCTTATCATTAAGAACAGATTCAGGTCAGGGTTATGATTATAGGCATTTAGAGGTTAGGGTTGGGGTTAAAGTTATGCCTGATTTATACTTAGTTTCACGACGGTGCCGTGCACCGGAAATAGCTGCTGTGAGCTATAGCAGATCTGCTGTCTTTGGCTTTTAATGGTTGGGGCTAGAATTGTGAAAAATGGCGTTCATAAAAAGGTTCGTCCTGAAATCGTCGTTGTCCTCTCAAGTATAGTAATCCAAATGTGTGTACGCGTGCGTGTGTGTGTGTGTGTGTGTGTGTGTGTGTGTGTGTGTGTGTGTGTGTGTGTGTGTGTGTGTGTGTGCGTGCACGCGCAGGCACAGGGACTGAGCCCATTTAATCAATCGCTTGGCCCGGGCTTCAGGCCTGCCGCGCTCATATACATCATAGCAGGTGTGTCATGTGCATACTTCATATCGCACCCGCCGTGATAGATTTATCACAGGAGGTGGTCTCATGGTTTATTATAAGCCCACCCCCCACCCCCCACCCTGCACTGCACATCGATCGGCCGGCCCCGGCCCCGGCCCCGGCCCCCGGACCGGCGCCGCCGCCGCACCGCCTGTCCCCTCTCTCCACTTCCTCTGGGAGCCACGCACCATCATCATCCCAAGATGGACGTCAATAGCTTGTCACTCAGGGGGGGGGGGGGGATTTCATTGGCTATTCAAAAATAGCAGATCTACAAGCTCATAGCGCGGCACCGAGTGCCGCGCTATGAGCTTGTAGATCTGCTATATATTTTTTTTTATATTTCTTTCCGAAAACCCTTTTTTTTTTAAGCGGCTTCAGGTCTGAATGGGTTAAGCTGGTTCTCAACATCGAGTCCAGTCCCAATGGACAAAGTCAAAGTTGCTGTAAGTGATTTTTTTTGTTTTAGTAAAAATGAATTAAATAGCTCTATATTATGATAGCAGTCATTGGTATTTTCATGTCAAGGAACTTGTAGTTGGTCGCCGCAGACACGCGTCTGAAAATATGTCGTGCCAGGGACCCCCCATACAAGATTTAAGTTCCAAATTTGAATGTTCCAAATTTGTTCTGCATTCATTGAAAAATTGCAGACGCTGTATATAGGGTTAACCCTTTAAGACCTGGAACGCATCTGTGTCACGCTTTGATTTGAGCGAAAAAGCATATTTTTACACGTTGGCTATTCAAAAATAGCAGCAATAACAAGCTCATAGCGCTATGAGCTTGTAGATCTAGATCTGCTATTTTAGAAAAATCGTGAAAATGTGTGCAAATCTTTGAATGTATATTGTTTTAAAGCGAACATTTTTAACTCAAATCTTTGCTTCCTGGGGGTCACTGGAACAAACTACTTTGAGATGGGGGTCTGCGGCCAAATACATATAATTTTGGCGGTCCTTGACATGAAAAGGTTTGACCACCACTGACATAGAAACATACGTTTTTTCAGAATACTGTTTGGATTTAGGAGACATTTGTAGAATCGGCTTCAGGTTAAAGGGGTATACATGTATGTTGTGGACAAGAAAACACACGTCTATACCATGCGTGTCACATACATCTCTTTGTTGCTGATGCTGTTGTTATGGATGTACCAAACAACATTTCGCTGTATGTTGATCATGCAATGACAAATAAACATCTTATCTTATCTTATGCGTGTCACGGACTTGACAGATTGAGACGCACTCAGATTAATCTGAACAATATGTTGGGGGAAATGTGTATAGAATAAGTGAATTTGGGGTACAACACTAGGGCAAGTGTTCCCAAACTTCTCAGGCCGCGACCCCCCAAAATAATCATATTTGACAAGCACTTGGAACTGTAGGCATTACATATAGTTGTACTCGGTTCCACAGATAAATATTGTGAAAATAGCCGAACTACAAGATCACAACTCCTCGCAATGAGAGGCGTTGTGAGCTTGTAGATCGTATATTGTATTTTCAAAATGTTTGCCTCTTTCTTACGTACTAGGCCTATTTGACAATTTGGCCAATTTGGTAACACATTGATTGCCAGAATTATTTCAGATTTTTTGCATTTTCATGCCAGGGTTTTTACATTGAAAAAAAAAAGTACTCAGGAGCTGAGATACAACATTTTTAAGTTTTAAGTTAACAAGGAAGTGGATGGGAGTCTAGATCTTCGACAAATCATATCTCCTTGGTCTTTGGGTCAAATTAAAAAATTAAAAAATTAAAAAAAAAAAAAAATTGAATTTTTTTTTTTCTTCCTAAAAACGAGTTAACTCGATCTAGGCAATCAACAGATGGATTCTAAAAACGAGTTAACTCGTTCTTGGCAATAAATGTTAAAAAGGTCTTAAAAATTCTTAAATTGTAACTTTAGAAATGTGCATATACCCTGTACACACTTATGCTGTATGTTGGTTTGTTTACTGCTGAGTGAGAAAACAATGTTGCACATTGAGCTGATCATCTGAGGACCCCCTAAAATAATTTGGTGACCCCCCTGGGTCACCAAATTGTGGTCCCATGTATTGAATTCAACATAAAGACATACAAGACAGACAATGCAAATCATCACCAATACAGGAGCAATGAAAGGTATATTTACAGAACACGGTGCAGGTTTCCTCGTGAAACTGTCTGAAATTGCTGTCAACAGCTGCCGTGTGATAATATATGTGCACCGCGGCAAATCGTCCATGAAATGTTGATTTCATCAGTAGCTGTTTGCTGTGAGTTGACAGTTGTTGATGTGAGAGAGGGCTTTTCTTTTGTGCACTGGAAAACAAATCAAATGACTGAAAGGAGAGTGAACTCACGGCTGGGGGGTCCGGGCTTGATGGGATTGCCACGGGATCCCTGGCAAAAATGTGAGGCCGATGCTACGAATGCTCTCTAAATCAGTGGTTCTCACACTTTTTTGTGCCCCCAAAATGATATGCATTTTAACCGTGAACCACCATCTGAATTTATTTTTCTGCCAGGGACCCCCAGAAGAGAAATCTAGATTTTTCAAACACTTTCAAGATTTTTCAAAAATGTTCAAAAAATAGCACACATACAAGCTTGCTGTGAGCTTGTACATCTACTATTTTTTGATAGCCAACGCTAAAATTTAAAAGGAGCTTTCCCGGTTTTAATGGGTTAATATAGCACCAATATCAGATGAACCCGATTTTAAACTTTGACTATTTGAAAAAAAATAACATTAATAATTGAAGAATTGTGATTTTTGGGGGAAAAAAACACACAGAAAATCTTTTCACATAGGGATCCTCATCCATGGCCAAATACATGTCTGGGTCCTTGAACACGAATATGTTTTGAGAACCCGATGATCTATGTTGAAATTTTACACTGAGTGGAATTTACAAAGGCAGTGTTGTGGTAGACGTTGTCGATCGGACAGTTTCCCTGACTCTTAAGACGCGCCGCGAAGGGTTTAGGAGGTCGATTCTCCGAGAGTTTGAGCCAATTTATTGGACTGTTGCTTGTTTTTTTTTTAGGGCACAGAGCTCAGCGTGAGGTCCACAAAGCTAGCCGCACTTCACTGCCCTGATGCTCTGGCAGTGGATGTACGGGCATCACTTGCTGTAGTTCTACCCACTTGAAAGCAGAGCGCTTGCCAAAACAAAAAAAACACTGAAGACTTTCTGACTGGAAGCACCAACCCTGCCTGGAAACAATGAAGACTCGTCCACGCACCGACGCTGCCAGTGTTGCCAGAAGCATGCGAGAGAAACGAGCGGCCATGGGTCTATGGAAACCAGTGGTGTAAAGTCATTAAGTACATGCGGTCAAGTAGGCTACTGTACTAAGTAGGCTACTGTACACAATCGCGACACGTTGTGAGCTTGTAGATCTGCTATTTTCAAACATTTTAGTACTTTTACTTTTGGTACTTTAAGTACGTTTTGATGCCAATACCTCTGTACTTTTACTCAAGTACATTTTGAATTTTGGACTTTTACTTGTAACAGAGTATTTTTATATTGCAGTATTGGTACTTTTACTTAAGTAAAGAATTTGAGTACTTTTTTCCACCACTGTTGATGGGTCAGAAAGCTACGGAGAAAAAAAGCAACAACAACCAGCATTACTTTCACATGTGAGTGCCGCAGGGAGCCAACCAACCAATCCGTTTCTCTCTTTCTAGTTCTCAGCTATCTGTTATATCAGCATGGGATAGCAACACTAGCGGTGGTGTTGATGCCATTACCGATACACCTCCCCCCACCCCCGCCCCTCCTCTCTCTGACTCTGGGCCCTATTCCAAGGGAAATTTGAACAAACCACTAATTTCGGATTTCGGACTAGGCAAGAGGCGTTTCCCCGCAAAATTCGGTATTCTATGGCACCCCCCTCACCCGCCAAACACCTGAGCTACCCGTTACATTATGCATAGGTGTGGTTTGGGCGTTACAATGATAAAAACCAATCACCGTGCCAGAAGCCATTGCCTTTAAGAGAAGACTGCGCTAGCCGTCATCCCGATCCAATATATGCTCTAGCCTATCTACCTGTCTGCACTGTTGCCTGGTCTGATTATTATAAGCCACATTGGGCTTGTTTTCCTTCTTTTTTTTTATTTTATCCAAATACATTTTTATATTAATTTGTAGCCTATTGTGTTCACAATAAGCTTGTCATATTAGTCAGATCCGGAATAGTATATGAAAGCCATTTAAAATAGTTATATATTATTACACAGCTGATGCCAAATAATTAATCAACAGGGCAGCGCAACGCTAAAGTAGCCTAGGTCAAATCAATCACTGTCTTGTCATGACGCAGCAGTAGAGAGCCCCCTTTAAAGTTTAAACCATGACATAAATAATGGATCTTCAGAGCTTTCTTCATGTCTTTTTCACCTCAAAGTAAATGTTGGATTATTTCTTCAAATGAAAGCACAGGCAGCGGCCAGAAGGTAACATTGGATGTGATTTCTCCATTGCAAAAATGATTACGGTTATTCTATGAAACATATATTTCATAGAATAACTCATTTTTAAAATGGTTATGGGGCAGTGTATATATTTATATAGCCCTATTTGCTCCAAGCTGTTTTTTAAATACAATATAGACGGTTGGAATAGGGTAGAATGACTCCTGTTCTTAACGAATTACCAAGATTTAATGAGAAATAAGGCTTCTATAAAAACATTACTGACGGGCTGGGCTGGGTCTAATTTGTCAATTATTAGTCGAGCCGGGCTGAAATATTTAGGGGATATGAAAGCTCTAGTTAGTAGTTTGAAGTGCTCATGTGGCCTTATAGTTGCTTCTTTTTGTTTTCATAGACCTGCGGACTGCGGTTGCTTATTTCTCTCCAAGGCTGGCAACACGGCTCATGGTCCAACGCACAAAGCCATTGTAGTGTCTGTGTGCACTTGACGGGTGATTTTATAAACCAGCGGGTGCTTCTAGAATCCACTATCCCCCCTCCCCAAGCCGTACCCATGTGTGTCTGTAGAATTGCAATGTGGGGGATATAGCAACAACACGCCCACGGGCACACCTCCATGCGCAAATAACGGTGTCGGCATAATGGTGACGGGTAGAGCAGGTGCTAGAATAACCTATTGGGGCGGCGCAGGTCCATTATCCCGATTTAACGGGATTTTTTTTTGCCACAGAATGGGGCCCTCAATCTCTGTTCCTTTACTTGCTTGCTACCAGTCGGTGTTGCCAGATTTTGCGAGAGAAACAAGCAGCCAGGTCTATGACAACGAGCCCAAAATAAGTGACTAGGTCTATAGGTCAGTTAACACATTGAGTGCCAGGTAGGCCTACTATGCATCCAAATCATCCTCAGAGTGCCAGCGCTTTTTACCGCGTTTTTGACTATCTTTAGACAGCTGCAGAAGCCACAACGTGGATCCGGATTTTAAAAAAAGGTGTCCGGGGGGTGGGCTAAGCTCCGGCTAAGGTCCCGTTTATCCACTGGAACAAAAATGTTTTACCGCGATCGAACATTTTAGAATGAACGCCCGTTGAAAATGGCTGGTTTTCACCAAAAAAGAAAGAATCAGAGATGTGTTTTTCTCCAGATCCTATCATTGGGGCGGACGGATGACGTCACATCCGTTGATTCCTTCTATCACAGTCGAGGGATCATTCCTAAGCTGCGTTAGAGCGCCCTCTTGTCGAATTAATTTTTTTTTTTTTTGAAAAGACGTAGATCTACGTTTATGGCACTCAGCCTGTTAAACGTTATTGTCTAGTGCAGGGGTCTTCAACGTTTCTCAGGCCAAGGACCCCTTAACTGAGAGAGAGAGATGAAGCAGGACCCCCCCCCCCACTACATATTGTTTAAAATTGTGTTGCAGATTAAACTTTGTCATAGTTTTCATTGAAAGCTTCTTAGACGCGTTTCGTCCATCAGTGTTGGATTCATGTTAATGTATTTCAGACATAAGTTGACCTTTGGTCTGCTCTTCCCCCCCCCCCCCCCTCTACACCAAACCTCTTTGCAAAAATAGCCGATCCAAGCTCACAATGCATCGCAGTGTGATGCACTGTCGACTTGTAGATCTGCTATTTTGGGCAAATGGTACCCCCAGAATAATAAGGATGCTACGGTTCAAGTGGTCAATACATTATTATAAGAATAATAATAATTATTATAATTTTTAGTTCCTATCACACAAACATTTGGCGCCCCCCCCTGTCGTATCTCAAAGGACCCCCTAGATGTCCCGCAACCCCTGTTGAAGCCCATGGTCTAATTTTTTTTTTAGAGCAATGGTTCTCAAACCTTTTCTTGGCAAGGACCCCCCCCTCCCCCAAATAAATGTGTAGCTGGCCCACAGACCCCCATCTTGTTGCCAGGAGAACCCCCCTGCAAGATGTGTGGTAACATTTTTTAAAGGTCAAGCTATTTTGAAAACAGTAGATCAACAAGTTCACAACACGTCACATCGCGACTAATCTCTCAAGAACAGATTCCTGCACTGCGTTGGAATCTGTCGGGGAGGTTCGTCATAACAAGTGCGCATGGGCGTGCCTTCAGATCAGGAAGCGCTTTACCCAATCAAATGTAGTGGGCGGGATTCACGTGTCCGTCGATCGTTCCCCCCTCGAAACAAACCGAAACTAATTTAACAATAGCGTCCGCGGAGCAGACAAAACCACGGAAAGATATTCACATTTTAACTTACTCTTTCATCATAGAAACAAGTGGGCTTATAACCAAAACGATCCATGTTCTCTGGGAGAAGTGGTGTTAGTGTTCCGTGTAGAAATATTGTTAGTGGGAATTAAAACATAGTCGCACCAACCGGAAGTGATGCGCTGAAGGATACAGAAACACCGGTTTCCTTTGCGCTCTGGCGTTACGTTTTCTTCCGCCCAGAGCCAACAGACATAGAACAAACAGCAGAGGGCGCTGTTTTTCATTTTCAGTTGGCGATGGGTTCCCAGATTGCATCGCGACATGTTGTAAGCTTGTAGATCTGTGATTTTCCAAATCGCCCAGTGCATAGGGTTAAAAGGGTTGATCTGAAACAAGGCCCAAAAAGCAACTATACCCTTTAGTGACAATCCCCACACCCTGACAAACGTCCAATATTTACAAGTGACTTTACAGGAGAAAACAAGCCCAAAGTCGCTTATAATAAGCATACTCGGCAACAGTGCTACTATAGTGCCAACAACAGCTCCCTGGGTGGTTGCACCCCCCCCCCCCCTCCCCCCTCCCTCCCAACGGTAATCAAAGGTGTGTGTCCACAAACACACGTTCACTCCTCACACAGACAGGCACAGACATCAAGGTCGCCTCATGTCCGCTTCAGGTCCCTGGCCGTTGGGACTGGAAACCCCGAGAGGGAAACGACAGGGTTCAGATTATTTTCCGTGGCCAGCCTAGAATGTTGTCCCCGTCCGGTTAGAAACCTTGTATCTCCTGTTTTTTCAACCCATTAAGACCTGAGGCGATTCTTAAAAATGTTTTCTAAATCCTAACAGTTTTTTGGAAGAAAAAAAAAATCTAGATTTTTCAAAAATAGCAGATCATCGCGCGGCACTCGTTAATGTGTGTTTGTTTTGTTTCTCTCGACTCTGTCGTATGATGCAGAAGTATAGTGAAGATAGCTGATCTACAAGCTTGCAATGCGTCGCAACGTGACGCGTTGTGAGCTGGAGATCTGCTATTTTCTCTATTTATTTTCTTTATTACTAGAAGTTCAGGCCGCTATACGCGGCCCTCACACCTACGTCGCACAGCCAATCCGACTGATGGAGATCTCTGTATCCGTCAGTCCTTGTCCCTCATAACGCGTTGCGAGCTTGTAGATCGGCTATTTTCAAATAGCCTAGGTGTAAAATAGGGCTAAAGTGGTTAATGTATGTTTTATAATGTAATCATTTATATCCGCAAAGTAACTAGTAACTAAAGTTTTAAAATAATTGTAGTGGACTGGAGTAAAAGTACAATATCTGCCTCTGAGATGTAGTGGAGTAGAAGTAAAAGTACTGATAACTGGAAATACTCCAGTAAAGTAAAAATACCTCAACATTTTACTTAAATGTACTTAGTTACTTTCCACCACTGAGTGTCTGTGGTTTTGTTTTAGAAAAGTATTGAACCAATAAATAGTATTAACAAAGAGCTTGTGATGTGATATAATAACTACACTGTCTGGATCCATTGGAACAAAGGCTTTTTTCCCCCTCCATTTACTGAAAGGTATTGGTATTTTGGAAGGATGTCCGCCCCGACAGTGACGATAACGGTCGGTCTGGGTTGTGGCGTTTGACTAAAGACCCGGGCTAGATCACGTATCGTTGAAACCTTGTACGTCCGAAACCGTTCCTTTTTCCCCATTATTTTAAGACCTGAGGCGATTCTTAAAAATGTTTTCTAAATCCTAAGTTTTTTTAAATAAATAAAAAATAAATATTTTCAAGATTTTTCAAAATTGTCAATTAAAAAATGGACTATTTTCACTACGTGTTGAAGTAGGCTACTATTTTACCAAGAAAAGTTTGAAGTATGGAGATATGAGGTTTCTGCCCGCCAGCAACAGTATCTGGGAAAATAAAGATTGATAGAAGACAAAAAAAAACAAGAGCTAAGGAGACCGGATACGGTTTACCAGACAAGACCTACACACCTGTTCCACCGGGGGTGGTGCTTCCCAGCAGCGGCCGAGATCGTTTCAAGGGGGGAGGGGGGGCTTTGCATCCACCCATCCCAGGTTCCTCCAGCAGCTATATACCGCCAGGCTGGAGGGGGGGGGGGGGGCTCATAGCGCCGTAGCCGGAGAGAGCCACGGAACTGGAGAACCCTATTGATTTTGGACGTTCCTTTAAAGGTTACACCAGAGAGAGAGAGAGAGAGAGAGAGAGGGAGAGGGAGAGGGGGAGGCCTGGAGACTGGGCGGGCGAGACACAAGGAAGCGGAGATAAAGATACAGTCTGGCAAGGACAGGGAGAGACTGACCACTTGAACCCTATATTCTGGGAGCGGCAGAACATCGTATGGAATAAAACTTAGCCGATCTGCAATTGCCTGTATCTTTCCAACGGAGGGTTTTGGTGTAGAGGGAAATACTAGTGTGGACCTAGTGTAGGGCCCTGGGGGACCTCAGTCAACTAAGTATTAGGGCTGTCGCGATCATGGGGTTTGATTTGACGATTGATTGTCATACGGATAGTTGTGATTAAAGATTTGATTGTAGTTTTTTTGGAATTGAACTTTGCAACATATCCTCCAATAACTAACCAAAGCTCTGTGCCTCTGTAGCTCTGTCCTCTGTGCTGTGTGTAAAAAATCGCCATGTGCACGGAACACCGAAGCTCGTTTTTTACACTTTCCCCAAATGTCAGCTGTTTATTAGCGTTTATATGTAAAGGAATGTCGCCATGGTTGATGGCCTTCCGACCTATGGGATGAATGATCAAAGTGCGCATGTGTCGAATCCATGCCCACTGTGTTACATCTTTTGCCGTCTGCCACAAGCACACACAGAGAACGTGCATGTGTGTGTGTGTGTGTGTGTGTGGGGGGGGGGGGGGGTCTTCGTGTGTGTGGGTTCGCGGTGTGTGCCCGTCCGGCCGTGTGTGTTTGTGTGGGGGGACACGGGGATGTGGCGCGCACGCGCGTCTGTTGGAACTGTTGCAGGTACCAACAGTCACTTTCCATCCCTGATATACTATCTGGGCACAGTGCATACCCACACTGCATATACTTTGGGTGCTCATATCCCCCGACGGGTATGGACTAGTTAATACAAATTGCATTTCTGTTTGCCTTTTAGCCTTTGTAAACAAGAAATTGCAAATTGCCCATTATGTAACATTTTGAATGAATAAAATGTAATGTTGTCCAATATGTATGGTAGAGTATATATATACCATAGTTAATACAATATAACTTATACAATTGGGGTGGTTGTATTGTGTCTCCCTGCTCTTTTATTGAGACATTTAGATCATGTCAAAGGTCATGTCTCACCTAGACACAGGATCTGACACGAATTTTGACCTGATGGTCAATATTACATTTATCCCCTGAGCAAGCCGGAAAACCGGGGTTCAAATCCGAGGTAGAAGAGGAAGTTACATAGTGCTGCTTTAAATAAAGAGAGAGAGAGAGAGAGAGAGAGAGAGAGAGAGAGAGAGACTGACTTCCAGCAGGGCCCACCATAAAGCATGGCAGGAGGAGGTATGTGGGAGGTATCTTTTTAATTTCATGCACGATGGCCCTCACATTTGTTTCTCCCTGTGCTCACCTTCTTGTTTTTCCTTCTCCTCTTCTTCTGCTTCCCCTTTGAATGTCCGTTTCCCTCGCCCGCCGCGTAGTACTGTACTTAAGTACAAATTTGAGGTGCTTTTACTTCACTGGAGTATTTCCAATTGTCTATACTTTTACTTCTACTCCACTACATCTCAGAGGCAAATATTGTACTTTTACTACAATAATTTGATAATTTCTAGTTACTAGTTACTTTGCAGATATGAATTATTATATTATAAAACATACATTAACCACTTTAGCCCTATTTCTTTTACCTTCTTTCAAACATTTTAGTACTTTTACTTTTGGTACTTTAAGTACATTTTGATACCAATACTTTTGTACTCGTAACCGAAGTTATCGCAAATGATCCAAAAATAGCAGATCTACAAGTTCGCTTCGCAGGGCTTAAATGGACATTTATCGATTGGGTTGTCTCCACAGCCGACGCTGAAAGACGGGGTTCCATTAAAGCAGGGGTCTTCAACAGGGGGTCCGGGACCCCTAGGGGGTCCTTAAAGCTACTACAGGGGGTCCGCAAAATCTTTGTGTGATACGATTTTTTTTTGTACATTAACCACTTGAACCCTAGTATCCCTTTTCTGAGGAGAACTTTTGCCCAAAATAGCCGATCTACAAGCTCACAACGCCTCGCAGTGCGAGGCGTTGTGAGCTTGTAGATCGGCTACTTTGGGCAAAGGGATATAGGTGTAGAGGGAAAACAGAGCAGACCAAGTAAAAGAAAAAAGTTTAATCTGAAACACAGTTTTATATAATATAGAGGGGGTCCCTGCTTCATCTCTATCTCAACTAAGGTGTCCTTGGCCTGAAAACGATGAAGACCCCTGCATTAAAGGGTCATGAAACCCTGGGCTGATTTTGCTAATTGTTTAAAAAAAAAAAAAATGTGCAGGTTAAAAACTACAGCAGGTAAAAAAAAAAAAAACATGGCAGGCTGCTGACCTTATCCCATTAAGACCTGAGGCCGATTACATCAAGTTTTCTAAATCCTAACGCTTTAAAAAATATATATTTATTCAAAGATTTGCACACATTTTCACGATTTTACAAACATACTGTAGCAGATCTACAAGCTCGTAGCGCGGCACTCGGTGCCGCACTACGAGCTTGTAGATCTGCTATTTTTGAATCGCCTAAAGAAATCTAAAAGTGACACAGATGCGTTCCAGGTCTTAATGGGTCAAACTGTGGTACACCGTCATCATCTAGGCTGCAGCTAATCAAAACAATAACGCGGAAGTGGTTCGATTTAGGTGTGCCTGTGTGCAAGCGCTGAGAACGCCTCGACAGGGAACCACTTGAACCCTCGCATCTCTATTCTGGGGGGAACATTAGCCCGGAAAAAAATGCAGATCTACAAGCTCACAATCGGCTATTTTCTGCGAAGAGGTTTGGTGTACAGGGGAAAAAGAGCGGACCAAGTACCGAGCCGAAAGGTCAGGTTTACAACATATTGAGGGTTTAAGTCGTGTGAAAACACACAGTTAACATGAATCCAATATGCATTGGGGGGTCCCTGCTTCATCTCTCTCTAAGCTAAGGGGTCCTTGGCCTGAAAAACGTTGAAGACCCCTGCTGTGTTAACCTTTTATACTTTGTCTATTTTTTAAACATCGTGAACATTTTTTTTAATCTTTGAATATAATATTTTTAAAAGCAATCATTTGCAATTCTTACTTCTGGGGGGGGGGTCCCTGGAACTAAATATTTTTACATGGGGGTCCGCGGCCAAATACATATCATTTGGGGGGTCCTTGACATGAAAAGGTTTGAGAACCACTGCTGTATACCATTGTCTATGCTTTACACACCTATTGTATAGTAAAGCAAACACACCGATTGTCAAAAGACAAAACAAGACACACCACACACACACACACACACACGTACACGCACAAGCCATCCCACTGTCTTGGGTCTGGGTCTTACAAGAGAAATGGCCTCCGCCACCGCTCTCTCTCTCTCCCTCCAGTCCATCTTTCTTCCCTGCTTTATTTCTATCTCATATCCGCCTTGCTCGTTTATTTTCCCTCCGTCACGGTTTGTTGCTGAGCTTAATTTTTTATCGCCTCTCTCTCTCTCTCTCTCTCTCTCTCTCTCTCTCTCTGTGCCAGTGTCTCTCATCCCTTCATCCCTTGTTCATTAGGTATCTTACTCTTCCCTCTCCCTCACCTGTTTCTCTCCATCCCTACCCCCGGCCTCTCCGCACCGCGGCGGGATGCTAATAATCCATAATTTACAATAACACACGTTAATAATGAAGGGAATTGGAGCGTTCCGAGGGAGCCTCCGATGCAATTACCCCCGCGAAAGCCCCGGGACGGCGGGGGTCTCGCCGCCTCTCGCGGTTTAGCCTCTTTCTTAACCCATTCAAACCGGGAACGCATCTGTGTGTGCTAACTTTAACCATTGGTTTTATACTTTGGGCTATTCAAAAATAGCAGATCGACAAGCTCATAGCGTGGTACCGAGTGCAGCGCTACGAGCTTGTGAGATCTTTGAATATACGTTTTCGAAGCGAACATTCTAAACTCAAATTTTTGCTTCTGGGGGGGTCCCTGGAACAACATCGTTTTGGGGAGATTTGAGTTACAAATGTTCAGCTTTAACAGAGTATTTATGTGCTGCAGTATTGATACTTTTACTTAGAACCACTGATTATATCAAGTTTTACAAAAATTACTGTTAGGATTTAGAAGACATTTGTAGAATTCCCCCAGAAGCAAAGATTTGAGTTGCAAATGTTCAGCTTTGAAAACATTTATATTCAAAGATTTGCACACATTTTCACGATTAAAAAAAAAAAAATAGTCACTCGGTGTCGCACTATGAGCTTGTAGATCTGCTATTTTTAGAATAGCCCAACTTAAAAATGACACACAGATGCGTTCCCGGACTTAATGGGTTAATGCCTCCGCCGTTTGATTACACAGCAGAGAGGCGAGCCGGGGCGGGCGGGCAAGCGAGCGAGCTGCAGGTGGGGAGCGATGGGAGGAGGCCCCGCGGTTGACCCGTGTTGGGCTTGCGGGCGGAGGCTCCAGAAGCGACGCAGGGTTAGGGTTTCTCTCCCATGGCGAGTGTGAGGCTGCGGTGGTTTTTATCTGCTTCCGAGCCCCCCCGATACCTATCCGCTTTCCATGACAGAGAGAGAGAGGGGGGGGGGGGGTCTTTCGGCTTCATCTGACAAACAGATTGTCGGGATCCATGAATTTAAAAGTGTTTAACCCTCGGGGCGCTGAGGAGAGCTTCAAAAGCCGATTTTGACAGACGGAGTCGAGGTGGGGGTGGCGTGTCCTTGGGCAGAATGTGACGGGCAAAACAAAACAAAAAAAGACATTCATACTCGGTCGCACGCCAGGCGAAATTAGCCGGCCCCACAATAGGTCGGCTATTTGCGGTGAAGAAAACCCACTTTGGGCAATAAGGTGGGGGGGGGGGGGGGTCCTTCACCGGTAAGTTGTCAGCCAAACCGACGGAATTTTGAGCCAAACTAACCCCCCCCTCCCTAAACCAAGGGTTCAAATAATCATATTTGAACTGGGGACCCCCGACCCTGACAAGCATCTGGAATTGTAGGAGTTGAGGCATTTAGTTTGACTCGGTTCCACAGATAAATATTGTGGAAATAGCAGATCTTCAAGCTCACAATGTGGATCGGCTATTTTAGAATTTTTGCCTCTTTCTTATGTAATATTTGTCAATTTGTCCAATTTGGTATTAAAAAGGTCTTAAAAGTCATTAAATTGCAACTTTAGAGATGTGCAGATAGGTCGTGGATATTATACAAGCACTATCTGTCTGCAAGTGTTAGTGGCGAAAGTTGGTGACACACATTGCAGGCAACTAAGGCAAGTAATCAACCTCCCTTGTGCCATCATTCATGTATAACATTAACAAAACTAAACAAAAGCTGTAGGTTTTGCATATTAAAGGATCTACACCATGAATTAAAATAAATAAATTGATATTTAATATCATATGATGTATGTCCCTCAAACCTTTTTCAAAAGGTTTGAGCCTAAATCATCACTCAGATATACTCATCCCAAGTCAATTGTCTCTGGCTTATACAGCACTTTCAGCTGCAATACCAAAACGACGTCCTTTTGGGCAGGGGGGGGCTACTGAGCAATTCTGCCTGGCCATCATCAATGCAATGGCAAGGCAAGTGATGTCACTTGCATTGCCATTCTGAAATGGCCTGTTCAGACACGCCCACTCTGAAAATCTCTGAAATGAGAATGAATGACTGAATGTTAAAAAAAAAAAAAAAATGGGGTACAAGAGACACTGGGGAGCCCAAAAAATACCCCCCCCCCAAAAAAAAATGAAATTCATGGTGTGGCCCCTTTAAGGTTGAATGAGATGTAAAGGCCGCATCAGTTCACTCATGGACACTATTATTGTATTATTCATATTATTCAGTTATTGTTTAGCAAGCGACATCTCTGCATTTAAAGCGACTTTGGGTACTTAAAAGAGCGCTATATAAATCTGAGCTATTATGATGATTATCTTCTTTTTTTTCACCGCGGGTCGCGGGGCGGGTCGAGTCATTGATTTATATATTGTTTTGGGGGACGGGTTGGGGTGGGTTGGGTTCCGTGGCGGGGCGGGTTATGAAAAAACCGACCCGCGCATCACTAACGTATACTGTAGGCCTATGTTGGTTTGTCTACTGTTGAGTGAGAAAACAATGTCCCCAAAATCATTTGGGGGTCCCGACCCCCAGTTTGGGAACCATTGCCCTAAACGGCACGGTGGTCGGGGGGAGGGACCTTCTTCTCACGTCGTTGACGAGCGGCACGGCGGGCATCACTGCTGGAGTCGCAGTCCCACGTAGCCTCTGTAGAGCAATCAGAGCGGCCATATTGGATTAATTAAGACCCTTAACGAGCTTGGCTGGGGGCGAAGGAGCTTTCCCCAGGAGAGTGACAGAGGGAGGGGGGAGGGGGGGCACTCAGGTTTCCTCCACGTCTCCAGGCCAAAATGTCGACTCCACTTTCTCCCCCCCCCCCCCCCCATCTTCCCTGCCGAGTGACAGTTGAGCCCTGGAAGCCATTCCATTCTGCGCTGGCTGTATGGCGGTGTGTGTCTATCTCTCTCTCTCTCTCTCTCTCTCTCTCTCTCTCTCTGACTCACTGGGGTGAGAGGTCAAACCTGCCCCTCACAATCTCACCCCCCCCCCCCCAGCCGTGACCTCGGGGGGGGGTCTCTCCCAGAGCCATGTGGTGGTTTGACAGGTCACGGGGTTTGCCCGGAATCTCAGGCTCAGAGACGCTGCACTTAATTATCTTGTGGCGCCTTGTAATTACACTTGACATATTATTCCTTGTCTTCCACTGTATGTATATTACACATACATACTCTATGCATACAGGGTCGTATGTGGCCCGCAGGTTTAGAGAGAGAGAGAGAGAGAGAGAGTGTTAGTTAACCACTTAAAGCTCCACTTTGTGTTCGTATAGATAGACGCGCGATAAAGCCAGATGGACCGCGGTGGATTTGAACCACCCCATTCGGATGCTATCAATGCATTGAATGGGAGATTATGACGTTTTATCAGACCATTGAATGGGCGAAGTAGCCGAAATACTGACCTACCAGCGATTTATTCATTGGGTGTTATCAAGACATACTGACCTACCGACGGAGATGACTTAAAAAGTTCGGTTTCGGTTTTGGACCATGACTGAGGCGCGCAGTCTCAAGCGAACTGTAGCCACGTGAGGGACCACCGAGCAAGCTAAATCGAGCGAGTCCCGAACGTTGTGACGTTCCCTTGAGCCTACTCAGCGCCGTTCGAGTTATGTACCGATAGGCACAGAATCGTACATCATGTTGTGGGGACTGCTCCGCCTCCGAGTAGGTCAGTATGTCGCCTACTCGCCCATTCAATGGTCTGATAAAACGTGATAATCTCCCATTCAATGCATTGATGCATTCAAAGCCGGTGTTTGAACCCTCAGACTCGGTGGTGGTGGTCAGGCACTTTACCACCCGAGCGAGACCTTTGAATTCTTTTTTATTTTATTTGACTGATTGATTTATTGATTGATTGATGGATTGAAAGACATTTTCAATCTACTTTTTAAAGTGAACATTTTTAACTCTAATCTTTGCTTCTGGGGGGTTTTGCAAATGTCTTAAAAATCCTAATATATCGAGCTTGTAGATCTGCAATTTTTTTTGAATAGCCAAAGAAATCTGAAGTGACACAGATTGCGTTCCCGGATTGAATGGTGTAAACACAGGATTTGTTAGTGGTATCGAGGGGGGGTGGGGGGTGCTGACTAATTGAGTGGGTCAAACGCGTGGCGGGGTGGCGGCGGCGGGCGGCGGCGGTGAGGCCCCTCGTCATTAAATCGTTTGCAAAACGTTGAATATGGATTCGTGTCATTTCTCCTCACAAGAGGAGGCATCGCTCAACAGCGCTGCTAATTGAATACGGTTGGTGCTGATTGCAAATATGGCTTATCCCGTGCAGAGAAATTAGGGCTGCGCGCAAGTGTGTGTGTGTGTGTGCGTGCTTGCATGCTTGAGCACGTGGGAGTATGTGTTTATGTAAATCACGTTATTTACGTGCTGTGTGTTTTTTGTCGTTGCATATAATGGAAGCGTTTGAATATTCTATGTTCTTCTATTTCGTCGCTGTTCGGTTCTCTTATTTCCATAACTATACTCACAAGAAGAAAGGTTCTTTGAGGTCGTTGAGGTGCTCCACTTATCATAAGCCACTTTGTGTAGTATACACTTTGTGTAGTTGTGTAGTCACAAGGCACTTTGTGTAGTCGCTTATTTGGGCTTGCTTTCTGTCAGTGGTTCTTAAAATGTGTGTGTGTGTGTGTGTGTGTGTGTGTGTGTGTGTGTGTGTGTGTGTGTGTGTGTGTGTGTGTGTGTGTGTGTGTGTGTGTGTGTGTGTGTCCGTGTCCAAAACTGTTACTGATGATTGATTTTTGAGTGGTGCCAGCCACTCCTACATTTGACTGTGTGTGTGGGTCTCTCCGTCCGTCCGTTTGAGCACGGCCTCAACAGCTGCAGCTGATTGCAACACAAGGATGCAACCAGTTACACTAATTCAAAGGCACCACTCTCTTCACACTGGGTGTGATTTTTTTCTTTATTAAAGTGTCATGCTTCCAAGGAAGCCCAGCCCATATGGACTTCCAGGACACTTTTACATTTCATTTGACATAAACAATGAACCGACATAATAATTCACAAACAATGCTACAAACGAATAACAAACTAAAACACTCAAGCTTCATACTGCACATGGCAGATTACATAAATGCAACTTAAAATACAACATGGGCCTGTTAGCTCACATCTAGAAGACCAGACATGAGCCTACTTGAAAAGATGAGATTGTCTTCTACTCCAGGCTCTAGGAACAAAATGTGCCGTCTCAAATACCTCATAGTTAAATTACTTTTCAGGATTCAAAAAAGAAAATAGCAAAAGTAGCAGATCGACAAGCTTGTAGATCTGCTACTTTTGATGCTTTTGTGTGACACTGTTAGTATGATCAAGTAGGGTGTTAGTTTATGAAGAAAAACAAAACACACCACAAATGGAGATTAGAGGTTTCTGGCCGACAGCAAATGCCTTCTATAACCGAACAGTTCTCTGAAAAGCCTATGTTTCTATACATCTCTGCTGTCCGGCAGAAACCAGCTAACTCCAAAACGTCCATTTTTAGAAAAACAAAAAGAAAACAAAAGGTGGAGTTAGGAGGTTTTGTTCATCATTGATAAGAACAGCTGAATGGACCTCCAAGCTCACAATGAGGTTGGAGGTCAAAAGAGGGTGGAGCCTGGAGTCAGCCAAACCAGCTAACTCCACCCCCCTTTGGTGGAGTTAGCTGGTTTAGCAGAAAGTTTGAGGAGTGTCGGAAGCGCTTTCTGATACTTTTCATTCATTCGATATATTTGTAATCAACACACAGACGTAAACGGTGTTCAATAGCACTGATTTATGGGGGAAAAATTGTTAGCTGGTTTCTGCCGGACAGCAACGATATGCTAAAAAGGTGTTGTTTTGAAATGCGTCGTAGCACATAGACGTGTGCCACGTGCCCCTGTTGACCAGCTGTCCTTGCCTGCCCTCAGCAGCAGCAGCAGCATCAGTCTATTTGAAGCCTTCAGCCTCTCTCGCAGGGAGAAGAGGATGGAAAGCACACACATTAGTGTGAGTAGCGGCACACGGCAGCAGCCACTAACGCTCGGACTTATACCGACCCGCATCGGATTCAGCTCATTATGGCCTCGGCTCGCCTGTCGATACACACTCATGTATATAGGGGCTGCATTTGTGGCGAGGAGAGGGAGAGAGAGAGAGAGTGAGTAACGTTGAAAGATGGGGTCAGACTGCGAGGCAAGGCCATGGAGGAGGGTGGTTTGTCGACGACAATATTAATGTCGTCACTGTCCGGCAGAAACCTCTTAACTCCATATTATTATTATTTTTTGGTAAATGAATTAACGCCCTACTTGATCATACTACAGCGAGCGTCACACAAAAGCATCAAACGTAGCAGATCCACAAGCTTGTAGATCTGCTATTTTTACTTTTTTTTATTATTATAAGCCTTAAAAGTGACAGTTTTGGACATATGAGGTTTCCACCCGACAGAG
The DNA here is from genome assembly GCF_963280865.1 of Gymnoscopelus braueri. Taxonomy (NCBI): domain Eukaryota; kingdom Metazoa; phylum Chordata; class Actinopteri; order Myctophiformes; family Myctophidae; genus Gymnoscopelus; species Gymnoscopelus braueri. The sequence goes on along the minus strand of NC_137622.1, from coordinate 4,783,515 downwards.
ACGATTTGTTTTAGCGCGGTCTTGGAGGAAGCAAGGCCCTAATGTATTGTTTAATAGCTTATTGCAGGTCCTTTTTTTACACACGCAGAGTTAAATTGAAGTGTTAGGGTTAGTGTTAGGGTTGCGCACACACATACGCACACACATACGCACACACATACGCACACACATGCGCACACACATACCTCGTGAGGGCATTTTTTGATTTTTGATTTAAAAAATTGCCATTTTAGAATAAAAATAATAGAAAATAATAGAATAATATACAATACCCTTTCAGCACGTGACAGCAGTGTACGACAAGGTAAATCATGAAGAAGAAAAAAACCTCTAAATGGCCATAATCCAAACCCCGACCTGTTCCTGATTGTAAGCCTAAACTCCCCAAATCTGTATAAACCACAAAACCACCATTTCCTCTGTGAGGAGCAGGAAACTGGTCCTCACAACGTCTGCTTCTCAAATTCCACTGTACTTGTGGGCACATTTGGCCCTCACAACATTATAGTTGCACGCACGCACGCACACACGCACGCACGTACGCACACACGCACGCTCACTATCTCTCTCCTCTCTCTCTCTCTCTCGTCTCTCTCTCTCTCTCTCTCTCGCTCACACCAAAGGGAGGGGAGAGTTTAATGACAGCTGAGAGGATTCCAAAGACTTAATAGGAAATTGCGTCTGTCACTCACAGCTGGGTGTGTGCGGGTGCACGCGCGCGTGTGTGTGTTGAGTGTGGGGGGGGCGAGGGCACTGCAGAGGAGCGAAATCAAAGACGCGGGGGGGGCAGGGGAAAAAAAAAAAGAAAAGGCATGGAGTGACTGTGGCCACCGGTTTCTCAGCCTAATGGCTTTGTGGGCTACATGCCACGGTGCAAACCACCCTATATACCACAACACACACACACGCACACGCACGCACACGCACACTCGCTACTAGCACCTCGCTAATAGCCCCCTGCTAAGATCTGTTCCTATCTAGGGGAAGAGCGTGCGATCGCTGCAACCACATTATTTGCTTTAATAACTTGCGATAGGCCCTATGCTACGTCACGTAATGCATATGTCGGCACGGTTGTGTCTTCCTGCCTGCCTGCCGTAAGGGACAGCTGTATCTAAACCTCCTCCTGCACTACAGTAGGTGCTGCTATGTGGAGGCTAAATTCAACCTGACAGCCATTGTGTGTGTCTGCCTGCGCCGGCAGAGCCCCGCGGACGATCGTGTTCATCGTCAGCAATACGACCGGATTCATATCAACCATCGTTGGCGCGGCGTCGCTCGACGGAAAACCAGCCGGTCTGCAAGCTCCGGAGCTTGTGTAGATTGGCTGCTTTTGGAGGTATATAGTTTCAGGGGTGAGATTGTGGGCACATTTTAGACATTTCAAATGTGGCGTTTATATGCCGTTTCCATCAGGTTTGAGCATCGGCGTTCGAGGGCTTGGTTTACGGGGGAGAGAGAGAGAGTATTTTCATCACATGTGTATGCTTTGAGACGAGGCGACACTCATCTCAAACTGTGGTGCTGCACCGAGACAGATACACTACACGCACACATGCATGGACAAACACACACACACACACACACACACACACACACACACACACACATTTGTATTACTACACTTGCGAGGGCATACATATTTTAGGATCAATGCTTCTATGCACGCCTTTTTCTTACACCCCCCCCCCCCCCCCTCATTTTTAACCGTAGGCCCAAAAGCCCAAACATAGCGGATCTACAAGCTTACGAGCTTGTAGATCCGCTATTTTCGGCGACACAACACCACGTGCAACCAAGCGTGACTGAGGCGTAACTTCAAACCCCGACGCCTAAACCTTAACCTCTAAATGCATAATCATAATGCTAACCTCAATATTTCCTTTATTTGTAAGCATGTAACCTTTTCAACCAGGAAAGTGGTCCTCACAATGTCTCATTTCTCAAATTCCACTATACTTGTGGGGACATTTGGCCCTCACAGGTATAGTAATACAAGTACTCACACACACACACACACACACACACACACACACATACACACGCATCTGACACGCAGGACGCTACTCCCATCTACTGGACAAAACCAGAATGGAGAATGGAGCCGCTGCATGCCCACTCATTTGTCTGTGTGTGTGTGTGAGTGTGTGCATGCGTGTGTTTGCGCGCGTGTGTGTGCATGGCATGCGCGTGTGTTTGCATGGGTGTGTGTATATGTGCATGCGTCGTTACGTGCGTGCACCCTTACGTGTGTGTGACAGATCTGGCAAAGACAGAAAATTACACTGATAGAGAGAGAGAGAGAGAGGGAGAGGGAGGGGGAGAGAGAGGGGGAGGGGGAGAGAGAGAGAGAGAGGGAGGTGGGGGGAGAGACAAGTGAGGCGAGCACAGGGATGAAAGAGACGGAGGGCGGACTAAACCGGACTGAACTGTGACACGCCACGACACGCCGGCCCAGACAAAAGCACTCCGTCTCCTCACTACTCTTATCTGAGACGCCGTGTATAGAAAACAGCTTGGAGGGTGCTCTCCAGAATACACACACACACACTCGATGTGTTTTTCAGTGAACGCTTAATAAGCATGAGTAAATTAAACGTATAAGTGTGCTATCCCCCCCCACACACACACACACACACACACACACACACATCACATCCCAAAGTGTTTTAATTTGTCATTAATGGGTAACCACAACTGATTTCCATGGCCCTGATAACATAACTGGTCAACCAAGCCTTCTTGGGGAGTCCTTCTAGCCAGGTGTTGGGTGGGTGTTAGCCTGGTAAACCCTCCCTCCGGAAATCTCATTTTCTATTTGATTCCAGGAGTGAGTCTGGCCTGATAGCCCATTGTGGGGGTTTCTAGTGGAATTACCAGCTAACCGAGCCTATCAGCGTCGTCGCACATCGTTCTGTGATTGACAGCGACAGTTGGCCAATCAGGTGGCGAGTTCGAGTGAGCCCAAAACACGAACGGCAGCCATCTTTTTCTGTCCGCTATAATCTCCGCGATTTTTTGACTTCAAAAAGCTCTCTAACTTCTATTTTGAGGCACGGAATTTACTTATAAGATATCGTTTGGATAGAATTTAGTTGTTTAACTTCATATATGTGGTCAATTAATCATGACAAAGCCTATTTAAAAATAAAAATTTAGAGAACCGGTAGGGGTGGGCAGTGACACCCATGTACCCGAATAAGGCAACCCATTTTGGGCTTGGCTGTCTCAAAAGTCCCGTTGACGTCACATTAGACTGGTGAACTGCTGATTGGCTGAAGGGGAAAAAATATCATTGGCTGAAGGGGTTGTCAGTCAACGGTATTACTTCCGCCCAACTCAGCCTGCAGCCAATATTGCAGAATGGGCGATCAGCCCAGACTCACTCCTGGAATCAAATAGAAAATGAGATTTCCGGAGGGAGGGTTTACCAGGCTAGGTGGGTGTACCTTCTGGCCAGATGTAGGTTTTTGGTGGGGAATCCTTAGCGTACTGTCTCTTAGCTTTGACGGGGGGGGGGGGCTTAGTTACAACTGGTGGTCCTATAGGTTTGAAACAAGACCCTTAGCTTTAACCGGGGGGACCTTAGCTTTGATGGGAGGATGACACCACATGTACCGTCTTTTAAAAAAATATTGTTTTAAATCCAGAAAGGTGAAAAACAACAGCATGTAAAAGAGGGCTGGCCATGATGCACCACCTCTGTGCATTACATCCACACCACAGAGACGAGAGAGAGAGGGAACGACAGAGAGTGAGAGACCGAGCGAGTGAGTGAGTGGGAGGACGAGAGCGGCCGAGAGAGGCAGACGGCAAAAGGGAGAGAGAGAGAGGGGGAGAGGGAGGGAGGGAGAGAGAGAGAGAAAGAGAGAGAGAGACTTAGCATGAGTCATCGGCGGAGAGGCGTTTTTGAGCGTCAGCTGGTGTTCCCAAGAGAAGAAGCGACACACGCAAACACACACACACACACACACACACACACACACACACACACACACACACACACACACACACGCACCAACGACAACACCAGCTCAACACACCGGTATCTCCCTGTGTCTGCGTTGATTTAAATCTGTCTTTGTACGTCTCTTGCTTACAACTCTGCGTGTATAATACCTTTTGATAATGCAAGATGGATTTGCCATTTGGAATTCCAATCACTTCTGCTCCCTGCATTGGAAACCTGATCACTCACGGCTGATGTTGTGTTTGTCGTTGTGTGTTTATATCTCCCAGCCCCCGGTACAGCTGTCTTTCTGTCAGTGCATGGTGGAAAAAGTACTCAAATATTTTACTTAAGTAAAAGTATCAATATTGCAATGTAGAAGTACTCTGTTACAAGTAAAAGTCCAGAATAAAAAATGTACTTGAGTAAAAGCACAAAAGTGTTGGTATCAAAATGTACTTACAGTACCAAAAGTAAAAATACTAAAATGTTTGAAAATAGCAGATTTACAAGCTCACAACACGTCGCAATACGACACGTTGTGAGCTTGTACAGTAGATCGGCTATTTTCAAAAAGCCTAGCCCTAGGTATAAAATAGGGCTAAAGTGGTTAATATATGTTTTATAATGTAATAATGTATGTAACTAAAGTTTACAAATAATTATAGTGGAGTAAAAGTACAATATCTGCCTCTGAGATGTATTGGAGTAGAAGTAAAAGTATAGACGATTGGAAATACTCCAGTAAAGTAAAAGTACCTCAAAATTGTACTTAAGTACATTTACTCAAGTAGTAAATGTACTTTGTTACTTTACACCCCTGCCTCTCGGCGGGATTCACTTGGCATCCCCCTTTCCTCAACCGGGGACTAGTTCCAACGTTGCTGTTGGGCGAAAACCTTGTATGTCCTAAACTATTATTGTTTAAAAAAAAACATTTCAACAATAGTGAAAATGGCTGATCTACAAGCTCACAACGCATAGTGAGGATCTGCTATGTTCACCACTTTATAGTGTGACACTCTTGTGTGATGAAGTAGGACATTTATTTCCGAAAGATTGATTACATTTACGACAAAAAAAAGTTGAAACATGTGACATAGGATACATATAGATTGAACCTTAGTTTTAATACCATTGAGGAAATTCCACAGGTGCCTTGAGTTCTTAGCATTGTACAGCAATCATACAGCTTCATTGAAAATACTGTAGTTCCTCCCAGCACACGTTTTTTTCTTATTTTTTTCTTTCTTATGTAGGCTCAGGTTTGTGCCTTTAGTACTGGATAAGCTGACAGTCGTATTTACTTATTTTCCACAAGCTCACAACCACGTTGCGACGCCTCGTGAGATTTCGGTTAAAAGTTGTGAGCATTAATTTTATTTGAAAATGCGTTTATCTGAAGGGGAAGCAGTTGTTGGAGAGCAACAAAGGGAGTAATATGATTATTAGAAATGTGCTTGTGCATATGAACACAATGATCATAGAATGCCACCAGATTGGAAGTGGTACCTGCACATTCTCCCGTGTTTGATTCCACCACCCACAATTGAGCTGCTTTAGAAAAAGGCAAAGCAATTATATTGTACGTTGCTGACATTAATGCAACTGCAACAGCGTTTTTTTTTAAAGGTACGGCAATACCAGTTGCTAGTGGATACCAGATTGTTTTGGCGGTCCCTAGCGGGAACCGTTTCCTTGATTTGATCTCCTTGTTTCCTGTCGGAACATAAACAACGATTAGTCGTGGTGGATTTCTGAAGAATTCAGTGGGTTTAGCGGCACTGCTCTGGGAACTAATTAGAATTCAAGGTCAAAACCAACAATGAAATGTTTCATAACGGGCGCCTCCCACATGTGTTGAATATTTGTCCTATTATAGAATTTACGGGTTTAGCAGGCGCTCTTAACCAGGGCGATTTAACAAAGTGCAAGATCGGAGTAAAATTGAAATTGCAGAAAACAAACCCTGTACAATTACTCTTTGCTGAAAATAGCCCATCTGCAAGGTCACAACGCATCACAATGCAGGTCATTGTGAGCTTGTATGTCTGTTTTGTTGTTAGGGTTAGGTGTTTTTTAGGGATGTCCGATATTATCGGCCGATATTAGCATCAAAATCGATATCGGAAAATATCGATATGGGTTTTTGAAAATGTTTGATTTTTTTATTATTATTTTTAAATAAGTTACAGGAGTTCTTACTGTATGGTGTGTCTGATATGAAATGTGAGCTTACCATAATCACAGTAATCCCTGCATCGGTATCGGTTGATATCGGTATCGGAAATTAGGAGTTGGACAATATCGGTATATCGGTTATCGGTAAAAAAGTCAATATCGGACATCCCTAGTGTTTTTGTAATAATAATCTAAATAAAGCAACTTGTAACTAAAGTGTTGAAATAATTGTAGTGGAGTAAAAAGTACAATATTTGCCCCTCAAGTGTAGTGGAGTAGAAGCATATTTTTCTTCTTTCGGCTAATTCCCATCGGGGTCGCCACAGTGGATCATCTGTTTCCATCTCTTTCTGTTTTCCGCGTCTACCTCTGTCACTCCGTTCACCTGCATGTCCTCTCCCTAGTGGAGCAGAAGTACAAAGTATCTAAAAATGGAAGTTAAGTAAATGTACCTAAAAAAAATACTCAAGTACAGTACTTGAGTAAATGTACCTTGCTACTTTAAACCACTGCCGATATCCAATAGCATCATGTTTAACCCGTGTCGTGAGACTTATTTCACTTGACGTGCATTTGGAAAAATGCTCTAAAATCAAATCACTGCTTTTCAGCATCAGTCAGAGTTTTAGGGTTTGACAGGAGCAGACTCAATACCGTCGGCAGACAAGTCATTCCCAATGACAGCTAGCAGCTATCTGCTGATTCTTTACAAGGTTCTTTTTACCCTGGACTTAGGGACGACATGAAATGAAAAATAGGTTTTCCACACGAGTCCTAGAGCATTATGCGTGGTCAAAATGGAGATATACTATAATTGAAAATTATCATTTGTTCCCAAAAGTCTGATCCCAATCACTCAGTGGTGGAAAAAAGTACTCAATTGCTTTACTTAAGTAAAAGTATCAATACTGCAATGTAGATATACACTGTTAAAAGTAAAAGACCGTAATTCAAAATTTCCTTGAGTAAAAGTACCAAAGTATTGGCATCAAAATGTACTTAAAGTACCAAAAGTAAAAGTAGTCATTATGCAGAATGTCCCATTTCAAGTTTTCAAATGTATAAACATCTTTTGAAAATAGCAGATCTACAAGCTCACAATGCGTTGCCTTGCGACTCATTGTGGGCTTGTAGATCGGCTATTTTCAAATGGCCGAAATGTATACAGAGCTGTGGTTAATGTAGGTTTTGTAATAATAATCAAAATCTACTGTAAAGTAACTTGTAACTAAAGTTTTCGAATAATTGTAGTGGAGTAAAAGTACAATATTTGGATCCGAGATGTAGTGGAGTACAGTAGAAGTAAAAGTATTGGAAATTGGAAATACTCAAGTAAAGTACCTCTAAAGTGTACTTAAGTGCAGTACTTAAGTAAAAGTACCTTTCCACCACTGCAATCACTTCCCGTCAAACGGAAACGTAATGTGTGATAATAGTTCCGACCAAGCAATCCGATTGGTCGAAATGGGCTCTCGAGCCGTGCTTAAATGAGCACGACATTGTGAATGAAAGGAATGAAATTATAAATGTCAGCTGTGTTGATCGGACAGATCTATCAAATATCTGAGTTACAATGATGTTGAGCTAAAGGTTACGTTTCGTTTCTCTATCTACGTGTTCAGTTTGGGAAACGATGTTTAGCGCACAGCCAACTGTATATGGCTGAGTAAACGGGCTCGCTGTCTCTGTCTGACCCATGTATTTCCAGGATGACGGAGAACACTGGCAGAAAGGTTGTTGTTTAGAAAGTAGCCTCGATCTCCAGGCTTTTATTTTCCTTCGCGTTTTGCTCAAAAATAAGAGCCTGGAATAGGAAGGGTTTAATTTCCCCAACCAACCAGAGTGCAGTGGGCGACGGGCGTCGCTCCAAATGTTGTGACGTCAGGGCTCTCAATGCTGCACATTGGGGGAGGAGGAGGGGCATGGGGCGGGGCAGGGGCCGACGGACAGATCGGTGAACCAATGGGATCTCACAGATTTTTTCTCCGGAGATGTTGAACCCGCCCCTCTAGACCAGATATCAGACACGCTAGGGCAGCCTATTTTGAAAGCAATAATGCCCCACAATATGAATACATTTTGATATGTTTCGTTCTGGTGGTAATTGTTTTACATCAAAAGGCCCCACCAAAGTGGGAAAAAATAATAGATACAAGACAGGCTTGGATGCACATTCTTCTGCGCAGCCATTCCTCAGGGCATGGTTAAAAAGTGACAATGGGGGTGTACGCCCCTCTTTTTAAAGCATACATGTTGATCTCCCCCACTTGTGTATTAGTGGGGAGGTCCTTACTTGACAATCCATTAATAAGTTCACAAAATCACAGATGCTGAAGATATCACAGACACATTTTCATCACCAGTGGTGGAAAAGGTACTCAAATGTTTTACTTAAGTAAATGTATCAATACTGCAATGTAGTAAAAGTCCGAATTCAAAGTGTACTTTTAAAAGTATAAAAGTATTTGCATCAAAATGTACTTAAAGTACCAAAAGTAAAAGTACTCATTATACAAAATTCCCATTTTAAATGTACACAAATCTTTTGAAAATAGCAGATCTACAAGCTCACAATGCGTTGCATCGCGACGCATTGTGAGCTTGTAGATCGGCTATTTTCAAATGGCCGATATAGGGCTAAAGTGGTTACTGTATGTTTTGTAATAATAATCAAAATCTACAAAGTAACAAGTAACTAAAGTTTTCAAATAATTGTAGTGGAGTAAAAGTACAATATTTGCCTCTGAGATGTAGTGGAGTAGAAGTAAAAGTATTGCAAATAGGAAATACTCGAATAAAGTACAAATACCTGTACTTAGTACAGTACTTGAGTACATGTACTTAGTTACTTTCCACCACTGGACATCACAGAGTAGATTGCGATTGAAATAATCCAAATGTCCACACCGGGGACACCAAAACGCATCAAGGACACATCAGATAGTGACCTCAGATACTCCAAATAATATTGTACAAAGTCCAGCAGGTCTCTTTTGTGTTTTAAAAAACCTACAGGAGAGTGGAAATATACGAGTTACAGTACACACGCCTTGCGTTCATAAGAAGGGTTTGGGATCATTTAAGCCCCGTGGATGCATGGTGTTGAGTTGATAACTCCAGAACATTTCTCTCTGAGATAGCAATTCGGGGAGGTTGCCCCCTCTAAGGGCAATAACTTGTTCAACCCTTACAAAGGGCAAAGATGAGGGTGAACAATACGCTTTGCCTCAAGATAGTGTTCAGCCATGGCATATTCAATGTTGCCTATTAGTATTGCAGTGTTGTGCTCATAGATCCTCAGTTTTCAGCATTGTTTTGTTTGGCCAATGTATGCCTTACCACAAAGGACAGGCTATGTATTAGGCTTTGTATTAGACAAAAGTATTATAAATGTAACTGTGTTGTTTTAAATTCTTTTGCCTTATAAAAATTCAAAAAAATCAATCAATCAATCAATATGTAAACCACATTGGTGGAATTACAGTTGATGACATCGATGAGATACTGTATTCTCTCTCGCTCTCGCTCTCTCTCTCTCTGTGCTACGCAGTGTGTGAGTGCAGACCAAGGGGCCAGCCTGACATATTTACATTGAAGCCGATACGGAAGAGAGACAGTTCATATGGGCCTGTATGGCGCTGTTTTACCCCTGCAGTTGTCAGAAAGAATATTCTCTCATTGTAATGGGAAGGGTTTTGACGAACTTTAGACTAGAGTTTCTTACCTTAATAAAAATTGTCATAAATACTATATGCTTCCAGTCGCTAGTTTGAAGTCTCCTTTCAATCATCATGATATGAGTTTTGCTAAATTATTGTCCCATTTATTTTAAAATTGACGATAAAGTAGGCTATGCTCCAGGAGGGGCCGGATGATTTGATTGACAACCTACACAACCAATAGCATTCATTCCCCACCCCCGATCTTGATTGACAAGCTACCTAACCAATAGCATTCTTTGGGGATTGTTTCCTGGTCTCAAGCAATAGCGTTTGATTTCCGACGTGCCCTTTGGTACATATTAAAGATGGCGGATTGCACATTCCTGAACAATCGGCTTCATTTACGGTCTGTAGAAACCAATGGTGTGACGCTGTCCATTCTTTTTATACAGTCTATGGTGCAGACACAATGCAGTTTTGTTTTACATCCCGTAGCCCCGAGGGGACGGTAGTCTGTGATTGTCTGAGACAGAACCAGATTTTCCCATCAAAGGTAGCAAGAAAAAAAAAGGGGAAAAAAGCCATTGCAGCAGGACTTGAAAGATTGTGTTTGGCTTCAGACCTTATACTCCAAACACAAACAAATATGTAACCTGTGATATTCTTCAATTGATATGTAAAAACAAACAAACAACAACCACCAAAAACAAAACCGTAATATGTAATACATCGTACATGAGCAATGTACAATGCTAATGATATGCCACACATTTGGTTACAAACACATTTTTGGTTCCGAAGATTATGGTGGATTATTCTGAACTAGGCACAATGTTTGACTGGCATTAAGCCCAATACCACTGCCAAAAAAACATGTTTTGTCTGTTGGACAATTCCATTTGATCAATGAAACAACAGTTGAATTTGTATACAAGGATGTTTTCAGTAGAAATAACCTTTTTATTTGAATGGTTTAGGGGCAAAAAAACTAAAACATCTGTGTTCATGAACTGTCCAAACCTCTCAGGTCATTTGCGATAGGTCTTTTTTTTTCTGAACCCAGAATCGTGGAGAAGCAGCCGTTCAATCTTTCAAACTCTAGCTAAGAAAACTACAGATCTGTTGCAGTTCTTTTGAATCAAAGCTGAAGCCCTTTCTGTTTGCTGCTGGTTTTAGAGGTGTTATTTGTAACCACGCAAACCCTCCAGTCTTAGCGAAACCGACTTGAGTAACAACTGGTACTCTGATCGCCTTGTTCTGTCTACACCTAATATCTTCACCAAAAATAGCGCGTTGGCGAATGTTCACCCCAGAATAGGGACGCTGAGGTTCAAATGGTTGAATATTTATTATGCACTGAAATGATATTTTCTCATAGTCTTGTGTTATTAAATTTATTAAATTATTGTTTTATAGTTTTATTGTTTTATTGTGTTATTGTTTTATTGTTTTACTGTTTTACTGTTTTATTTCCACCACTGGTCACAGTGACATATATATTTTTCAAAAATAGCAGATATACAAGCTCATATGAGCTTGTAGATCCGCTATTTTTGAAAAATCGTGTGCAATGTGTGCACATCTTTGAATATATATATATTTTTAAAGCGAGCATTTGTAGCTCTAATATATATATATATATATATATATATATATATATATATATATATATATATGCCAACACAAGCGGCCTTGAGAGGGAACAGTTGGACGGAGTGGTATGCACAGTGTCCGATATCATGCACTGTGACCTCCCGTCTGTCCGCTCCACACTCCACACGCATATGGCGTAGGTGAAAAGTAACTAAGTACATTTACACAAGTACTGCAGTACAATTGTGTGTGTTGTCGCCGCCGCGTATGGTACTGATTCACCCGCCAGTGAGGAGCGCCCACCGGGAGGACGTAGAGCCATCGTCCTACTCCCCCCCCTCCCCCCAGCCCGTATAGGAGTATGTGCAGTGACAAACATCACCCTCCCCGCCCCGCTTCCGTCCCTCGAACACAGTCAAATTGTGTTTGCATAGATGCTCGACTACTTTTCGTACTTTAAAGGGATAGTTCACCCCGATAGTTCACCCTTTTTTTCTATCGATTAGTCACCCCATGGAGACTTGAATTTATGGATTTTTCTTTTCTTTTTTTTCACATTCAATTTGCCATTTGCCAATAATTTGATGACCAGCGGGCAGCGGTTCCGGTAGGAGATACAAAGGAGACACTCTTTGTGTCTCCTAAAGCAACCGCTGCCGGTCATCAAATTATCGGAATGCGACAAAAACAAAACATTATCCATGAATTCAAGTCTCCATGGGGTGACTAATAAATAGGGGGAAAAAATATTTTGGGGGTGAGCTATACCTTTAAGGATATTTTAAAGTCAATACTTTGTGCGTTTACTCAAGTACAATTTTGAATGTGGGACTTTTACTTCTATGTTGAGGCATTGCTACTTTTGCTTAAGTAAAGAAAGAGAAAAAAAAATATTGGGAGTGCTTCTTCCACGGCACGGCAGATGGTGATGGCTGCCTCCTCTCACCCTTTGCTATATAGAAACACCTCCCTCCTGGAAGGAGATTCCACATAGACCGGGGTTCAGGACACCTCGCCTCAGGACGGGCACACATCCTCAGGCTGTACGCTACGTGAACTCTGAGGAAGAACTTTCAGCGGTGGAGCTATATCGCTGTTATCCAACAAGCACTTTGAAAAGTAGCTTTGGGTAGTGGTGCAGAGCAGCAAGCATTTTAAGGTGAATGTATCAGCACAAACATTTTGATAACCCTGACATGTTGTTGCTGTCGGGCGGAAGCCCAAGTTTATTTGTATAAACATACTTCAACAACAAGGCAATTCAATGTGCTTTGCTTAAAACGAGAAGCAATGGGAATGCATGATAAAATGTCATTTATTAAAGGACATTTGTACCTTCAATACCGTTACTTTTCAGCAGTGGTGTAAAGTAACTAAGTACATGTACTCAAGTGCTGTACTTAAGTACAGTTTTACTTTATTGGAGTATTTCCAATTTTCAGTACTTTACTTTACTTTACTTCTACTCCACTACATCTTAAAGGCAACTATTGTACTGTACAATTATTTGATTTTTATTATTATTACAAAACATACATTAACCACTTCAGCCCTATATACATTTCGGCCATTTGAAAATAGCCGATCTACAAGCCCACAATGCGTCGCGATGCGATGCATTGTGAGCTTGTAGATCGGCTATTTTCAAAAGATGTTTATACATTTGAAAACTTGTGAAACGGGACATTCTGCATAATGAGTACTTTCTACTTTTGGTACTTTAACACCAATACGTGTGTACTTTTACTCAAGTAAATTTTTAATTCCGGACCTGTAACAGAGTATTTCTACATTGCAGTATTGACATGTTTACTTAAGTAAAACAATTGAGTACTTTTTCCACAACTGCTCTTCAGGAAATGAAATTACAAAGCGCCTCGGATAAAGACGCAGTATAAATGCACCATTTACCATGTATTTATTTACCAGACAGACAGACAGACCACGTAGAGCTGTCTATTAATGCATTTGACTTTTAGCTCCTGTTCATGAACCTTGCTCTCATTTCTTTCACCGTTGCTTTCTATAGTGGCGTCAACATCAATACAGCAGCATGGTGAGGGCGTCGGAGCAGCTTCACACTGGAAACAAAATGCACTTTAAAGAGTTCATCAAGGCTGCAAATGAAGTGCTTCTCTGGCAGAAAGTGCTTGATTGCCTGCTCGCTGCTTCCAGAGGCATATCTTCATATTATGGCATATCGAGGAGTTAGTTTTACCTTTCAAAACGTAATTTCCAGGCCATTTAACCTGCCAGGCGTGACCCTCTCAGCGTGCCTTTATTGATCGGCGGTTTTAAGTCACATCTTAAGTACTGCTGTTGTGACATGTTGCACTGGAAATCATCTCAGTCTGGCTTTTTAAATGAAGAGAGCTGGATGATACTGTGAAGATGCATCATCGTGCAGATTCCTGGCAGACTTCAGCGCACACTGGGGCTCTGGACTGCATCTCTGGTCGCCGTGCCTTTATAACAGAGGCTCTTAAACGTTTTTTTATTTATTTTTTTAATATTTCCAAGGACCTCCAGTTTGGAATGCATTCATCCATGGACCCCCACATCTCTGATTATTCGATTAATCTCTATCTCTGTCGGATTTTTCGATTATTCTGTGAAGTACTTTGCTGGGTGTTTTAATTGTGGTGTATATTTATGTATTGTCTTGCCTTGAATGTATGCATTGACCCGAGCAAAACGATTTTTTTCCCCTCGTGGATAATCGAGACATCTATCTAATCTCTCTCTGCACACACATCTCCACACTCACTCACTGGTCTTACATTTGTTGTGTGACATACATGGCACATAACGACCGCCGCCAACAACAACAACACATGAGTCACAAGTTTTACTTAAAGGACAACTTTGTTTTTTTACAACCAAGGTTTATATTTTAGCTTGTAATTAAAGTAAATAAAAGATGAGTGTTATTTTTTTTTTAAATTTACTGCTTTCTATAGTTTTAGCAATTTTCACGATCTTTTTTACAGTGGGCGGGGGCATTCTATCCGGTGGCTAAATATGTATTTTTTACACAATAAAAAAGGTCCTGTGGTTTTTGATCGTCAGATGTGAGTTATTGGGGGCTAGAAGAGCTACTGTAAATAATAATAAAGAAAACGCTGGGTTATTGTGTAAAAAAAATACATATTTAGCCACCGGACAGAATGCCCCCGCCCACTGTAAAAAATATGGCGAAAATTGCTAAAACTATAGCAGTAAATTAAAAACAAATAACACTCATCTATTATTTACTTTAATTACAATCTAAAACATAAACCTATTTTCAAATGGCCGAAATGTATATAGGGCTGAAGTGGTGTTTTGTAATAATAATCAAAATCTGCTAAGTAACTATAGTAACTAAGTTTTCAAATCATTGTAGTTGAATAAAAGTATAATATTTGCCTCTGCGATGTAGTGGAGTAGAAGTAAAAGTACTCAAAATCGGAAATACTCCTGTAAAGTAAAACATCTCTCAAAATTGTACTTGAGTAAATGCACCTAGTTGCTTTACACCACTGTCCAGTAGTAGACTCCATACAGTTCTGTCTTCATACACAAGCGTTTACAACATCACACACACTCTCATGTGTACGACCTTTGACACTGACACGCTCCTCTTTAGACTCCCACACGTTTTGATCTCTCTTTTTCTCTCACTGGCACACACACACACACACACGCACACACACACACACACACACACACACACACACACACACACACACACACACACACACACACACACACACACACACGCGCAGGTGCGCGCTCACGCACGCGCACACACAAACCCACACACATGAAAAGGTTTTGGCTGAATACCAAGGTCCTTTCTTTATGTCCAACGCTTATTGATGATCAATGGTAGTGTTGTCGTCGGGCAGAAACCTAGTAACTCCAACTTAAACTTTTTCATGATTTTTTTCCCCCTTATATTTCAAGCCCTTCGTCATACAAGAGTGTCGCACAAAAGAAGCCAAATTGAAAGTTATTTAGTCTGTCCATCTGTTTATAAAGTTGAAACCAATGAAAAGTGACTTAATGATAACATTGGAACCCAGATTTTTTACTTTTTTTATGTCCTGAAACGTAAACACTTGGACATACAAGGTTTCGAGCCGACAGTGATGACATAACATGTCGTTGTCGGGCAGAAACCTCTTATATCCATATTCTAACTTTTTGTGTTTTTTTCGTAAATTAACGCCCTACTTGATCACACCACAGCGTCACACGAAAGCATCAGAAGTAGCAGATCTACAAGCACGAAACGCGCTAGAAGCACACACAAAGAGACTACTAACACTGTACTGTACATATCAGAGACTTCCTTCTGATATATCAACCAAAAAGTCTGTCTCTGATGTGAGTGTGTTAGTTATGCTAGTGGTAATTCTAAAAGATATCAGTTGGGGTTTGATAAGGACACGTCGTTTGTGCTTTGATTTATTCCTCAAATACCCAACGATTCTAGGAACTCATTTGATATCTTCCTTTTTTCTCTTTTTTTTCTCCCCTTCCTTCCCTTCCACAAGCGTCAAGACAAGCCAACCCAATTAGAATGATTGATGATGAGGCACGGCAGAGTTCTTCAGCCCCAGAGATGGAAGTTTATCATCACATATATCTACACACACATACTTTAGATCATATTCAAATTGAAAGTGTCACTGTCACCCTCTTTTTTGATTTATATCATCGCGCTTGGAATTTGTATAAGACGTGTGAGATGAAAAGAAACCCAGTGTTAGAACGCCTGACATTAGGCTCATGACAATCTGGGATGGACTTAAAGGGATAGTTCACCCCAAAAAAAAAACGATTAGTCACCCCGTGGAGACTTGATTTCATGGATATTTTTTTAGTTTTTGTCGCATTCCTAAGCCAATAATTTGATGACCAGCGGACCGGTAGGCAGCGGTTCCGGTAGGAGACACAAAGGAGACTCTTTGTGTCTCCTACCGAAACCACTGCAGGTCATCAAATTATTGGCTTAGGAATGCGACAAAAACTAAAAAATATCTGTGAATTCAAGTCTCCATGGGGTGACTAATCGATAGAAAAAAAAGTCATTTTGGGGGTGAACTATCCCTTTAACGATAGATAAATAGATAACGATAAACGATAGATAGGCTGCAACGATCGACTTTTTCTTTTTGGATTAACCCATTAAGGCCTGAGGCCGATTCTAAAAATGCCTGCTAAATCAGTGGTTCTCGCACTTTCAATTTTTTTCAAAAAAATTCAAATAGCAGGTGTACAAGCTTGTATATCTGCTATTTTTGAATAGCCAACGCAAAATAAATCTAAAAAGACACTGATGCTTTCCTGGTTTTAATGGGTTAATGGAATATTCCAGAAGTGCTTTAAATGTTGTAGGATTCCGCAGTTAAAATAATTTAAAATAGCAGATTTACAAGCTCACAACGTGTCACAATGCAAGCTTGTAGATTGTAGCTATTTTAAATGTGTTGTCATTATTCAGAGTTAATTTAATGACATGCCCAAAATAGGGATTGATTATTAAATGATTATTTTTGACAGACGTTTGATTATCAATTATACCGTTTTTAGTTTGATTAGCTGTAGCGCCCCTACATTCAAACTTCAGATGTGTTTTAATGTAATCATCATTACCATCCTGGCATCATGTCCAGGCTACTATACTGCATCTTGTGAAACTAGTTCAGTGCTCCAAGGTTTAAATTAAAACTGCTAAATATACCTCTGGAGGAAACCTCTCCATCTGTCTTTGTTTTTTAACCCTTTAAGAGCGGGAACGCATCGGTGTCATTTTTTTATTTCTTTGGGCTATTGAAAAATAGCAGATATACAAGCTCATAGCACGGCACCGAGTGCCGCGCTATGAGCTTGTAGATCTGCTATTTTAGAAAAAAAATGGAAATGTGTGCAAATCTTTGATTATAAAGCGAACATTTTTAACTCAGCTTACAACTTCTGGGGGTCCCTGGAACAAAACATTTTGAGATGGGGGTCCACGGCCATTTTGGGTGGTCCTTGACATGAAAAACTGTTTGAGAACCACTGATATTATAGCAACTTACGTTTATTAAAAAAACTGTTAGGATTTAGAAGACATTTGTAGAATCCCCCCAGAAGCAAAGATTTGAGTTACAAATGTTCGCTTTAAAAACATATATATATTCAAAGATTTGCACGACATTTCTAAGATTTTTCCTCAAAAATTGCAGATCTACAAGCTCATAGCGCGGCACTCGGTGCCGCGCTATGAGCTTGTAGATCTGCAAAAAGAAATCTAAAATGGCACAGATGCGTATCCGGCTTGAAAGGGTTAATTTTGAGCCTTATAGCTGAATCACTCACGTTTTGCAGAAGTACTTGTTTTGTTCCGTTATCTCCTGTAACTCTGGAAATAGTTCCTTTGTTGTTGTGGGCCTGCATGGGGAATCAGACTGCGTAACGTGGCCAGTGGCGGACGAAGTACTCAAATAGTTTGATTTAGTAGGCTACAGCTCTGTTTCCCAAACAGTGGGTCGGGACCATAGACTGTAAAATATATGGACGAAGGGAGCCCCATAGACCATATTCACACGGCGGCCATTTTGGAATTTAACATTGAAAGTGCCACCCCGTTGCCATGGCAACCGAGGTGGCACTTCATTGACTTAATAGCAACATGGCCGCCGTGTGAATATGGTCTATTGGTTTCTACAAACCCTTTTGAAGCCACTTTTTCGGCGAATTGAAATCCGCCATCTTAGAACTTCCGGTCCCGACGTGAACCCGGAAACGACTGCTATTGGCTGCAACCGCGGCAAGGGCGGAGTCTTCACTCAGTAGAACCAGTTGAGGTCAGCTCTAGAAACAAATACTATACCATAATTTACGAAACGCATATGATGATTTAAAAAAGAAAAAACTAGCGATTGAAAACAAAGTGTTTATGAAATGTTTACTACCGTATTCAAGTGTAAAGTCCGGCCAAAACCTTGTTCACTTCTATTGCGAGTTTTTTTTCTTTTCTGCAGCCTGCACTGTCCTGCAGGAAGTGAACTAGCAACATCTGTTGGGCCATTATTAAAAATGGCATGCCTTAAGAGTTCAATTCCAGCACCGATTCCTTGGCCCTTGGTTGGGACTCATCTTTGGGTGGAGGACCATATATCTCCCTTTTTTCCGTTCCCTACATTTGAAAATAAATGTGTATATTTTTTTAAAGATTTAAAAAAGTTTTTAAAAAAAAGTAATAATCACAACTTTTCATCAATTCAAAACAATTCCATAAAATAATTTGATAAATGAAATGAAAAAATAAAATGATTTCCATAAATACATTTTAAACAAGTTTAAGAACGTGACGCGTTGTGAGCTTGTACAGTTGATCGGGTATTTTCACTAGCTTGGGTCCCGGGCAAACGTCCAATTTCTCTTTTGGGTTTTGAGCTTAAAAGTTTGGGAACCACTGGGCTAACAGTATATGAGTAAACGTACTTAGTTACTTTTCACCAATGTTATCGTGTTCCGTTTTCTCCGGTAACTACGGAAAGCCTCCTTGAGGGATCACATTTTGGCTATCGATAGACAGAGCCAAATGCAGGCCACACGACCTTGTTCAGAGTCACTTGTTTCAGTGTTTCTTTGTAACTCAGTGTTGTCACAATTTTGTCAAACTTTATTTTTTCAAAATAGCCGATTTACAGTGGTGGAAAGTAACTAAGTACATTTCAATATTCAGTATTTCCAATTTCCAATACTTTTACTTCTACTCCGCAAATATTGTATTTACTATCGCAAATATTGTACTTTTACTCCACTACAATTATTTGAAAACTTTAGTTAGGCCTACTAGTTACTTTTCAGATATAAATTACGATATTATGAAACTTTAGCCCTATTTTATACCTAGGCTATTCAAAAATAGCAGATCCACAAGCTAACGTGTTGTGAGCTTGTAGATCTATTATGTTCAAACATTTTAGTACTTTTACTTTTGATACTTTAAGTACATTTTGATACCAATACTTTTGTACTTTTACTCAAGTATTTTTTTATTCTAGACTTTTACTTGTAACAGAGTACTTCTACATTGCAGTATTTATACTTTTACATAAGTAAAACATGTGAGTACTTTGTCCACCACTGCTTATTTCCAAACCTCCTGAACAAAACCCATGAAGACCTGAGGCCGATTCTACGAATGCCTCCTAAATCAGTAGTTCTCACACTTTCAAGATTTTTAAAAAAATGTTCAAAATAGCAGATGTACAAGCTCGCAGATCGGCTATCTGCGGAACAGCCCCGAGTATAAAATACAGGAACAATCCAGGCCACACTGTTCGACCTTGTTATAGCGTGTCACTTGCTAGAATGTCTCTAACTTGTAGTGTGGTGTTGTCACCCTGCGGAATCCTGCAGACACAAACCAGGAGGGACAACACCATAGCAAGTGCTTGAAGAATTATGAGGAAACTGGGTCATTGTGTGACACCGCGTGGCAGTGTGACACTCAGACGAAGGCAGACGGGTGACAGGGTTGGGGTTTGAGACTCAAGGCTAAGTTCACGATGCCAGGGGTGTGCATTGTTGATCGTAAGGATGAGCAGAATTGGGTGAAATATGACAGCTTATTAGTAAGTACGTAAATTGTATTTGTAGAGCACTTTTCACCGACATTGACAGTCTACATTGTAGACTGTCAATGTCGGTGAAAAGTGTTTCACAAGTTTCACCCTTTAAAACCTGAGGCCAATTCCACGAGTGCCTTCTAAATCAGTAGTTCTCACACTTTCAAGATTCTTTCAGAAATGTAAAAACAAAAATAGCAGATGTGTGACGCGCTGTGAGCTGTTTTTTAATAGCCAACAATCTAGAATGACACAGATGCTTTCCCGGTTTTAAGCAGTACATATCCAGAATGAAAGCAAAAGAATGTAAACACCTTTCTCAAAGGTTGGTTCTATAAGGCACTATAATGATGATGCGCTTATAAGGTGTCATAACACTCATTATATTTTTTTATAATTATGCATAGCAACTTATAACAAGGTTTGTAAAGTATTATAAGTGCTGGTCATAATGCATTATAACTAAGCTCAACGGAACGGCAAATAACTATACCATTACTTAATCAGTTGTACAGTGTCTTTGTTGCAAGTTGTTTTGAGTAATTATAAACATTTATAAGAAGTGTTTGGAAGCCTTATGAAGCGTGTGATAATGGCATAATAGACCCGACCTTTAAGTAAAGTGTTAGCGACAGCATAACACCATCACCATAATAACCAATCTGAGTTAAACAAGGAAATCACAATACAAAGAAACAGCTGTGTGAAAGCCTGTTTGAACGGGTGACTCTTTTAACCCATTAAAGCCGGGAACGCATCTGCGTCATTTTAGATGTTTTGGCTATTCAAAACTAGCAAATATACAAGCTCATAGCACTCGCTCGGTGCCGCGCTATGAGCTTGTTTATCTGCCATGTTTGAATAGCCAAAGAAATCTTAAAATGACACAGACGCGTTCCCGGTCTTAAGGGGTTAAAGGTGTTCACAGAGGTCACATATCTTTGGTCTAAGCGGAGATTACTATATTAGGGCTGTGAATATCGATTATTTTCTTATTATTCTGTCAATCACTTTTCAGATTAATCGAATAGTCAAGAAACACACATTTTTATTTGACGTATTTTTCTTTATGTATAAAGTATAAAACAAAGACATTACTGAGTGTGCTTAGTTTACTTTCCACCACGGAAACTGACTTAGGAATCCATATAGAAAACTTCACATGAGCTTTGGCCATTTATGAACCATTTATGAACCATTTATGAACTATTTATGTACCGACACAAACAGACAAAAACTACTGTATGCCTTGCTGTCTGCTATAAAGACATTCCTCGCTTCTTTAAGCAATCAATTATCTCACTTCAAGTTCTACTGTGTGTTACCATATTTAATATGTTAATCTTGAAATTGGTTTTAAGTTAATGATGTCAGTGGAGGCATGTGAAACGAGCTCTTGCTATTAATGCAATGTAACAACCAAGCTATTCTGTATTTTTTTATTTAGCAGAGTTGTCCTTGGTGACAAAATAAATCTGTTCAGCCGCAGATAATTCTGTAAACACACTTCCCATCCACTGCCACAGTTATCCTGTTCACAAGGATGGTACAAAGGCGCGAGATAAGATAAGATGAGATGAGACGAGATAAGATAAGGTAATCCTTTATTGATCCCCACAGGGACATCAGTGGTGGAAAAAGTACTCAAATGTTTTACTTAAGTTAAAGTATCAATACTGCAATATAGAAGTACTCTGTTACAAGTAAAAGTCCGGAATTCAAAATTTACTTGAGTAAAAGTACTAAAGTATTGGTATCAAAATGTACTTAAAGTACCAAAAGTAAAATTACAAAAATGTTGCAGATAAATAGCAGATTTACAAGCTCACAACGCGTCGCGATGTGACTCGTTGTGAGCTTGTAGATCGACTATTTTCAAATAGCCCAGGTATAAAATAGGGCTAAAGTGGTTAATGTATGTTTTATAGTGTAATAATTTATATCTGAAATGTAGTAACTAAAGTAGAAGTAAAAGTATTGAAAATTGGGAAATACTCAAGTAAACTACAAATACCTCAACATTTTACTTAAGTAAATATACTTAGTTACTTCCCACCACTGGATAAGATGAGATGAGATAAGATAAGATAATCCTTTATTGATCCCCACAGGGGAATTCAGGCAACAACAGCAGTGAGTGAGAAACACAGGATAGGGTTATGGTTAGAGGAGGTACAACAGCAACAACAACAATACAGATAGACCCTAGCCTTCTGCACTTCATTTAAGATCATGTATATTGAATCAACAGTTTTATCTTTAAAATGCTTCTGTCATGGTGCTGTAGTGCAGCGGTTCTCAACCTGTGGGACCATGTTGGTCCCGTCTAGATTTTTGGGGGAATCTCCAGATGACAGTAAAGTGACAATTTAAGGACTTTTAAAGGGATAGTTCACCCCCAACAAGACTTTTTTTCTATCGATTACACACCCCATGGAGACTTGAATTCATGGAGATTTTTTGTGTTTTCGTCTCATTCCTAAGGCAATAATTTGATTAGCATCTTTCCGCCGGTATCAAATTGTTTACTTAGGAATGAGACAAAAGCAAAAAAGAATCTCCATGAATTGAAGGCTTCATGGGGTGTGTAATTGGTAGAAAATACGATTTTTTTTTTGGTGAACTATCCCTTTAATTCCTAATACCTAAAAAAAAAAAGGTTAAAACAAATGAAAAAAGACCATTACTGCAGCAAAAGTAATCAACCAAACGATACTATAAAAGCTGGTCAAACATTGGCCAAATTATCAAATAATATAAGAAATAGGCAAACATTTAGAAAACAGCTGATTGCGAGGCGATTGTGGCTATTTTCACAACATCTGAATGCCTCAACTCCCACAATTCTTGCTGCTTGTCAGGGTGGGGGTTCCCCGGGTCAAATATGATTATTTTGGGGGGGTCGTGGCCTGAAAAGGTTGAGAACCACTGCTGTGGTGTAGAGTATTTTCCAACAGTCCATGTGCCAAGTGGACAAGAGTCAAGCAGGAGTCAGTAATCCCAGGGGTTGAGTGGTTAAGACCCTGGCAAAGAAGAGGACACACACACACACACACACGCACACACGCACACGCACACGCACACACACACAGAGAGACAGACCCTGGCAAAGAAGAGGGCACAGGCGCACAGGCACACGCACAGTGGTGGAAAGTAACTAAGTACATTTACTCAAGTACAAATTTGAGGTACTTTTACTTTACTGGAGTATTTCCAATTGTCTATACTTTTACTTCTACTCCACTACATATCAAAGGCAAATAATGTACTTTTACTCCACTACAATTATTTGAAAACTTTAGTTACTAGTTACTTTGTAGATATAAATTATTAGCCACTTCAGCCCTATTTTATACCTAGGCTATTTTCAAACATTTTAGTACTTTCGCTTTTGGCACTTTAAGTACATTTTGATACCAATACTTTTGTACTTTTACTCAAGTAAATTTTGAATTCTGGACTTTTACTTTTAACAGAGTATTTCAGTATTGCAGTATTGGTACTTTTACTTAAGTAAAGAATTTGAGTACTTTTTTCCACCACTGCACACACACACGCACGCACGCACGCACGCACGCACGCACGCACGCACGCACGCACGCACGCACGCACGCACGCACGCACGCACGCACGCACCCTGGCAAAGAGGAGGGCACTGAATGGCTACTACAGACGGCTAGAACATCTGTAGCAGCCTGCTGCACACATTGAAGGACCTGAGCCTCGTCGGACAGAACAGCTTGCTCCGTCCTTTGTAGAGGAGCGACACATTACATGACATAATGCACAAATCCTCAAGTGTTCTGGAGCCTCGCAGTTTCACTACTTGAGTATAGCCCTTAACCCATTAAGACAGGGAACGCATCTGTGGGTCATCTTTCGATTTCTTTGGCTATTCAAAAATAGCAGATCTACAAGCTCATAGCGCGGCTGCTATTTTTGAAGGAAAAAAATCCTGAAAATGTGTGTACATCTTTGAATATATATATAAATTTTTAACTCAAATCTTTGCTGGAACAAAATATTTTCAGATGGGGGTCCGCGACCAAATACTTAATTTTGGGGGTCCTTGACATGAAAAGGTTTGAGAACCACTGATATTTTATTGTTTTTTTTATTTTATTTTACTTTTAGGATTTAGAAGACATTTGTAGAATCCCCCAGAAGCAAAGATTTGAGTTACAAATGTTCGCTTTAAAAAAATGTATATATTCAAAGATTTTCGAGAAATTTCACGATTTTTCAAAAGATAGCAGATCTACAAGCTCATAGCGCGGCACTCGGTGCCGCGCTATGCGCTTGTAGATCTGCTATTTTTGAATAGCCAAAGAAATCTGAAAATCACGCACAGATGCGTTCCCGGTCGTAATGGGTTAGATGCATTTATTCTTTAGTAACTGTTTGCGAATCCAGCGTCTCGACTCACTCTGTCACATTATCGTCGTAATGTGTTTCCATTGCACTCGGCAGTACGTTTTAATTTGGACATCTGCTTTGACATCTGTTTCTCCCCGCAACGGGAACGAATGGAATCACATCTTCTGGTTGCTCAGTCATAGAGCACAACACTAACAGATAGGGGGCAGCAGAGGCTCAGGGGGTAGAGTGGCAGGTTCCCAAGGTCTTGCACCGGGAATGTAGCATTTAAAGACAACACCTCAATTAACCCATTAAGACCTGAGGCCGATTCTACAAATGCCTTCTAAATCAGTAGTTCTCAAACTTTTTTCGCACCAAGAACCCCCAAAATGTATCAATATTTAGCTGCAGACCCCCTCATCTGTTTTTGTTTTTTTGGCAGGGACATCCAAAATGAGAAAAAATATTAAAATGTTTTCAAACACTTTCAAGATTTTTCTAAAATAGCAGATGTACAAGCTCGCTGCGTGGCATGAATTGACGCGCTGTGAGCTTGTATATCTGCTATTTTTCTGTTTGGAGGTGTTACAATTTTTTTTGACAAAATCATAACTTTAATTTATGGGTCATTTATGTTGTCAAACATAATCAAAATCTGTCAATAATTATGTTAAAAAAGTTTCCAAAAATAATTGTGAGCTTGTAGATCGACTATCTTCTCTACTTGCTGTACATACTGCAAATAGTATACTGTACCGTATGTACGGCTACAGTTGCTTGTAGATCGGCTATTTTTGGCCAATGTTCCCCTATGGATCTGGGTTTCAAGTGCTTGTATATATACAAAATCTGTACATATAGGCCTACAGTGTGATTTTATCTTTTTCTAGGCGTCCCTTAGTTTTCTTGGAAATAAGGGCCGGGTGTCCCTTATTTGAATAGCCGTAATAACCATAGGGAGAGAAAAAGCAGCAGTCATTAGCAGCATTAAGTAATATATAGGGTTTAAGTTGTTGGTCCTTAATAGAACCTTTCAATTTGGTCCTTGATTCTTTCTGGCACCCAAAAAACTCACTTCTTCATCACTCTGAAGAACCAGTTTCGGTTCCGGTTGGCACCTTCATGTGTGTGTGCACGTATGCGTGTGTGTGTGTGTGTGCGTGTGAGATAGTAAACAACCTTATCATCACAACAGCCGACGACGTAACACAAGCCCTGCCAAGGAACGGGCGTTAAGAAGCAGGAATATATTTCACCATCATCAGTTTCCACTGACAATTCTTTTATCGCCCGTCCCCGTCCCCCCCGGCCCCCGTCCCCCCCGCCACCCCTCTTCCGCCGCTGCATTTCATTGCCGCGCCGCACAGGAGAGCCCGGAGGGGGGGAAAGCCGTTGATCTCTGTACGACAATAAGCAATATGTCTCAGGGACGGTTATACTGGATCATATTAACGCTTAGCTTGTTACAGTAAGTAATGGTGTCTGGTACAGATGAGGGAATGTTTCTATACGGTGTGTGTGTGTGTGTGTGTGTGTGTGTGTGTGTGTGTGTGTGTTGTTGTAGTGTGTAGCCGGCGTTATTGCCTTTAGCTTGGCTTACTGCCTGGATGGAGTTTTCTCTTACTTGGTCAAAGAGTGGATTAGAGCTTAAACTAGCCTGAAACGTTTGCTTTTAAATGGTGGCCTACTGCAGTTGTTCTCAACCTTTTCAGGCCGTGACCTCCCCAAAATAATCATACTTTAACTGGGGACCCCCAAAAATAATCGTATTTGAACCGGGGACCCCCCCACCCTGACAAGCACTTGGAATTGTAGGAGTTGAGGCATTACATTTAGTTTGACTCGGTTCCACAGATAAATATTGTGAAAATAGCTGATCTACAAGCTAAGCTCTGCAATTGTTTTTGCACCTTTCTTATATTTTTGCCAATTTGGCCAATGTTTGACCAGTTTTCATAGTATAGTTTGTTGATTACCTTTAATGCATTAATGGTCTGTTTTAATTTAATTTATTTCCTTCTTTTTTTGTATTAAAAAGGTCTTAAAAGTCCTTAAATTGTTTACTGTCATCTGGGGACCCCCCAAAAAAAGCATGTGGGGACCCTGAGAACCACTGGTCTTGGGGGTTTAAGGGGTTCACAACCTCTGTAGCTGTTTGAACTTGTTAAGATGTGTGATTGATTCCCCAAAAGAGAGCAGTTCTTTACCCCTTAGTCCCTTACCAGTTCAATATGGGACACGTCTTTTACTTTCAAGAAACGGTTGGCAACCCTAAAGTCCATGCTATCTATAATGCACCATCAAATGAGGAGGAAGGAAACCAACCAAAGAGATTCTGGCATGCACGCGTGTGCGTGTGCGTGTGTATGTGTGTGCACGTGTGTGTGTGCGTGTGTGTGCAGTGGTGGAAAAAGTACTCAAATGTTTTACTTAAGTAAAGGTATCAATACGGCAATGTAGAAGTACTCTGTTACAAGTAAAAGTCCGGAATAAAAAAACTACTTGAGTAAAAGTACAAAAGTATTGGTATGAAAATGTACTTAAGGTACCAAAAGTAAAAGTACTAAAATGTTTGAAAATAGCATTGTGTATCATAAGCGTTGTGAGCTTGTAGATCGGCTATTTTCAAATAGCCTATAAAATAGGGCTAATACTGTAAGTGGTTAATGTATGTTTCATAATGTAATAATGTATATCTGCATAGTAACGAGTAACTATAGTTTTCAAATAATTGTAGTGGAGTAAAAGTACAATATTTGACTCTGAGATGTAGTGGAGTAGAAGTAAAAGTATAGACAATTGGAAATACTCCGGTAAAGTAAAAATACCTCAAAATTATACTTAAAGGGATATTTCACTTTCACATAAAATAAACATTAAAAAAAAATATTTAAAAAAAATGAAAGAAGTTATGGCAAAATAAAGGCCCCCTCACACATTAGTAGGACACTCTAATGCGTGAGGGGGCCATGAATTTTCCATTACTTTTTTCATTTATTTTTAATATATTTTTTAAATGTTTCCCCCCGCCGAAAGTGAAGTATCCCTTTAAGTGCATTACTTGAGTAAATGTACTTAGTTACTTTACACACTGTGTGTGTGTGTGTGTGTGTGTGTGTGTGTGTGTGTGTGTGTGTGTGTGTGTGTGTGTGTGTGTGTGTGTGTGTGTGTGTGTGTGTGTGTGTGTGCGTGTGTGTGCGTGCGTGCGTGCGTGCGCATAGCGGCAGATATAGCTGTGTAGCGGGCGTTAGCATGTCAGATGTACAGATGAAAGGAGCGATGGGGTGGGAGAGAGATAGCATCCGCTGGTGATAGTAAACACATGAACCCTGTGACATTCTCTCTCTCTCTTGCTATTTCTCTGTCTTTCTCGTCTCACGCACACACACACACACACAGCACTAGGCTGTATTTTTGTATCTGTCAAAGGGCTGAGCCCCGCCTCTAAATCGTAATATCAGAGTCAATCCTGTAAGCACCCCATCAGCCAGTTACAGTGGCATCGACTTGTTTTCAACACAGACACACATGTACACACGAACGTAGCATGAAGTTGTTTTGAACACAGACAGACGTGCACGGACGGACACACACACACACAAACACAAACGTAGCATGAAGTTGTTTTGAACACACACACACACTGTGTTGCAGTCATTTAGTGTGAGCACCACTCCACACCGGAGTAGGGCCACGTCGCCATGGTTACTGCATCCGAGAGAGAGAGAGAGAGAGAGAGAGAGAGAGAGAGAGAGAGAGAGAGAGAGAGAGAGAGAGGGAGAGAGAGAGAGAGAGAGAGAGAGAGGGAGAGAGGGAGAGAGAGGGGGGGGATGAAGACAGACAGGAGGGGACAAGAGGGAGATACGAAGAGAAACAAGTTAGTAGAAAATGGGACAGATAGAGGTTTGAGAGAAACCTTTTTTCTAAATAATAATTATATCCGACAGCAACAATATACGCTAGAACTTCTAACAGCAAATGCACAATTCTTCTGGTTAAATGATCACATTTTTCTAATGCAACGTGACACATGCTGTTGACACGTCTTTAGTCGCTATTCATTTGACATACATTTCTAGGTCTTTGATCGTCTGTTTCATATTTGCTTTGGCAATGTAAACGCATGTTTTCTCATGCACAATAAAGCCCCTTTGAATTGAACTGAGTTGAGTTGAGAGAGAGGCAGAGATAATGGTCCTGACGGGCGGACGTCATTAGCAACGGAATTGTTGGCGAGTTGAGGCACGAATCATCCCGAGCTCTCCATGAATGCTGTCGTGCCGTCACCCATCGTCGAGTTAACCTCCCGCAAGTTAAAGGGATATTTCACTTTCGGAAAATAAATTGGTCATTTTATCGTCTACTCAGGCTTATGGGAGCACCCCGGAGCGCTTTTAAGTTGCTTAATTCAGTATTTAGATATTTGATATTCATGTTATCAGACACGCCCCCTTCCTATACAAACCCATTGTAACTTCAAACTCCATTTTACCCATGTTAGATTCATCGGAAACACCCGTCCTTGGTTCTGGTGACTCATCCTGCCCTCCTAATACGTGAGGAGACCGTGTTTTTTCAAATACTTTTTCATTTATTTTTTCTTAAAAAAAATTGAAAATGAA
>NC_137622.1:4744537-4749537 GCF_963280865.1 Gymnoscopelus braueri | reverse complement strand
TACAAGCTCAAAACGCTGTGACGCATTTTGAGCTTGTAGATTGGCTATGTTTGCAATTTTTTATTTGGAATCCTGAAAAGTATCATTTTTATTTAATTTCAAATGCATTTAGTTATACTTATGTTAACTTTTTGAACTTAAATACAAATACATAGGACATAAAAATGTTTAATACTAGTTTTATTTGAATTGTTTCAGTGTTGTTTTGATAGTGGTATCATTCCTACACAATGGAACAAGAGTATCATTAAACCTATTCCAAAGTCTTCAAAGAATGACCCAAAATTACCACTCAGCTATAGGGGTATAAGTCTTATTAGCTGTATATATAAACTGTACTCTTCACTTTTAAACAGTAGACTTGTAGACCATCTTGAGAGGACAGGTTTGCTTGTTGATGAGCAAAATGGCTTTAGAAAAGGAAGAGCATGTATTGATCATATATATGTAGTCTCTACTATTACACATACAAGAATTAAGCAGAATAAATCCACCTTTGCTTGTTTTATCGATTTCAAGAAGGCGTTTGATTGGATTAATAGAGATTTTCTACAGTATAGGTTGTTAAAATCTGGAGTCAATGGAAATTTTTATAATGCCATCAAGTCTCTTTACCAAGCACCTGTTGCCTGTGTTCAGATTAATGAATACAGAACTGGATGGTTCCCTCAACAATTTGGGGTGAAACAAGGAGACATTTTGTCTCCAACATTGTTCTCAATTTATGTGAATGACTTAGTCCTTACAATTAAGGATTCTGGCTTGGGAATAACTGTTGATGATCAAAGTTTAGGCATATTATTGTATGCCGACGACATAGTCTTACTTGCTGAACATGAGAGCGATCTGCAGTTAATGCTGAACATTGTTGCAGAATGGTGTTGGAAATGGAGACTGGAGGCAAACCAGGAAAAAACCCAAATAGTACACTTCAGACAAAAATCACTACAGAGAAGTTCAGCTGTGTTTAATTTTGGGTCAATAAGGTTGTCATATACTGACCAATATAAGTATCTTGGATTGACATTGGATGAGCACATGACATTTAATGATGCTGTGGGTGTCCTAGCTCAGTCAGCGGGCAGGGCACTGGGCTCTGTCATGAACAAAGTTAAACACTGTGGTAATTTAGGATTCAACACCTATACATAACTCTACGAATCAGGGGTATGTTCGGTGTCTGACTATGCTTCTGGGGTTTGGGGTTTCCGGGAACATACAAGTTGTAACACTGTGCATCATAGAGCTATTAGATCCTTTTTGGGAGTCCATAAATTGACTCCAGTGTTGGCAATTAACGGGGATATGGGATGGGAACCTCCAAGCATCAGGCACAAATGTGAAATGGTTCGGCTTTGGAATAGGCTTGTGAAGATGTCTGACCAGAGACTGACAAAACATTTTTTTAACTGGGATTTTAGATTTGGTCACTCTTGGACAAAATAATTGAGATCTTTATTTTATTCAAATGATTTGTTTTTTATTTTTCAAAATAAGTTAATATGTGACGTTCACAAAATTAGAAGTACAATGTTTTCCAGATATAAAGAGCAATGGTGTATTGATAGATGGTATAAGCCCAAGTTACGAACCTATTGTCTCATAAAAGACAGATACATTGTAGAACCGTATGTAAAGTATAATTTAAGCAAAAGGCAACGATCTCTATGTGCACAAATACGGTCAGGAACACTACCATTGGCTCTGGAGACTGGCAGGTTTAATGCCACTCCAGAGGAAGAGAGATATTGTATGTTTTGTGAACTTGGGG
Source organism: Gymnoscopelus braueri (assembly GCF_963280865.1). NCBI lineage: Eukaryota > Metazoa > Chordata > Actinopteri > Myctophiformes > Myctophidae > Gymnoscopelus > Gymnoscopelus braueri. The sequence goes on along the minus strand of NC_137622.1, from coordinate 4,747,766 downwards.
AAATTGAAAATGAGGTACACTTTTTGTTTTATTGCTCAAAGTATGATGATATAAGAGAGATATTTGTTAATAAGATGTCTTCTATTTGTGAAAATTTCCTTGAGTTGGATGATTATGAAAAATTTGAGTTATGTTTTGTTAAAGGAGCTTTTGTTGTGGCAGACTTTATTTGTCAAGCTTGGGAGAGAAGACAGAACAGTCTGTATAATTCTGAGGTATAATTCTGAGATGTAATTGAATGTACTACGTGAAATACATTGTAAAACATGCTATAAACGTAAAATGGTGTCTTATAAACCCATGAGGGTTGGGCGCTTTGTGTGCAGGACACAGAAATAAAATTATCTATCTATCTATCTAACTAGTCACTGAGCTACTAAGCTACTGATAAAACTAAAGTAATTAGTCATGTTTGCATGTTTGGAATTGGAACAGCTGAAATCAATAATATATCAGTATTCCGATATTAACCTGCGGGCCGCATTAAGTGAAGGTGGGGGCCGCATGTGGCCCCTGGGCAGCCAGTTGCCCATGTATGTGCTATAACGTCCGGCAACTAGCACCACGTCCAGTAGTTTGCGTTTTGGTCGTGAAGCTTCTGTTGCTCCTTATATTGTTTGCAAGGACACTTGCACACCAAAAAGCAGTGGTGGAAAAAGTACTCACATTTTCTACTTAAGTAAAAGTATCAATACTGATACTTTTGTAGAAAGACTCTGTTACAAGTAAAAGGCCTCTGTTCAAAATGTTACTTGAGTAAAAGTACAAAAGTATTGGCATCAAAATATACTTAAAGTACCAAAAGTAAAAGTACTAAATGTTAGAAAATAGCAGATCTACAAGCTCACAAGATCGGCTATTTTCAAATAGCCTATATAAAACAGGGCTAAAGTGGTTAATGTATGTTTTATAATGTAATAATAATCTGAAAAGTAACTAGTAAAGTTTTCAAATATTTGTAGTGGAGTAAAAGTACAATATTTGCCTCTGAGAAGTGGAGTAAAAGTATTGAAAATTGGAAATACTCCAGTAAAGTAAAAGTACCTCAAAATTGTACAGTACTTGAGTATGTACTTAGTTACCTTACACCACGACCAAAAAGACTGTGTGCATGCTGTTCACAAAGAGGCCAGTCAAAACAGTACCCTCTGTTCGTGTTTATTTTTTTGGGGGTACCTCAGAGTCATCCTGGACTCAACCCTAACTGTTAAAAGGCACACCAAGAAGGTCTCCAACACTGTCAACTTTAACTTGCAAATTTTCAAACAAATTAGGCCTTTTCTAACAGTTGGAGCTGCCAGGACGTACTTGCACTGTATGATCTCCTCTCACATCGAGTACCGCTTCGAGTAAATGTAGGTTGTTCTAGTTTTCTTGAGTGTCCTGTATTTTTACTGTATTTTTTTTCTTTTCTGTATGTACCCTTTTAGTAATGTTTATATGTGGCCTTTTTAGTCATGTTGCTTGTTTTCTGTATGGGGACCATGGATGGAATTTTGCATTCTTGCTAAATCTGGTGTATTTACACAGCATTTTATTTGTGGTGTTCATTAATATGCGCTGACCCGTCCAAATAAACGTATCAATATAAAATGTCTCCCCATTTAAGTTACAGTTGATTTGGATAATAAAGCTTTAAGTGTGATTTAATGCTATTAGGCTATACACTTTACAAGCAATGCGACGAAAATGGACAAGTCGTGTGATGTCCACGATTAACCCTCTCCGCATGAGAGTTTAGTTTGATATCATTGTGTTTATTCCCCCAATAAACACATTGCTGTTCTGTATGGCATCAGCCTGAAGAACCAGCTTTGGTTCCACCTACATTTTCAGTGTGAAGATGATGACGTGCATACACACACACATGCTCATTTGTGGGTGTGTGTCTGTTGTTGTGTGTGTGTGTGTGTGTGTGTGTGTGTGTGTGTGTGTGTGTGTGTGTGTGTGTGTGTGTGTGTGTGTGTGTGTGTGTGTGTGTGTGTGTGTGTGTGTGTGTGTGTGTGTGTGTGTGTGTGTGTGTGTGTGTGTGTGTGTACGCTTGCAGCATGTAAATCCTGCCTCCATATTTCTTCATCTGTGGCCGGCTTCTGCTGGGAGAACAGGGGCCTTCCGGTAATGACACCATCACTCCTCCACTCCCTCGCCCCGTGTGCCGTCTACACAGACACGCTATCACCCCCACGCAACACACACACACACACACACATGTACACAAGCACACAGAGGCACAGAGGCACACGCACACACAGACACACACACACACACACACACACACGCACACACACACGCACACATTTGTATAACTATACTTGTGAGGACATCAACATGTTCAGACGTCGATTTTTTACAGTTTGTTGGGAGGGGGCGGGGGGGCGGCGGCATTTATATCCCTAACCCCAACCCCCTAAATGTGTATAATCCTAATCCTAACCCCAACATGAATATTTTCCTAATCGTAAGCTTATCCCCCCCATAAAAAAAACAACCATTTATCCTCTGAAGACCAAGAACATGGTCTTAAATCTACTGTAACTTGTGAGGGTATTTCGTCCTCACAATTATAGTAATACACACAGGCACACAGACACACACAAACACACACACCAACAAAAAGAGCGAAAAGGTGGGGGGGGGACGAGCGCGGAGATGGTGGGATTCCAGCGGCGAATGTTTGCAAATGACTGTCTCTTTGTGCTGGGAGCTGACCGCGGTCATTACCTCTCCATGCACATTTGCATGGAGGAGTCATGTCGTTTGACAGCTCCGCGCGCTGTAAGGAAAAAACACTCGCGACTCCGCTTGAGCTATTATGTGTTGTAGAATTGGAAAGCAAAAAAAACGAAACAAATTGTTCCTGTCGGGTGGAAACCTCATATGTCCAGAACTGCTACTTTTCAAGACACAAATTAAAAAAATAACAAAGATAACAGATTTACAAGCTCAAAATGCGTCGCGATTCAACAAGTTTTGAGCTTGCAGATCGACTGTCTTTGCTACTTTTGTGTGACACTGTTTCATGACGAAGTCGGGCATTAATCTAACAAAAAAAACTAAAATGTCAAAATATGGCGACGGACAAATATGAGGTTTCTGCCCGACAGCAGTGAAATGCATGTGTGATCATACAGTATATGAAGCTAAAAGCACATCCAACCCCATGTGGTTTTGATGTTGCCTACTGTTTGTGTGCCTTCAGTGACGGCGTTGGTGAACGCCTGTGTGTAGG
>NC_137622.1:4727037-4739537 GCF_963280865.1 Gymnoscopelus braueri | reverse complement strand
ATATATATATATATATATATATATATATATATATACACACACACATATTTGCAAGGTACTACTATGGGTAATCCTCAGTGCAATAGAGCCAGACGGGGACTACAAATTCCACCCCCACTTTTGAGACAGCGCCGCTACTCGAGGTCTGTTAGAAGGATGAACTGCAGCTCTCACACGTAAAATACCGTAATTTCACTGGTTAACTACTGAGGCTGTAGCGATTTTTTTTGTGTTCTAATAAACTGTCCCATTTGTTAAATGTATCCTTTAAATGTCCCATATCTGTCATCTCGATAAACTAACCACAATATACTATAATATACTCCATCAGTGTGTCAACAGTTCTAGCATCTGAAATGTAAAGTTGAAGTGGTCGCATGGTATACGTCACGGACGCATCCCTTGAGGTTTTCAATACCTAGATAAGTTTGTGTCTCTCATGTATCATTTTTATAGGCAATTTATTTTGGTCAACTATCGAAACAGCATCTTGCAAGACTATTTGTATATTAATACTATCCTGGAGAATTCACTAAGTAGTTGAAAATGTCGGGATATGTCACTCCTCCATTTAGTTGGGTTATTTCCCCAACTTACATTCAGGCAAGTTAATACAACAGCAGTAAACCCACACGTTTTTATTGTTCATGTACCGTCGGAGCTCCACGGTAGGTAGAAAATTGATATAAGCCTATGAGATGTTCAAAATATAGACATGAGCAAAGTCAGTCGGGATTCTCCTCTTCAAGGTCGCCGCTCGTAAAGACAGTGATGTCACTGAAATGCCACTACTTGTCTGTCTGCCATCTACCCTCTGCTGTGTTACAGTTATGGGTAACCCATTAAAGTGGCAAATTAAATGTGAAACACATCAACTATTAAGAAAACAAGAAGCTATGTTGACGAAGCCTCTCCATACATTATTTTGGAAACATTTTTATTTAAATCAATATCGTCTCCAGTTAATGTAGGATCATTTTAAAAGTAGGCCAACTCGCATATCCTCTCATAGGGAATGCATTGGCAGCTGCAGTTCGTCGTTCTAACGGACCTCGAGTAGCGGCGCTGTCTCAAAAGTGGGCGTGAAATTTGTAGTTCCCGTGTGTCTCTATGGAGGATTCTCATGAGAGGTAATGTCTCTGTATTTCTGTGGACAAAACTAATGTTAACTATCTTGAAAAGCACTTAAAAGTTAATCTGGGTTAACTGACTGAATGTTAACTATATTAGACAAATTCTGTCACGTTTTTGTTGGGTCAATCATTCATTTTGTGTATGTTTTGTTAAATGTAGAAAACGTCCCCAGTACAAGTAGCTGACAGATTGTGTTGTTGTCTGACAGACAAGTGCTTTTGGTGTCCACATGTGCTGACATACACTCCTATGTCCATTTATTGCCAATGCAGGTATGTTGTTAAAGAGTGTTGTAATTTCATGTTTTGTGCAATTCATGTGATTTGATAAATAATTAAAAATACTATTACAAAATGTAACAGTTCATGGTAAAAAGATACTAAATGTATTTTTACATTTTCTGTATTGTTTAAGTGGACAGTCTTGTTTTTTATGTTTTATTTATATAAACTGTATCAAATCCATTATACGATCACTAGATCAGTAAGAATACTGTGTATTGTATACTAGTTCATCCTCAGTGCAATGGAGGATTCTCATGAGAGACAGACAAGTGCTTTTGGTGTCCACATGTGCTGACATACACTTTCTCCTGTGTCCATTTATTGTCAATGCAGAATAAACACCCTGCTGCTGAGCTGTTACCACCACCTGAACTCCCAGAGTGTTTAATTCAGAGAGGAGACATCTAACATCGGTCCCATAATTATGGAGATATCTGTACAGTCATTGTCCCTTTTATGCCCATATATGGAAATCCATGATGTCATCAGTACATGCCCACATATGGGCATGCTGATATGCCCATATATGGAGATATCTGTATCTGTCAGTCCTCATCCCTTTCATGCCCATACATGGACATCTCTGTATCTGTCAGTCCTTGTCCCTTTAATGCCCATATGTGGAGATTCCTGATGTCAGTATATGCCCATATATGGGCATTCCCCCTTTTGTGCCCATATATTGAGCTGACTCGTGGTTTGTTTATGGTTATGTTGTCGTGATTTGGCCGTGGTTTGTTTATGACGTCAGAATGACGTCAGAGGTCTGCACTGGGAAGTGGTGTTATGGATGTTTATGGCCCAGCCAATGAGAGGAGAGACTTTTAGCACTCAGAGTTAGCAATCATTTAGCTGGGGACCCAGCGGAAACCCCTCAATGACCCCTGGGGGTCACCGGCAGTGTAGGCTTAATGCAAGGACTTGTGGTGTGGCAGCACTGGGCACCAAACGGGAGGGCAAAAGGGAAAGAAGACTATATCGGGTAAAGAACGCCGGAATACTGAAACAATGGTTGCTGAAGAGGCGGTAAAACAATGAAACGCGTTGGCACCACCGTACCTAAAAACCCAACCCCCCCAGGTTGGGTTTTTGAGTCATGAGTAAATATCCCATATTGTGGGGTCAAGTTGGTTCTGTTTGTACACTTTCACAGTTAAATCAACACATTTTATTAACAGGATTTTAAAGTGTTGGTTGGGATCCCAGAGATAAAAATAATAATAATATGGAAATGAATTTCAAACTAGGGGTTCTTGAAGTTCCAATGGTTGAGAATCACTGATTTACGAGAGAGAATTATGTGTAGATAAGAACGTTCAATGTCCAAGCATACAATTCCAAATTCAGGACACTGATGCACACATTACAACCGTGCCTGCGCAAATCAGCGTTGTTAGAAATGCAAGGCAACAGTTTGTTTTTTTGTGTGACATCAGACCAGAGTTCTGGTCAACCTATAAGATGTGAAGCTGTCTTTAGACATTGAATTTGTCTGCACGTGTTTAGTTGAAGTATCTTGTGTAGAATCTACTGTGACAGTCTGAGTGAGAGAGACAGCGAATATATAAAAATATAAGAGACGTAGAGTCTGAGGGTGCGAGAGAGTGAGAGAGAATAAGGACAAATCTTCCGGCCCCAAGAGAACCTTCATCTCTGTTCACATCATTCCATGGATAGCAGCAGCGCATATGAAATCTCCAGTCTCCAGCCCTGTAGTCAGCCAGAAAGGAGATGACACGGATGAACCAGGATGTTACCAGGACTTTAACCCAGACAGGAGAAGAAAGGATACATCCCATGACTTACGCAGGAAAGACAAACAAATTTGTACACACTGTGATAAGAGTTTCTGTAAGTTAAAGTTGTACAATGCAAATTCACAACTAACGATTTATAGCAACCTCTGCTGGTCACTACCGTCACTGCATACAATTTCCGAAGTCCTCGATTACCCAGAATTCCATTCGTTTTCACCGGAAGCCGGAAGCGTTTCAAAAAGCGATCTTTTAATTGTTTTATACTATCTACGGATCGTTTCTCTTAGCCAGTGGAGCATTAGTTACCATGAGCTGTGCTTTCTTTTTCTGTTCTTTTTCGATCTTCTAATCCTACATTCTCTTAAAATCAGCGTGAGGTTCATTTTTGTTATTAGCGCGATAGTTCCTGGCCAAACAGGAAACCGTTGCGGTAGTTCCTGGCCAAACAGGAAACCAGTGCATTTCCACCTCCGTTTTCCGGCCAGATGACGTCATTTCCCCGGGAAAGTCCCCCCAGTCCACGTTCAATATAAAATATATAAATAAAAGGCTTCCGGGGGTGAAATTCATGGAGTGGGTGTTGTGAAACTTTTGCCACTCACAAAAGATATACAATTTAACTTTAGTTTTGTTGAAAACGTTACCTAGTATGCCTTTAAGTGTCCATCTGCGCATCCACACTGGAGAAAAACCTTTCCACTGTAAACAGTGTGACACCAGTTTCGGTCAGTTAGATATTCTAAAGAGACATCTGCGTGTCCACACTGGAGAAAAACCATACCACTGTGTACAATGTGGCACGAGTTTCAGTCGATTAGATAATCTGAAGGCACACCTGCGTACCCACTCTGGAGAAAAACCTTTCCACTGTAAACAATGTGGCAAGAGTTTCAGTTTGTTGCATACACTGAACACACACGTCCGTGTCCACAGTGGAGAAAAGCCTTACCACTGTCAACAGTGTTACAAGAGTTTCAATCAGTTAAATAGTCTGAAGAGACACCTGCGTACCCACTCTGGAGAAAAGCCTTTCCACTGCAAACAATGTGACACGAGTTTCAGTGAGTTATATAGCCTGAGGATACACCAGCGTGTCCACACCGGAGAAAAGCCTTTCCTCTGTAAACAGTGTGGCAAGAGTTTCAGACATTTAGGTGCTCTGAAGAGACACCAGCCTGTCCACAATGGAGGAAAAAACATTCTACTGTAAACAGTGTTATAAGAGTTTCAATCAGTTAGGTACTCTGAATAACCATTGCGTGTCCACACTGGTGAAAAAACATTTCCACTGTACTCAGTGGTTTATCTTGACTCTCTTTGGAAAGCTCCTCGTCTCTCAGCTCCCACAGATCATCCAGAACTTTACGCCAAGATGTCCTGAATCTTGATCTACCCTGTGCGGAGGGGGTCCAGGAAGAAGAACAAGAGAACACTTCCTGGTCTAAAGAAACACTATCATCTTCACACTCACAACTATGTCCCTTTCCCACCAAAATAACTTTGGTTCTAGCACCGGTTCTGTTCAGGTTTTTTGGTTTCAAGTGAACCGGCCCACGTTTCCACCAGTTTGAAGCAGAACCCTTGTAATCAAGGGTGCGTCATCAACGGAAGGCATTGAAGCCTTCAGCCTACCGATAGCTAGCCTAACTTATTTTTTTTCACAGTATAACTATATCTTGGTGGACGCTCACTGACACCGTAGGTCAGCACTCACATTATCTCTGCAAAGTACTAAACCTCCAGTACTTGAATCAAAGTATACTCCTGGTCAAACTCCTTGTCAAATTTTAAACAATTGACGGTATTCAAAAATACAGACTTTTAAAAATACTTAGGTGGTCAAAAATATAAATTACAAAGTACATTTTCTTTTTAAGAATGTATTAATGTATTAAAATGTTTTCATCCCCCCCGGACCCCTGAAAAAAAATCACGAACCACGGCAATCTGTTACTATGGAGGAGGACGGACGGTACAGGTATAACAACCCGATCGCCAGAGGGAAACGTTGTCTTTGAACGTTTTTCAAATTCCGTGCATTATGCACGGAATTGGGGTGGAAGTGGCGGGAAGTGGGGTGCTGAGGGTGCTGCAGCACCCCTGGTGGTGGGGAAGAGAAAGAAAAAAAATTGAAAACATTTTGATTTTTTTTTTTTTTTTAAAAAAAGCGGGACACATGTGAAAAAAAATCGCGCACGCGAGAGAAGCGCGCGTGCGGAGTCCCCCGCCAAGCCCAGCCCCCCTTGGCATAAATGACTTCCAGCGTCCCTGCGTGCATAGACAACTGGAAAACCCGAAAATCCGTGCATATAGCCGCCTCGCATCTCCCCCATTGACTCTAAACCATTTCGGAGGCGCGCAGTCTCAAGGGAACTGTCGCCACGTAAGGGACCACCGAGTGAGCTAAAGCGAACGAGTTGCCGTCCCGAACGTTGCGACGTTCCCTTGTGCCTACTCAGCGCCGTTTGAGTTACGTACCGATAGGCACAGAATCGTAAATTTTGTTGTGGGGACTGCTCTGCTTCCGGGTTTTTCCGGGTTGCAACTGGTTACGCCCACCGTGGGACTCGCCGTACATATGCACGGAATTTCGGGTTTTCTAGGCAACTATGCACGGAATGACATGCACTGGGTCCGTGCAATGTACATACTAAAAAGGCTGGAGATCAGGCTGGGTATAAAGATGGTACTTTTTTTTTTGTAAGGCCACGTTCAGTATCAGTATATATATTTAGTTACTACTGCGGTGAAGTTGGTTTCAGGTTGGATATTCAACCAGTTGGATATTTGAAAATTTTAGGGATTGTCTATAAATTACAGATTGCAATTTTTGTAAAAGGCTATATCTACTAAACAAAAGCAATATGTCATGAGGTTCTTTAGCCATGCCTACACGATGCACACCCTTTATTTTCCCCTTTTCCATTCAATAACATTTAGGTCAAATTACTGAAAATGAATCCTTGCTGTACTCTGGCATTCAAATATGTGAAGCCTAAACACAGCCGTAAAATACCTTTGCCCTTCCTACGTGCATGTGTAGTGTGTACATTTAAAACCTGTAAAGTATCCGTTCAGGGTACAAGAAAGACCCACAACCACACAAAAATAAATAACCGTCAAAACGATCCGGTACGGAGATGTCACCCATACAAAAAAATAACAGACATTTCGCCATGCAAACTATGCAAGAAGGAGGAAAATTGCCTGATCAATTGAAAAAGGTGTGAGCAACATCCACTATCAGCTGCTTGGGGAAACTCCTAAACAAGAACTGATCGCAGGTAATCACCAGGAGTCTTACCAAAGATGTTTTAAAGAAGATCTCCTCTGAAGTGAAAAAAAGCACATGATCACCTGATCTCTTTTTTTTTTTTTTTTTAATAAAACACATTAACCAATCAAGCCCTATTTATGATTCATCTATTCGAAAAGCTAAATTGTGAATACACACATTTTATATTGTTGTATTGCTACTTTTACTTATTTCATCGCTGTCAATCTTTCAGTACTCAGAAGTTAACGTCCAAAACCCTTACTTTTCAGGAAATGGAAAAAAGAAGACCCATGTGTTCCTATAGATCCATTGAAGTTATTATTTAGTCACAAGCTCTTGTCAATACTTTTCATTGGTTCAATATATATAACAACTTTTAAAGCACTTTCATATTCACTTTCAATATTGTTTAGACAATAGTAAATATATCAGATCCACAAGCTCACAACGCATTGTGGTGCGACGCGTGGAGAGCTGGTAGATCTGCTATTATAGATACTTTAGTGGCATTCTTGTTTGACGAAGTAAGGCATTAATTAACAACAAAAAACAACAACAAAAAACAAAAAAACATAAAAGGTAGAAATATGGAGATACAAGGTTTCTGGGCCGACAGCTAGTGTTCTGCATTTATGACTGGTGCTGGTCATCTGGGTGCAGCGCACTGGGGTGCTAAAACTTTACGAGACGTGTCTGCATGCTTTAGGTGCCGTGGGGAGCACTATACCAGCCCGCCAAGTCGATAGGGTGAAACCGCTTTCTCCAAAATTGAGTTTTGACCTCGCCCCCCCCTTCCCACACACACACACACGTACATGCGCACGCGCACGCACACGCACACGCACACGCACACGCACACGCACACGCACACTAGTGGTGGAAAAAGTGCTAAAATGTTTTACTGCAATATAGAAGTACAGATCTGTTACAAGTAAGAGTCCGGAATTCAAAATATACTAGTAAAAGTACAAAAGTATTGGTATCAAAATGTACTTAAAGTACCAAAAGTAAAAGTACTAACATATTTGAAAATAGCAGATCTAGAAGCTCACAATGCGCGTTGTGAGCTTGTAGATTGTAGGCTATTTTCAAGTAGCCTAGGTATAACATAGGGCTAAAGTGGTTAATGTATGTTTTATAATATAATCATTTATATCTGCAAAGTAACTAGTAACTACATTTTTCACATAATTGTAGTGGAGTAAAAGTTCAATATTTGCCTCTGAGATGTAGTGGAGTAGAAGTAAAAGTACTGATACATTGGAAATACTCCTGTGAAGTAAAAGCACCTCAAAATTGTACTTGAGTACAGTACTTGAGTAAATGTACTTAGTTACTTTACACCACTGACACACGGAGCACACACACGCACACACCAGAGCTGCTACCGTTTTTTTAATTTTATGGTCGCTGTTTATTGAGCCTGGCCAGGCTCAATAGTCTTCCACTGCAGCCCCTCTGGGCTGATGTGTGCCGTCGCCAACTTTTATTCATTTTATACCCAAATGAGTTGCTGAGCAATGGAGGGGATTGTGTCCTTACGTATGCCCATGATGTCTCTGTCCTTACGTATGCCCATGATGTCTCTGTCCTTACGTATGCCCATGATGTCTCTGTCCTTACGTATGCCCATGATGTCTCTGTCCTTACGTATGCCCATGATGTCTCTGTCCTTACGTATGCCCATGATGTCTCTGTCCTTACGTATGCCCATGATGTCTCTGTCCTTACGTATGCCCATGATGTCTCTGTCCTTACGTATGCCCATGATGCCTCTGTCCTTACGTATGCCCATGATGTCTCTGTCCTTACGTATGCCCATGATGTCTCTGTCCTTACGTATGCCCATGATGCCTCTGTCCTTACGTATGCCCATGATGTCTCTGTCCTTACGTATGCCCATGATGTCTCTGTCCTTACGTATGCCCATGATGTCTCTGTCCTTACGTATGCCCATGATGTCTCTGTCCTTACGTATGCCCATGATGTCTCTGTCCTTACGTATGCCCATGATGTCTCTGTCCTTACGTATGCCCATGATGTCTCTGTCCTTACGTATGCCCATGATGCCTCTGTCCTTACGTATGCCCATGATGTCTCTGTCCTTACGTATGCCCATGATGTCTCTGTCCTTACGTATGCCCATGATGCCTCTGTCCTTACGTATGCCCATGATGCCTCTGTCCTTACGTATGCCCATGATGTCTCTGTCCTTACGTATGCCCATGATGTCTCTGTCCTTACGTATGCCCATGATGTCTCTGTCCTTACGTATGCCCATGATGTCTCTGTCCTTACGTATGCCCATGATGTCTCTGTCCTTACGTATGCCCATGATGTCTCTGTCCTTACGTATGCCCATGATGCCTCTGTCCTTACGTATGCCCATGATGTCTCTGTCCTTACGTATGCCCATGATGTCTCTGTCCTTACGTATGCCCATGATGTCTCTGTCCTTACGTATGCCCATGATGTCTCTGTCCTTACGTATGCCCAGGATGCCTCTGTCCTTACGTATGCCCATGATGTCTCTGTCCTTACGTATGCCCATGATGCCTCTGTCCTTACGTATGCCCATGATGTAATTGTAGAGTAGTAATTCATAATAATAAGGGTAATAATAATAATAATAATAATAATTTGCCTCTGAGATGTAGTGGATCGAAAAATGGAAATACTCAAGGAAAGTACAAGTACCTCAAACGTGTACTCACAGTAAATACTTCACAGAGTGAGTGCACTTAGTTGCCTTCCAGCACTGATTGTGACAGTGTGTGTGTGTGTGCGGCATGGATGGATGTGGTACTGTGTCTGTGTTTGTGATGTATTCTATTCTATTGTACAGTAGGTATCTGCAGTGGTGGAAAGTAAGTACATTTACTCAAGTACAATTTTGAGGTATTATTTACTTAACTGGAGTATTTCCAATGTTCGATCATTTTACTTCTACTCACTACATCTCAGAGGCAAATATTGTGCTTTTACTCCACTACAATTATTTGACAAATTTAGTTACTAGCTACTTTGTAGATTTTGATTATTATTACTAAACCACTTCAGACCTTTATTTGAAAATAGCCAATCCACGAGCTCACAACTGAGCTTGTAGATTTGTTCTTTTAAAAGGATTTGGAAACTTGTGGAATGGGACCTTCTGCATAATGAGTGTACTTTTGGTACTTTTAAGTATATATTGATGGCAATACTTTTGTACTTTTACAAAATTTGGAATACCGGACTTGTACTTGTAATAGAGTACTTATACAATAGGGTATTGATACTTTTACTTAAGTAAAAAAAAGAAAGTACTTCTTCCATCACTGGGTACCTGTGCAGGACTGTTTTCTGTAGAGCTAATTGCCCCCTTGTGTGTGTGTGTGTGTGTGTGTGTGTGTGTGTGTGTGTGTGTGTGTGTGTGTGTGTGTGTGTGTGTGTGTGTGTGTGTGTGTGTGTGTGTGTGTGTGTGTGTGTGTGTGTGTGTGTGTGTGTGTGTGTGTGTGGTAAACAATCCATCTGACTTGCTTTGCTTTTCCTTTATTTGCTTTTCCGTTCCTTTCTTTGCTTTTCCTTCCTTTTCTTTTCTCTTCACACACAATGAGACAAACAGAGGTAAAGTTTATGTGAACTCGGTGAACCTCAGCGTATACAAACTGCACACATATTTGAGCTTGTGGTGAACCTGTTGAACTTTGGGTCACGTTCTCACTCTGATGATGTTCTGAATGAATGAACGGCACTCAATTGGACACTGGAGTTATTGATTTAAAAAAAAAAACTTTAATTTAATTTAAATAATTCTGAAATACATAATTGCCTGGAACTACTATTGTTACTGTCAGGTAGAAACGTTGTTTCTCCATATTTTCTTTTTTCTCATAAATTAATGCCTGCCGATCCACAAGCTTGCAACACGTCACATTGCGACACGCTGTGAGCTTTTATCATTTCTAAGATTGAAATTAAAAGTGTGTGTCAAGGGATTTATTTTATTTTGGGACTTTTTGGTTGCTCTCTAGTGGACATTCTAGACATTGATTTGCCTTGCTTTTGGGTTATGTTCTCCCCGCCCCCTTGTTAACCACCACACCTGTGACTTGTTTCTGTGTTATTGCCCTGATTGGATGTCTGTATGTGATGTCTCTTATGTTTCACCAGCCTGATCTCACACAATTTAGTATACATTGCACGGACCCAGTGCACGTCATTCCATGCATAGTCGCCTAGAAAACCCGAAAAATCTGTGCACATGTACGGCGAGTCCCACGGTGGGCGTAACCGGTTGCAACCCGGAAGCAGAGCAGTCCCCACAACAACATTTACGATTCTGTGCCTATCGGTTACCCAAACGGCGCTGAGTAGGCGCAAGGGAACGTCGCAACGTTCGGGACGGGATGACACTCCGTGCAATGTATACTAAGTTGTATGAGATCGGGTTGGTTTCACTCTCTGGTGTTCGACATTTAGTTTTTTAAGGTACTCTGCAGTTGTACGACTTAAGCCTACTTGTGTGTGTAAACAGTGGGTCTGTATTAACGAGAGCGTGTGACTAAATCAACGCAGGTTCTTTTGTTTCCCCCGTTTTCAGAAAAGTAACCGTTTTGGACATACAGTACAAGGTTTCCAACCGACAACGATGATATTTTGGTTGGTATTGGCTCTTGCTCAAAGGTCACACAGGGTGCTTTTCTTGAGGGTTCAAGTTTGAGTTCCACTCAAACGTCATAGCCTACTCACTCATTAAAACTATATCAAGAAAATAGTCATATGTTTATGGTTGGTAAATAGCTTCAGGCTGGCTGGCTGTCAGCAGTGCGTCTGGGAAGCTGATAAATATAGATTATGACCCGGGCATTCAAGGTTGTCCGACCGAGGACAACAAATCAATGAAAATAATAATTTGTTCATCACATACCTATAGGCTTATTTATCAACCACTTAAAGCCCTATATACTTCTTTTTTTTGTAGGACGGATAGCGAACATACCAAATCTACAATCTGCCAGCGTGCCAGCTTGAAGATCTGTTATTGTTTTGCTATTTTATTTTTGTTTGTACAGTAAATTTATAACGATAATCTATAATGACCCGTCACACATACACATAAACACAAAACAGGACAATACCAGAAAATTGTCCGCCAGGCCGGGTTGCCATACCCAGGGCCGGCAAACATAAGACACTGCAGTCTTCGAATGGGATCTGAACAATTAGACTTATGCAACTTATTCACATGACCTTATACATACATATTGGTCACATCATGACCCCAGAGATATTGTGTACCGATGTGTCTGATGAGTTTTGAACAATCTGTGTAGTGGCAAAGAGTGTGTTTTGAAGGAAATGCTAAATGATGGAAAATGCAATCTGGCACAAGTGGCTGTTGTAGCGCCACCATGAGGCCGATGTGAAAAAATTGGGGTGGAGGTTCTTCTCCCCCCCCCCCCCCATTTTTTTTAGAGTTGGTTTATAAATAGAACCATGGTTTAATGGTGCTCTGAAGATATGAATGCAGATCAAGGAAGATCAACAACACAAGAGTCTTTCTCCTAGTGAGAGATAGAGCGGTATTGTGTTGAATATGGAATGCAACAAATGACAGCACACTCTGGGGTAGATGATTACATATTCATGTTGGCTAAGCAGCCTGAAAGAACAATGTGCTTCCAAAGCAAAGCACTGGATGGAACAAAGAGGAGCAGGACCGCACAAGACAGGGGTGGGTGGGTGTGTGTGTGTGTGTGTGTGTGTGTGTGTGTGTGTGTGTGTGTGTGTGTGTGTGTGTGTGTGTGTGTGTGTGTTGTGTGTGTGTGTGTGTGTGTGTGTGTGTGTGTGTGTGTGTGTGTGTGTGTGCTGGTTGGCATGGGAAAGTACAACATAAGATTTGAGCTCCAAATCCGCGTGTGTGTGCCTTTCTGAGCATGAACACTAATACACAATCCACACTGTGATTGAGACGTAGTCAATTTAAGAAATGTCCTTTAACAATGCTGACACTAACAAGCCCTAGATCCAGGTAATGAGATGGTGGGTGTGTGTGTGTGCTTG
>NC_137622.1:4640589-4726837 GCF_963280865.1 Gymnoscopelus braueri | reverse complement strand
AGAGAGGTAGCGAGAGTCCATTAATTCCTGACAGCCAAGTTCATTAACACCCAAGGTGGAGAAAGGTCACGCTTGCAGACGCAACAGTCGGGATGAACACATGTGAATGTTAATGCACTTGAACCCTTGCGTCCCTATTCTGGGGACAAACGTTTGGCAAAACATTGCGGATCTACATGCTAAATGTACAGACAGGACAGACAGACATGATCCCACGAGGGAAGTGTTGTGGCCATGTCAGTTACAACAGTCATACAAAAGACAAAAGCAACAGATATGAACACAGTAGATAATGTAAATATAAGAGAACCAAGAACAAAAGTGTCATTGGTCATTAGACCGCGGACCGGGGGCGGAACACCCGGTGCTGGAGCAATCGTTGGCATCATTGTATAGCTTCATGGCTACCGGCATGAAGGACTGACCCATGTGTATCGGACTGGACCCAGTCAATACAAACTAATATAAGCTCGTATAAACCACTGGCGGACTCTGTGACTCTCCCATAGACTTCCACTGTAAACCTATAATATTCATCATGATATTGAATATTTTCTCATTTATTCTCATGTATATATAATTTATTGCCCACGCCAACTTACAGTTCAATCACCTAATCATCAGATTCCCCCATTCATCTGTAATTCATCTGTTGAAAAATGCTCTTTTTTTTTTTTTTATTGCGGAAACTACGCCACTGAGAGAGTAGAGGAGGCGGGTGATGCGGGATGGAGAAGACTTCTATCCATTACCGCCGCTGTCACTTCAATTACTGTTATTGCCGCCATGTCGTTGCCACCACCCGCCACCACCTATACCACCGCCCGCCCACCCACCCACCACACGCACGGAGGGACGGGGAGCGAGCCAAGAGACAAACCAATGTTGTCCAATCATCAAGAACACGAGACAGAAAGACGTTTGGGGTGCATGGGGTGCATGGGGTGGGAGGGGGGTTGGGCTGCATGGGAAGAGAGAGATGGGAGTAATTGGAGGAGGCGGGGAGGAGGGCACGGGCGGAGCGAAAGGTTTAAAAGACGGAGATGGGATGGATGGAGTCTGCAGGCGGGGGAGGGACTGTTTGTGGAGCCCTTCACATATTGACTCGACAACACAGAGAGAGAGAGAGAGAGAGAGAGAGAGAGATTTAAAATTCCATGCCCGTACATCAAGCCCACCAGTGGATGAAAGATTCTCCTCTCCTCTCTCCCCTCCCCCCCCTTGTTCCTATGAGTTACCATTCTCTGATGGTCCATCATTCCCGATGGCGCTCCTTGTTCAAAAGTGAAACATGATATACACAGAACAACTTCTTTCCCCCCTCTCTCTCTCTCTCTCTCTCTCTCTCTCTCTCTCTCTCTCTCTCTCAGTGCAGGGGATCAATGCGATCCACTTACCTTTGAACCTTTCCGTTCTTGAACATAAAAAAAGAAGGGGAAAAAAAGCAGACACTGAGCGCTCCTCCTCCTCCTCCTCGTCTAAAAACGGTCCGACAAACCCCTCCCCGTGATCGATGTTTTTACGGGCGGTAAATGGAGGCTATGCTATACCACTTCCGCAGGCTCCTTGGTCTGTATACAGCTTACACATAAAGTCTGATTCAGTCGGGGTCTGTTTGCGCGGATGGTGGCCCTCGGGGGGGGGGGGGGGGGGGGGGGTGAGGGTTTTGTTTGGTTCCGACGTGTTTTCGTTTATTTCTCGCTTTTCCCAGAATCCCCCTCCCTCCCTTCTCCCTGCCTCAGCTGGCCTGCAGGCTTGAGAATTGGGAGAAAAACAACAGCAAACAAGAGCAAACACAAAAATCCATGTCTTTGCTCCGGTATTTTATTGTTGTGTCTGCCTGGTCTTTTCGTTTTGTTTCTGTCTTCCTGTTTGACTTACAAGTACGAGGAGGTGGGCTCATAGGAGAGCCGTTCCAGTGGGAAGTAATGTTGGAAGTAGCCTAAGTGAGTACACAGGTAGATAAATACCTTTGCAAGTGCATTGCTGTAGGGCAGAAACCTTGGCCGTTTCTCAATACCCGAACCTTGGAAGTTCAGTCCTGTGTCCTTGGAATTTCAGACTTGCAAGATCGCCTCGGGAGTACAAACTTATGAGGACGGGAGGACGGTAGTTCTACGATCGGAAACAGCAGTGGCATCATCTCAGCTCTGTTCACTGTGTGGATATGTTCAGTGCAGATATACAGCGCAAGCTAACAACGTGTCGCAATGCTTTGTTAACTTGTAGATCTGTGACTTTTTTTTAGTCACAAGCTCTTGTTAATACTTTTCATTGGCTCAATATAAAAATAAATCCACATACAGACTTAACCACTTTCACAAAAAAAAAAAAATTGCAAAATAATTGCTGATCTACAACCTCACAACCCACTTTTGTGTGACACTAGTATGACGAAGTAGGTCATTAAATTACATAAAAAAAAACATAAAATGTTGAATTATGGAGATATGAGCTTTCTGCCTGACAGCAACCATTTACTCAAGTACTGTACTTAAAGGGGTAGTTCACCCCCAAAATAACTATTTTTCTATTGATTACTCACCCCATGGAGCCTTGAATTCATGGATATTTTTTAGTTTTTGTCGCATTCCTTCCTTTATTATTTGATTATAATAAATTTGTCCCCATTGATTCCGGTAGGAGACACAAATGCATTTGTGTCTCCTACCGGAATCAATGGGGACACATTTATTATAATCAAATTATTGGCTTAGGAATGTGACAAAAACATAAAAATATCTATGAATTCAAGGCTCCAGATGGTCAGTAATCAATAGAAAAAAAGTTATTTTGGGGGTGAACTACCCCTTTAAGTACAATTTTAAGTTACTTTATCTTCTTTCAGTAATTCATACTTCTGCTCCACTACATCTCAGTGGCAAATATTGTCATTTTTATTCCATTACAATTCGCTCAGAACGTGTTACAGTGAGAATGCACTGTGAGCCTGTAGATAAGATATTTTTGCTGTTTTTCTTTTTGTTTGTTGTTTTTGGAGAAGAGCAAAAAAAAGAAATACAACGTTTTGGTCGCTCGGATCGACCTTCATCAGGCATGGAGGTCCGAGCGACCGAAACGTATCTGCATTAAATTACTGTATATATGTTTTTGTAAGTGAGTGTAAGTGCGCAGGACTCCCCCCCCCCCCCCCCCCCCCCTTTTTTTTTTGCTCTTCTCAAATGCATATTCCGACGCACCTGTCCAGCTCAGTAGGTTTGCAAAAGGACGTTTTTCTACTGCTGTTTTTGTTTAGTTTTTTGTCCAAAATAGGAATGCCAAGGGTAACAATGAGGAAGATGGCCTGGCATACATGCACACACACACACACACTGCATACACTCGTTCTGTTTGCCCTCTGTCTATCGAGGTCAATTGAAACAATTGTGATTCAGGTCAATTTGTTACAATTCAAGCAGATTGTTTGTCTACAAATAAAAACTGAAGTAGCATTATTAAATACCACAGCAATAATGTGATTACTTTGAGATGTGCTTTCATTGGAGATGCAGTGGCTTAATATGACTTATTTTTACAGTGTTACGATTTCCCCCAACCACTGTTACAATTGCCCCCACCACAAGGGCAATGGTAACACTCTTATTGCGCTAAAAGTCATATTTTAGTCGTGTCCTTATCAGTGAAAGCATATACATGGCATTGTTTCCTATATCAAAAGACGACTAGTATATTTCAAGTAGCCTAGTCTGTGAATTATGAAGGAAAATGTAAAACAGTGTTACTTTTGACCCCTGTCTCCCCTAATATGGTTGAAATGAGAAAGATGTGCTGGCCCGGCATACATGCACACACTGCATACACTCGCTTTGTTTGCCATCTGTTTGGAGTTGACTTAAAACAAAACAAAACTCTTTGGTTTCCGAGGGGGTTTGCCCGCTAACACAGACAAATGATACTACCCCCCTCCCCCCCCCCTTCACTAAGCTAGCTGAAAAGTACAACATTTTTCTGTTACAAAGGAAAAAAAGCCAAAAAAAACAGAAAGAAAACCTACAAGTTAGGACAAAAAATAAAGAAGCGGGTTGCCAGCCTGCAGTTTTGATGTTCCACTCTACCCAGCTGTGAGATGAAATATTAAGAGGTATCGCATTGATCCGGAAGTTCCCTGAGGGACACCTTTTGAAAGACAGAGAGAGAGAGAGAGAGAGAGAGAGAGAGAGAGAGATGAGAGAGAGAGAGAGAGAGAGAGAGAGAGAGAGGGAGAGGGAGAGGGGGATGAGGAGCTGTGGGACTGGATAAAACAAAAGCATGAGGAGGAGGGTCGTAGGGGAGAATGTGAAACAATGTGAAATTGCCTCGGCGCCAACTGGCCTTATTATATTTCACATCTCATTATGCAGGGCAGCATTATTTATTTATTTATTTCTTTATTTAGATGACTGTTTGTCAGCCGCTGCTGCCCGGAATGACAATGCAGAGCAATTTCCACTCGCACTATGGCATCTTCTTGGGGAACTCCGAAGAAACACAGCTAACGGCGCGATCAGCTAACCCGGCGTTTCCCAACCGTAGGTCAGTCTGGTCCAGGGCAGTGGTTCTCAAACTTTGTCATGTCAAGGAAAGGACCCCCAAAAATGTATATTTGGCCGCGGACCCCCATCTGAAAAGGTTTAGTGTCAGGGACCCCCACAGAAAAGAGGATTCATGTTTAAAAAAAAATCTAAATGATTCAAAAATGTTCCAATTTGTTTTGATATTTTTCAAGATTAAAACCAAAATAGCAGATGTACAAGCTCGCAACGCGGCACGAAGTGGCGCGCTGCGAGCTTGTACATCTGCTATTTTTTGTCCAACGTATAAGCCAACGTATAAATGGTTAAAGTGGTTAAAATTATTGTGATGCTATGTTAACTACTTTTGCTGGGGACCCCCTGGATCTGGGCCCACTTGAAAAAGTCAAAAAATAGTCCACAGTCCACCCATCTGAGGGTGGTTGGATTTGCAGGGGTAAAGTAAGGCCATCGACCGCGCAGCGATCAGGTGAGGTAAAGGACGGGTGCGATTCAGGTAATCCTTAGGCCCCCCGTGTTGGTTGAAAGGGTGTGAGAACTTACTCCGAAAATGTCCTTCTTTACTTTTTTTGCAGCAAAAGGAGGCTTTTGGACTGCTTTGAAACTCTGCCAAGTGAGCTCTGTCTCTCTCTCTCTCTCTCTCTCTCTCTCTCTCTCTCTCTCGCTCTCTCTCTCTCTCTCTCTCTCTCTCTCTCTCTCTCTCTCTCTCTCTCTCTCTCTCTCTCTCTCTCTCTCTCTCTCTCTCTCTCTCTTTTCTTTTTGTGAAACACAACGGATGGCGGCAAAAAAAAGAGAAAAAAGTTCTCTCTCCCTGGCATTGTTGAAACGCGACTGCTTTTTTCACGCCTCGTTGCTCCGTAATTTGATTGCGCGGCTGTGTCTGTGTTTGCCCCGGGAGTCAGTGGCGGAGGCTTGGAGAGGGTATTAGCCACGGATGTTAGAGAGGGGGGGGGGGGGGGGGGGCACACAGCTCCTAGCGCTGCAGGAGTATAGAACCTGTTCAAACAGTCTGGCCTCGGTGTGATTAACTGCAATAACGTTACAAATCAAAAAGCTAACAGCGGAGTTCTGACAATGTGGAAATGGAACCCCTGATTCGGGTAACTTTTTGTCAACAGTTAATTTAATAGTATAATATATTTTTTATCACAACAAAGTCACAACAAGGTGACAACACGCCACAAGTTATATCTCATATATTTTTCAACATAAAGTAGGCTTTTTTATATCCCCCCCCCCCAAAAAAAAGGAGTGTTTCTTTCCTGTGTGCGTGTGTGTGTGTGTGTGTGTGTGTGTGTGGGTGTGTGGGTGTGTGGGTGTGTGGGTGGGTGGGGGGCTAATACATTAATACTGAATACTGGTTGAATATAATTTTCTCTTTTTTGCAGTTGAGCATAGAGCGGACATGGTCGTGTCAAAGCTTCCATTCTCTCAGCATTAACATGTGCGTCACACGTGACACGTCGAAGGCCAGGCTTCTTTTCAAGCATTCACAGTGTGCACGGAGCACTATTGACTGAAAAATAAATTATGTTTACTCTGCCCGGCGTTCACTGCAAGCACCACAACAAGCTTTTTGGCTTTTTGTCTGTGCTAATAACGCTGCAGTTGGCTGGCAGAGCTCGCTGGAATAGGCAAAAAAAACCTCTACTCGGGTAAAAGTATGAACGTTGTGAAATAAAATAGCAGATCTACAAGCTCAAAACGCGTCACAATGTGACGCGTTTTGAGCTTGTAGATCGGCTATTTTCGGCCAAGATATTTCGTGTAGAGTGAAAACAGGGACTAAATAACAAATATAGGGTTTCTGTGATAAGAAATTAGAATGACTCAAGTAAGTAACTTTATTTTTTGCCCTTTTTCTCCCCAATTTAGTTGTTCAGCCAATACATTCCTCATCACACACATTTCTGTCTGTTGCTGTTGTATCCTACTGACTCACCTGCCAGTGAGGAGCCCCCAACGGGAGGATGTAGCACCTCCGTCCTGCTCCTCCTGCCAAACACTCCCCGGTGACAGGTGCCGCCATCAGCCCGTAGGAGAATGTGCAGTGACTAATGTCACCCTCCCCCGCCCCAGCTTCCCGTCTCCAATTGTGTTCGTATATAGACGTTCCTCAGAGTTGGATGCACCGCTGTGGATTCGAACCCCTAGACAGGCATTTTACCACTGCCCCACCCGAGCAACCAACCATAATAATAATTTGTCATGATAATGACTTGAGTGAGACCCTGAAAATAACATTGACTTTGTACAATCTAATTTATTGTGTATATACAGTACACACACAAAATGTACCCAACTTCGTCATGCTACAGTGTCAAACAAAATTAGCAAAAATGGCCAATCTGCAAGCTCAAAATGTGTCGCATCGCGGCACGTCTGTAGCTGATGATCTGCAATTTTTCGTAAATGTATGTAAATGTCGTAAAAATATTTGAATTCGGAAATGTTTACAGTTTTACTTATATACTTCAGTAAAAGTGAAAAGCATGTTGCATTGAAACAACACTCACAATTATGATGTCTTCAAAAGAAAAGTTAGTCAAGTAAATGTAATGGAGTAAATGTAAGGTTTACTCCCCACCTCTGCTGGCTGGCGCTACAGCGCTGCACTGCTGACATAAAGTTATATGGGGCCTCTGTCCGGGCTGTAAGGATTTGGTTTTGTGGGAATATATTAGACCGTTAAATACATGATATACAGTGCTCATAGTAATTGCCCGTATGATCGGGCTAATATAACAGAATGCACGCGTGTGTGCACTGCACAGGCACAGGCACACACACACACACACACACACACACACACACACACACACACACACACACACACACACACACACACACACACACACACACACACACACACACACAAGCCTAACTCACACGCGGAGAATAGCAGACCGACGCATTGGGTGCCGTTCCCGCCGCTCGCCACCATTGCGAGTCTCCAGCGCTCCCTCGGTGCGCATCACGGCTAATCGCAGCAACTGGAGGTCTGTTGTTTTGAGGACAACTGGTTTAACAGTCTCTGTTATTGCTTACACAAACGCACAACAGGAACCAAACGGAGTATATATATCGTCTATGTCGGGTGGAAACCTCTTAATGTCCAAAACTGTTACTTTTCAGCATTCAAATTCAAAAATAGCAAAAGTTGTAGATCTGCAAGCTCAAAACACGTAGCTTCGTGCCGGGTTTCGAGGTTTCGGATCTGCTACTTTTGTGTGACGCTGTAGTGTTAATTTACGAAAAGTGACAATATGGAGTTTTTTTGCCCGACAGCAACGGGCACAGTATTTACAGTATTTCAAGAAGGAGTGATCACAGTAAACATCCCAAGCCTTCTTCCTTTGGCACTCGGGAGGGAAAACTGCAGCTGCAAGTTTGATGGGATGCATTTTCACACATGAGTGCCGTGGTGACTTTTCCATTGCGTCTCATTCTTTGAGACACACGTACGGGTATTTTGGGGCGTGGCCGAATCCGCCATTCCTTCACCGGGTGAAACGACACAGCTTTCACCATTGGAATTGCATTGTGGAACGTACACATTGTTACATTTTATGGGTTCATTTGGTCATATATATACATAACATATGGCGAAGTGTTGTAGTGCAGGTAATTGCAACAACCAACGATCGTTTGAAAAATGAAAACGGGACCGTCAAATATTCTAAACTTTCCGCGATTCTGCCAATAATCATATTCTTTTGCCGGGTCAAACTAGGGAATCGCGTGACGTTCATACTATGACGTATGTATAGGCTGAAGAATTATATTGGAGCCGGCCTGCGCACGCATGCTGGTTCTTATCAGTGTGACATTGTCTGATAAGGGGTCTATACCAGTTGTTCAGATTTTTTTTCTGGATCAGAGCCTACTAGAAAATCATGAAAGCGTGCCGCGGGGGGCCGCATGCTTATTCGGAGCATGTTTATTGTAATGATCAATCAAATCGATTGTGTTGTGTCTTGGATCAACGGTACTAACAGTATCATTTCCCATTTTGTTATCACAATGAAAACTCATTTGTCAAATGTACATATTTGTTTTTAAATTTAAATTTGTTTAAAAATGGTTGTGTTGCAATACCACTTGCAATACCCTCGCGGCCCACAGTTTGAGAACCACTGATCTATACAAAGCCATACAATGTCATGAAGTACCATTTTCATAAACTGAAAAAGCAATCTCAGACAGACAATAAGGGTCTATACAAGGAGGCAATCATCCAGAGGGAATCATCAATCATAGAGCTCCATAATCTACATTTCCAAGTGCAAAGAAAGTGCAAAGTTTACGTGAAATGATTTTTTAAAGGAGCTACACCATGAATTTAAAAAAAAGATTTGATATTTAATATCATAATGGTGTATGTCCCTCAAACCTTTTTCAAAAGGTTTGAGCCTAAATCATCACTCAGATATACTCATCCCAAGTCAATTGTCTCTGGCTTATACAGCACTTTCAGCTGCAATACCAAAACGTCCTCTTGGGCAGGGGGGGGCTACTGAGCAATTCTGTTAATACAAAATTCTGTTAATAAAAAAATATATTAAAAAAAAAAAAAAAAAAGGAAAAATTCTGCATAAAAAGAAGCATCTAAGAAAAATACAAAATCGAAAAAAAAACACTTTGAACATTTTTGAACAATTCCACCAAGTGTTTGAGGTGCCTGTTTCACCCACTTCCGGGGGGCGGAGCCAAAATCCGAGCCCGAAGTATTTGTTCGTAGACCCCCACTTAGGGGGGGTAGAAAAAGTTTCGGAGCGATTCGGGCACTTTTCATTTAACATTGGGTTTGCCATCAAAAATGTTTATGACCTCATAAACATTGCCATTCTGAGATCGCCTGTTCAGACACGCCCATTCTGGAAATCCATGAAATGAGAAGGAATGACTGAATTTAAAAAAAAAACATTTTTTGGGGTACAAGAGACACTGGGGACCCCAAAAAATACAAAAAAACAAGAAAAAAGTGATTTTCATGGTGTAGACTCTTTAAACGATCGGAAGAAAGTTTTTTATTATTATTACTATTTTCAGTTTTCTTCAAATGTTTTTATAGCAAAAGTAGCAGATCTACAAGCTCACAGTGTGTTTCATCGCAACGCGTTGTGAGCTTGTATTTTGGCTATTTTTGCTGTTTGTTGTACGACGAAAGTATAGGCCTGTATATGGCTTAGGGGTTGGGGTTGTATATGCGAGGAGACGGGCTCATCTGACGCGTCGGCCTGTGATGCATGTTGTGTGTGTGCGTGTGTGCGTGTGTGTGTGTGTGTGTGTGTGTGTGTGTGTGTGTGTGTGTGTGTGTGTGTGTGCGTTTTGCGATGAATGCAATTTGAATCGGAATTGAGATTTCTGATGCAGGGTGAGGATAAGGAAGCAACAATGATGCAGACACACGCGCGCGCGCACACACACAAACACACACACACACACACACACACACACACACACACACACACACACACACACACACACACACACACACACAGACAGACACAAACATAGCCTCTTTGCGGAGGGTTATGTATTTTTTCATTTGTATGTAAATGTACCCTCTTTCAGTATTTTTGGGAGAAGCGCATTGCGAGACCATGTGGGTAGAATATGCAATAGAAATAGAAATGGACTCTGCATGCGAGCAACACTCTCAATTTTCCCATACTCATCTTTATGGATTACAGTCTTTTGGGTGACCGGGGTCACCCTATCCACAACCGCACTCTTCTTAACACGCACACACATACACACACACACACACACACACACACACACACACACACACACACACACACACACACACACACACACACACACACACACACACACACACACACACACACGCACACACGCACGCACACCCAGACACACATAGGAGGTTGTATTACATGCGAGCACATAACATTTTAAGATGGCAATTCTTTTTTTCTTTTCTTTTTTTTACCCTATTCCTAAAGCCTGACTTTGGCTATTCAAAAATAGCAGATATACAAGCTCATAGCGCGGCACTCGGTGCCGCGCTATGAGCTTGTATATCTGCTATTTTTGAAAAATCTTTTTTTTTTATGTTAGGATTTAGAAAACTTTTTTTTAAGAATCGCCTCAGGTTTTAATGGGTTAATTAATTAATTAATCTGCCACTGCCAGTTTTTTTAACTTATTTTAACAATCCACGGAAACCCACGGAAGCCACGGTGTGGACACGGCGGTAAACAGAAGCTGTCTGGGGGGAGGGGGAGGGTCTCTTCTTAGCCTGGTATCCAGCCTGCTTCACTACGTTCGGCGGATTTTTTTTCTCACTTTGTTTCTCAGTCTGGAAAGGCTCCTATATCTCCAAGGGAGACGGGACACGCCATACGGCTGAAAACGAGCCGTGGCTTCTGATTGGTCTGTGGTGCGGGGCGGGACAAAAACACCAGTGTGATTGTTGTGATTCGTGATTCATTTGAACAACATCCAATCAGCAACGACGTTGCCTACGTAACATAGTTCCAGTGTAGTTCTGCAAAACGAGTCAAATAGGAGCCTTTCCAGACTGAGAAACAAAGTGAAAAAAAAATCCGCCGAACATAGTGAAGCAGGCTTGAATCCCAGGCTAGTCTCTTCAATCCACCGGAACATTTTTTTTTTTACCGCGATCGTACATTCTGTTGTTATCGGCAGTATGAATATGGCTCGTTTTCATCAGAAAAAGAAGAAATCCGAGCTAGATGTGTTTTTCTAAATCTCATAACATTGGAGGGAACGGAGTGACTTTTTTCGCAGCCTTAATCTCTCATAGTCAAGGGATCATTCATAGGTTGGCGAAGAGCGCCCTCTGGCGTAATTTCTAAAAACATGATTAGTTTTTCAATTGACGGAGATTTCCGTCAATGGCATCCGTATTCCGCGGGGAACATTAGCCCCCAAAAATTCAAGCATTCAACCAAGCCATGTAATAAGTTGTGTTATATTTGTTTGAAGTCATTCTCTCTGGAACGCGTCCCCCCCCCCCCTACACACCCACACACCCACACCCACACACACACACACACACACACACACACACACACACACACACACACACACACACACACACACGCACACATACAAGTGACAGCCATCCCTGACGCCCCATTGATCCGTCATCATACAGTGTAATAATGCGTGCCAGTGGAAATGCTTACCTGAAGGGGCTAATCGATACCCAACGTCCCCCCCCCCCTCTCCAAATCCCTCGATATCCTTTGACCTCATCCAACCCCTAAAAAACTGGGGACCTGTCAATGAGTGTACGTCACCCTGGCACCAATATGTCTGCCGGTTCAGTTCCAGGGGCCCCGCAAAGACCCCCAGAGGGTCTGCTCTGCCTCACAGTGCGCTCGCACACACACACACACACACACACACACACACACACACACACACACACACACACACACACACACACACACACACACACACACACACTCTGACTGCTGCTCACAGAGGACGAGTATATTTAGAAGCAACCCTTTAGCGGCTCTCATTGATTCCAACCTGAAGTCAAATTCAGGCCGAATGATTTTCTTCTTTTTTTTTACTACTTTCCCATTTCTTTCCCCCCCCTCCTCATTCCGGGGAGAGAGAGACACACACACACACACACACACACACACACACACACACACACACACACACACACACACACACACACACACACACACACACACACACACACACACATACACACACACACATACACACACACACACACACACGCAGTCGCACTAAATTCTTGCCCGGCGCGACTATAATGACGGGAAAATGATAAAATGGAGGTCGCGGGAGGTCGAGGCTCTGAGGCTGCGAACATGAAGTGGGCTGATCGATACGGTCGCTCGGATTTTGCCCCGCTCGCATCGGGCAACGCATCCACTATATGCCCCCGGGGGCGGGGCAGGGGAGGGGAGGGGAGGGGAGGGGAGGGGGCCGTCTTGCCTGGCCCCCCCACATCATCATTTAACCCATTAAGACCGGGAACGCATCATTTGTGTCATTTTAAGATTTATTTGGCTATTTTTAAATAACAGGTCTACAAGCTCATAGCGCGGCATAGTGCGGCCGAGTGGCGCGCTATGAGCTTGCATATCTGCTATTTTTTTTAATCGTGAAAATTTGACATTTTTGGAATATATATTTTTAAGCGAACATTTCAAACTCAAATCTTATTGCTTCTGGGGGATTCTACAAATGTCTTCTAAATCAGTTTAAAACAGTTTTCTGAAACACTTGTGTTGCTATAATATCAGTGGTTCTCAAACATTTTCATGTCAAGGAGCCCCAAAACGATATGCATTTGACTGCGGATCTCAAAATATTTTGTTCCAGGGACCCCCCCAGAAGCAAAGATTTGAGTAAAAAACAATTGCTTTAAAAATATATATTCAATGATTTGCAAAAATGTTCAAGATCTTTCCAAAAATAGCAGATCTACAAGCTCATAGCGCGGCACCGAGCTTGTAGATCTGCTATTTTTGAATAGCCAAAGTATAAGATAATAGTTATAGTGGTTAAAATCTAAAATGACATGCGTTACCCGGTCTTAATGGGTTAATTACCCCCTGATGTGTTACAACAACCCGCCCAGCACCATTCATTTACATTAAGCCCTCTAGCGTTAGAGAGAACCGGATTTGAGTTACAACATAAACTCTGACCGTATTTTTCCGTCTACGCCAAATGTCTTCGCCCCAAAAAATCGCTGATCTAAAAGCTCACAACGTGTCGCGACACGACACGTTGTGAGCTTGTAGATTGGTGATTTCTTGGCGAATGTTCTCAACAGATTTTGTATGTTGGGGTTTAGGTAGTTAAGGAGATGCAAGCCCCTCTGCTCTCTCTGTCTCTCTGTCTCTCTATCTCTCTCTCTCTCTCTCTCTGTCTCTCTCTCTCTCTCTCTCTCTCTCTCTCTCCCTCCCTCCTCCCCCGTCCGCATCTATTCTGCGTTGATTACGCTCGTATATAATCACCTTGGAAACATGATATTCAATTAAAAAAGAAAAGGCTCCGGCGCGATATCGATCACCTAAATTGATTTACGAGATGAAGAAGACGAAGAAAATGGAAGTGCTTTATGGCACGGGGGTGCGTGTGTGTGTGTGTGTGTGTGTGTGTGTGTGTGTGTGTGTGTGTGTGTGTGTGTGTGTGTGTGTGTGTGTGTGTGTGTGTGTGTGTGTGTGTGTGTGTGTGTGTGTGTGTGTGTGTGTGTGTGTGTGTGTGTGTGTGTGTGTGTGTGTGTGTGCGCGCGTGTGCGTGCGTGCGTGTGTGTGTGTGCGGTTCAGGGTGGTGAACGCAATAAGTCGATGTGATGTGCTGGTATTTTGTTCTGCTTAGTTTTTGCCAGGTTTTTTTTCCTCTGATTCATCAGAGTTCAGCAGAGACCACAGAGTTATTCCTCCTCATAACAGGCCCGTGTTTCAGCGTGCCGCCTGAGTGCCTACTGCCTGGCATCACTCGCTCTATTAAAATACAATATGCTACATCGGCGAGACGCAGTGGTGGGAAAAGTACTCAAATTGTTTACGTAAGTAAAAGTATCAGTACTGCAATAAAAAAAATACTCTGTTACAAGTAAAAGTCCGGAATTCAAAATATACTTGAGTAAAAGTAGAAAGGTTTTGGCATCAAAATGTAGTTAAAGTACCAAAAGTAAAAGTACTCATTATGCAGAATGTCCCAACATTTTGAAGTGTATAAAAATCTTTTGAAAATAGCAGATCTACAATCCAGTGGTGTAGATCAGCTATTCTCAAATGGCCGAAATGGTTAATGTATGTTTTGTAATAATAATACAAATCTACAAAGTAACTAGTAACTATAAAGTTTTCAAATAAATGTAGTGGAGTAAAAGTACAATATTTGGATCCGAGATGTAGTGGAGTAGAAGTAAAAGTATTGGAAATTGGAAATACTCAAGTAAAGTACCAATACTTCAAAATTGTACTTAAGTACAGTACTTAAGTAAATGTACTTAGTTACTTTCCACCACTGGCAAGACGGCATACACAGACGCAAGCACGCACTCCCAGAGTCAGACACTAGTGCACATTCACACTCACACCCGCACGCACAACCATAATAGTACACATGTGTACACCCACATGCACAGACAGGCATGCAAACTCAAAGCGGGCGCGCACGCACCAGGCGGCAAGGATCCGGCTTTGAAAATGAAGCCAATGAGGAAGTCATTAAAACGCTGCAGTTCCCATCAATGGCCCAGAGGGTGTCGCTGTTTCCACTCCTGCGCCGTATGCAGGAGAATTAACATTCCATTCAAGTGACTGGGTATTTGGCCGGACTTTACACTTGGCTTTATTACCGTACTAAACATATTCATAAGAACTGTATTTTTTTCATTTGCTGGTTTAAAGTATTCTTTCAATTACCACAATATGCATTTTTATAAAGTATGGTCCCATTAATTAGAACATGTTTGATAAAGTAGCCTGGTATACTTCTAGGGATTGCACTGGTTCTACTGAGTGAAGACCCGCTGCCCATATAGAGCGTCGCAGTTCCCGCCCACTTCCTGTTTTTTTTGGTGCCGGAAGAAAAAACTCAATGCATTTTTCCATAGACATTTCCAAAAATATTTATATCTATTAATTTAAGCCTCGAATCAAGCCATCATGACATGACATGAATCATGACCATAAAACGTTTTTTTCTGTGATTTTTTTTTATTTTATATTTAATTATATGATATACTATATTTAATAAATACCCTTTGTTTTGCCGTTTTCAACAAAAAAAAAATCACAGAATCAAACGTTTATGGTCATGATTCATGTCATGTCATGATGGCTTGATTCGAGGCTTAAATTAATAGATATAAATATTTTTGGAAATGTCAATGGAAAAATGCATTGAGTTTTTTCTTCCGGCACCAAAAAAAACAGGAAGTGGGCGGGAACTGCGACGCTCTATTGTGAGGATATTCACAGGTGTTACCAATGATACTAATGAAGGCTCTGTTCCATTCTGGTCAAACAGAGTCAGGGTGCTGATATTGTGCATGTTGACTCACTGGAAACACTGCTACACCAGTGGGAGAAAAAAAAATGGTCCAGGGGCCATCATGGTTCCTTAAGGGGTTTCCAAATGGCCCCTTATGGGTGTGTAACTCTGAGAGTGTACACTCTCAGAGTTGGAAATTGAAACATTTGAGAACCCCTGTACTACACTAAATGGAACAGAGCCTTCATTAGTATCATTGGTAACAACTGTGAATGTCTTCACACTTTGGCTGCTGTGCATAGAGCCTATAACATTTGTTTCCGGTTGCTTTTCGGGACCGCATATTCCAAGATGGTGGATTTGAATTCGCCAAGATAGTGGCATCGAAACAGGTTTGTATAGAAACCAATGAGAGACGGTTTCTTTCAACAGTTGGCATTCACACAGACACGCACTCTACATATACACACACTAATGCCCAATTAATGCCGAAAATAGCGATCTATAAACTCACATCCACGACGCATTGCAAGTTTATGGATCGCCTATTCCCGGCACGTGACAGCGCCATACAGCGAAGGATACATATAAATGGGGCTTAGTACAGACAGACATGCACTAATAGGCTCTTGCGTATCCCCTCCCACTCACACGCGCGCGCACATGCACGCAGGCACGCACGCACACACACACACACACTCCACATAGCTGTGGGCAATCAGGCCGTGCTTTGATGATTAGCAGGAGGGCGTGCAGGACACACACACACACACACACACGCACACGCACGCACGCACGCACACACTCACACACACACACACACACACACACACACACACACACACACACACACACACACACACACACACACACACACACACACACAGGAGGGGCGCGCTGGGAGTAAACAGCCAATTCATTTCATTCATTACTATGAAAGCCAGTCCCATCGATTGATGCT
Organism: Gymnoscopelus braueri; assembly: GCF_963280865.1. Lineage (NCBI taxonomy): Eukaryota > Metazoa > Chordata > Actinopteri > Myctophiformes > Myctophidae > Gymnoscopelus > Gymnoscopelus braueri. The sequence continues at coordinate 4,710,352 of NC_137622.1, read as the reverse complement.
AACGAAGAACCTCTTTACTTACAGCAGCATCCATCTCCTCCGGCCATTTTGATCAGCCCTTTCTGTGTGTGTGTGTGTGTGTGTGTGTGTGTGTGTGTGTGTGTGTGTGTGTGTGTGTGTGTGTGTGTGTGTGTGTGTGTGTGTGTGTGTGTGTGTGTGTGTGTGTGTGTGTGTGTGTGTGTGTGTGTGTGTCTGCGAGAGTGTATGTGTGAGAGTGCGTGTGTGTGTGTCTCTCTCTCCCTCCCTCTCTCTCTCCGTTGTGTCAGGTAATTAGTGTGGTCCTCATGCATTAACCAAGCCCCCAGAATCGCGGTGGATTAGTGAAGCTGCCGTCGCCTAGTGGTCAAATATCGCAAGACTTCTGAAACCCTAGTGTGGAAGAAGAAGGTAATTCTGGGTGTCTCATGCAATGGGTGAGCAACTTCATTGAAATGAATAGGCGTAGCCGTCCGTTCTCTAGATATATTTTAACTCTATGGCATTAACCACACTTCCTGTCCAAAAAAAGTCAAAACTGTATGTTTTGATTATGGATGTTCGATATTGACTTTTAATATTGTCCAACTCCTAATTTCCGATACCGATATATGCAGGCTCTTTCACCAAAAGTCAACTAATTGTCAGGTAACAACATCACATATCTAATAAAATAAAATAGCTATAATATCAATATAATATCTAATAAATCTAATATAACACAGTGATGTTGTTAGATTTTCAATAAAGTGAGTCCTGGGACTCACTGGTGGTCATTTGAAGTCCCACTAATCTTAGATTAGATGTTGGCCTATTTGACAGTGCAGAAGCATAATTGCTTTGATGCCTATAACATTAACGAGCGTCAACGAGCATCAACTGGACCCACACACGCACACACACACACCTGCCCTCTGCAGTGCTCTAATTTGTGTAATTTCTCTGCAAAAGCCCTTGAATATGATGGAATATGATTAAGGATTACTGTGATTACGGTGAGCTCACATTTCATATCACACACACCATACAGTAAGAACTCCTGTAACTTATTTTTTCTTTTACTTTTTTTTTCAAAAAACGATACCGATATTTTCCGATATGATTTTTTATATCGGACATCCCTAGTTTTGATACTTTTAGACATTTCAACATTCAACATTCATACCGGGATGGAGCTCCATGTCACCAAACATCCAACACTGGAGCCACGCCGCCGTTTGCATCTCTGTGGATGCCCAAGATCCACATCATTTCAAGCTACTTTAAATTTTGAGCTAATTGATGTCGATGTAATTACGCAGGTCGGTTACCTCAACTAATGGTGCCAGCGGTCTCCCAGGTGTGATGTGTGATTCCCCACAGCGAGAGAGAGAGAGCGAGAGATAGAGAGAGCGAGGGAGAGAGAGACTTTATTAACCCATTAAGACCGGGAACGCATCTCTGTCATTTTAGATTTCTTTGGCTATTCAAAAATAGAGCTTGTGCTTGTGGATTTTTTTTTAATCCTGAAAATGTGTGCAAATCTTTAAATATATGTTTTTTAAAGCAAACATTTGTAAAATATTTTGTTCCAGGGACCCCCCAGAAGAAAAAATGTGAGTTACAAATGTTCGCTGTAAAAAATACACAAATGTTCACGATTTTTCAAAAATAGCAGATCTACAAGCTCATAGCGTGGCACTCGGTGCCGCGCTATGAGCTTGTATCTGCTATTTTTTAATAGCCAAGGAAATCTAAAAATGACAGAGACGCGTCCTCCGGATTGAACGGGTTAAACTGATGAAGGGGCTTTTCGACGGCAAATCCGATTGCGTTTCCGCGGCGGACCCCAGAATTATTGGTTTTTCCTCCTCCTCCTAGCCGGTATCATCTGGGTGTGTGTGCTCTGCCACCCGGGGACCTATTTGGCCAGTAGGTAAAATAAATCCTGGAGGATAGTGGTTAACATGTATCTCCTAAGCCCCCCTCTCTCTCTCTCTCTCTTTCACTAATAGAAAAGCATTGCAGCTCACTCACCGGTATAACTTTGCAGGCTTTTTTTTTTTTTTTGGAACGGGGACAACGTCCTCCCTCCTCTCCCCCATATCTCTCTCCCCCTCCTCCTCCCCCATACTGTCGCAGTAAAGCACTTTAGCCTGTGATTAATGAATGTATGCCGAAGTGACTTTAACCACGCCTGCAGCTAACTGGAACTCTTTAGAAGAATGAACGATGCACACTTTTTTTCTCTCTCTCTCTCTCTCTCTCTCTCTCTCTCTCTCTCTCTCTCTCTCCCCTGTGATAACAGCCTTCCATCCATGCCGGGGGCCAGACCTGCGTGACCCCCACCTATTATGACTGCGGGGGCCATTACAGATAGTAGTGCGGGGGCCCCTTTTCTTCTCTCTTAACTAGCCGAGCTGTTGTTGTTATGGCTGTGGTTGTAATGTCCCCGATGCAGGAGCGCACAGGTGGGAGCGGAGCTGTTTACCGCGGCGTTGCCTCGCTCGTTTAAGACCCAATGAAAAGGCTCAAAGTGCTGAGCAAAGCGCTCGGAGCAGCTCGCGAACAGCTGGGATGCCATTTTTCTGTGTTTAACAGCAGACACCACACTCTGCGTGATGTGTTTCTGTGCGCGTGCGTCCGTGCGTCTCTCTATGTATGTTAGTATGTGTCTGTGTGTGTGCGTTTCTGTGGGTGTGTGTGTGTGTGTGTGTGTGTGCGTGTGTGTGTGTGTGAGGCCCTACGTCCTCCCGGTGGGGGCTCCTCACTGGCTGGTGAGCCTACTGGGAAACACACGGAAATGGAAATGGGGAATCAATTGGCATGACGACTAAACTGGGGAGAAAAAAAGGGGGAAATGGTTACTATGAAAAAGAAAAGTTTATCATCTCTGTTAGGTGGAAACCTCATATGACCAAATGGTTACTTGGATTCAAATAAAGAAATAGCACTTTTGCAAGCTCAAAATGCGAGCTTGCAAATCTGGTATTTTTGATACCTTTGTGTGAAGCTGTAGTGTGATCAAGTCGGGCGTTCATTTACGAAAAAACACCAAAAGTTGGAATATGGAGATAAGAGGTCTCTGCCCGACAGCAACAATATAATAATAAAAGAAGGTTTGAGAACCGCATGCTCTGGAGCTTGTCACCCAACCAGTCTCCGCTGGTCCTCACCGGTGATGACACTCAGGGTAATCAGGCTCATCTAGGCTTCAGGGAGAGGTGATTTAGCCTGTGATCCAGACGGAGGCGCTCGTTCAGCGTTTTTTGTTTTTGTTTTGTTTTATTTCGCTTTTCCGTCTGGTAGTCTTCCCTTTGAGTCTGATTTCCAAATGTCTCATATATATATATATATATTATATATATCAATTTGGGGGTCCTCTGCACAATTTTTTTTTGAGAACCACTGCATTAGAGCGCGGACCCCCATTTGACCCCATAGTTTTTATATCACGGGACCCCAATCTGCACTGTATAGACCCCTGGTGGTCCCCAGAGCCAACGTTGAGAACCCAGCGATACACACTCATAGGCGAAAACAGTAGCTTAACTACTTGAAAAGTTGCATCACTCAGGAAGTACTGAAGCTATACCCACAAAGCTACTGGGAAATGTGGTTAAGCTATGGCAGCTTAGCTACTTAAGCTACTGCCCAACACTGAACCCCCCCCCCCCCCCCCCCGGTGCATTTATCTGTGAACTGAACTTCTCTCTTGTTCTGAAATAAACTAACCCTCTCTCCTTCGGTGGAGATTTCATATCCGCACAATTCAACGGCAAGCCAACGGGTTCATCTGTAAAAGAAATATGAACGAAGGGAGGCCCTTTCCTTTCTACAGACCGTTTTGAAGCCACTTTCAATTCAAATCCGCCATCTTTGAACTTCCGGTCCCCACATTAAATTGGAAACTGCTATTGGCTGCAACCGCGCAGCGAGGGCGGGTCTTCAGTTGATAGAACCGGTAGAAGCCCTAGAAACATGCCCTACTTTATCATTCATTTTAAAACTAATGGGACCATCATTTACTAAACGCATATCATGATGATTTTAAAAAAGACTTTAAACTAGTGATTGAAAACATAAAGTGTTTATGAAAATGTTTACTAAGGTAATACAATCAAGTGTAAAGTCTGGCCAAAACCTTGTCCACTTGTATTGAGAGTATATTGTTATGCAGCCTGCAGGAGGTGAAATAGCGACATCAGCTGGGCCATTAATAGGAACTGTATGCCTTAAGAGAACCAGGAAATTGTCTTCAAATCCAGCGGAGATTACTTGGCTCCTGGGTTCATCATATCGTCCCAGTTCGAGTGGAAACCTTGTAAAAAAAACTGTTACTTTTTGTACAAGGGAGGGGGGGGGGGACCTGTGCTCCAATGGATCCATTGTAGTTTTTAGTCACAAGCTCTTGTTAACACTTTATTACTGGTAAAATATATGTATAAAAACCCACAGACACACTTAACCATGCACTTTCAACCTTGCCATCCCTATTTTGGGCATGGATCAATTTCTTTAAAAAGGAATTGCGGAAATAGCAAATCATTACATTCGAAAAAACGACTTGAATCCTTAACCCATTAAAAATAGCAGATATACAAGCTTGTATATCTGCTATTTTGAAGATTTTTGAAAAATCTTGCAAAGTGTGAGAACTACTGATTTAGAAGGCATTATTTGTAGAAGCGGCCTCAGGTCTTAATTAAAGAAAGCAACAGCAAAGCACGAGAGTCTCCATCAGACACAGTGTTTAATTATCTTGCCGACTGCCCATACCACTGAATGCTCTCACATTGGCTCACATCCTATCTGGTCTTTGAGCTTTCATAATATGGAGCACACTTGTTTTGCCAGGAGGAGGAGGAATACGTAATTCAGATGGAAGGGTCAGTCAGAGAGAGTTATTATATTAGATACACTTCAGTCTACTGCTCTTAATGAGGATTAGAGTGTCACGACGTGTCAGGCTGATTAAAAGCAAAAATAATTAAATGATCCAGAATATCTATGCCTAATATCTGTACGCTGCGATGCATGGCAGTGTACTGTAGTCTGTCTGTCTGTCTGTATGTCTGTCTGTATGTCTAACCAATTGCATCCAGAGCCATTATTTTTTCATTTTCTCATAGAAGCACCAGACTCATATCCAGGCAGTGATATAGTCTGGCCACGCTCTGTCTGTCTGTCTGTCTGTCTGTCTGTCTGTCTGTCTGTCTGTCTGTCTGTCTGTCTGTCTGTCTGTCTGTCTGTCTGTCTGTCTGTCTGTCTGTCTGTCTGTCTGTCTGTCTGTCCGTCCGTCCGTCCGTCCGTCCGTCCGTCCGTCCGTCCGTCCGTCCGTCCGTCTACTCCTGTATATATATATTACATCAAGTAACATTTCTGAGTATGTCTGTGCAAGTAAAGACACACCTCAGATATAATATTGTAGCATAGTATCGTTTCAATAGACTGCAAATCCGATCTAGACAGGAGACAGTTTCTTTAGTTTTTTGTATTTCGTTTTGTTTCCCTGCAATTTGGGGCAAGTGGTTATAAATTATGTCAATCCTCCCCCCAGGCCCTCGGAGAAACAGAAGTAAAACGGAGAAAGAACCAAAAAACAAGAGAAAGAGAGAGAGAGAGAGAGAGCGAGAGAGAGAGAGAGAGAGGGAGGGAGAGAGAGAGAGTGGAAGATAGAGATTGGACCGAATCTTGTGGCCTGTTATCCCCCTATCTATTTCAGTAGTGGGAACACAAAGCGCCCAAAGCGCAGACAACAAGTGCAGGACACAGGGGAGAGCGAGCCTCGACTATCAACAATCCCCCTAAGCCCCCCCCCCTTCCCAGCCCCACACTCGCTGCGGCTACCCAGGAATTGATAAGGTCAGAGGTCGCGTCAACTGGCTTTGAGAGAGAGAGAGAGAGAGAGAGAGAGAGAGAGAGAGAGAGAGAGAGAGAGAGAGAGAGAAATCTACGAAAATATACCATGACATTTGTTTTTACACACATTTTCCTACATTCATGTCATATTATCAGTGGTGGAAAAAAATGTGTACTCAAATTCTTTACTCAAGTAAAAGTACCAATACTGCAATATAGAAATAAAAGTCCAGAATTAAAATTTTACTTTTGTAAAAGTACAAAAGTATTGGGATCAAAATGTACTTAAATTACCAAAAGTAAAAGTACTAAACATATTTGAAAATAGCAGATGAGCTTGTAGATCGGCTATTTTCACATAGCCTAGGTATAAATTAGGGCTAAAGTGGTTAATGTATGTTTTATAATGTAATCATTTATATCTACAAAGTAACTAGTAACTAGGGGTTACGTAGGTAGCCCCAGTTTTCTTAGTTTCGTAGTAAGAAACTTACTTATGGGATATCATCGCCCTCTGGCGATGGCACAGAGCACAACACATAAGCTCCCGGAAACAATCTTCGATTGGACAGGGTTCTGTGACGCAAACCGGAAACCGGTTGGTTATAAAACCCCCTGCGTCACCAGGTTCGTCCTCTGATACCCTTCACTCTGCACGCTAGTCGAAGCGCACAGAAGGGGTTTCCAGTAAGTTTCTTACTACGAAACTAAGAAAACTGGGGTTACCTACGTAACCCCTAGTTATTCTTTCGTTTCTTGTAAGAAACTTACTTATGGGACACATAGACCGCCCTGGGGAGTCCCAGGAGCAACCCTATCCAACCTGTACGCCCCAAGGTCAAAAAGTCATGCCTCCCGGCAAGACCTGACCCCCAGACGCATGACCCAAAAGGTCAAAGAGAAGGGAAAACGAAACAGGAGCCCATCAGATGGACCTGATCTCCCCCTGAAAGAGAGCCAGGCTCCTGTCCCCACCTTCCATCCCTGGGCCTGGCCCAGCCGGCCCCAGGGAAACAGAAAGGAGACCACCGGTTAGGGAAAGAACAACCAGCCAAAGCCAGTGCCAACATCCCCTGACCCTAGCCCCACCTGACCCAGACCATACATGACACCCCAGGTGCCACTATGGTCGAGCAAGGGCCACAGAGGCCAAAACCTCTGTCAGGGTTACACATCGGACGGCCGACGGCAATAACTGCGTCCCTAAGGGACATGCACCACCGGGCCGACCCCACCGGTCCTTCACCGACCCCTCACGGGCCAGACCCACAGGTCCAAGACCCGGGGGGAGTCGTGAAACACCTCATCTCCGCCTTGTCTCAGAAGATCTCTGAAAAGCGGGAGAGGCCAAGGTTCAGCGTAGAGGAAAGGAGCGATCTCCGACCTCCACACCCCCCATGCTGGAGCCACCAGCAGGACCGTCCTGCCACAGACCCTGACCCGCTCCAAGATGGACGGGATCAGTTCCAAAGGTGGGAAGGCATACAGCAGAACGTCCGGCCAGACGTGTGCCAACGCGTCCACCCCCAAGGAGGAATCCTTGTGATTCAGAGAAAAGAATCGTGGACACTTTGCGTTCCCCCTGGACGCAAACAGGTCAATCTGAGCCGGACCGAACCGAGGCCAGATCAGGCTCGCCACCTGCGGGTTTAGAGACCACTCCTCGTACCGAAGTTCGCCCCGAGACAGCATATCCGCCCCGCTGTTGAGGAGACCCGGCATATGGGAGGTGCGTAACGAGGCTAGGTGCAATGTGCTCCATAGCGTCAGTTTGCGTTCTAAATTGTCCAAAACAATAGAGCCCAGGCCCCCTTGTTTATTGACATAGCACATCGTCGTGGTGTTATCCGTTCTAACCAGAACATGACATCCCACAATACGGTCCTCGATCCGTCGGAGGGCGAGGAAGACCGCCAACAACTCCAAATAGTTGATGTGGTATACCTTCTGAGCAGAAGTCCACACCCCCCTGGCTGAGTAGCCCTCGTGGACAGCCCCCCAACCTGAGAGGCTATCGTCTGTGGTAACCACTTTTCGTGTCACCACTTCGCCCATCCTGACTCCACCGGACAGGAAGGACGCCTGTGACCACGGTTGCAACGTCGTCACACACCAGGGAGAGACCACCACTTTTCGAAACTTCATGGTGTGCGGTATCTTAAGACTCCGCATCCACCTCTGAAAAGGTCTCATGTGGAGTCTCCCCAGCCGGATCAGGTGTATGGCCGAGGCCATGAGACCTGCAGCCTGCATGCATGTCCTGGACGCAACTCTACGCCCCACGCGTAAAGAGCGCACGCACGCCAGGAACCCGGCCAATCTGTCTTGAGACAGACGCGCCACAATCGTGGATGAGTCCAGGGAAATCCCCACGAAGGTGGTTTGCTGGGATGGGATCAGAACACTCTTTCGAGTATTGATCGTAAACCCCAGGGACGTCAGGTGCGCAATGGCTAACTCCGTGTGCCGCGCCACCTCCTCCCTCGACCCCGCCGCCAGCAGCCAGTCATCTATGTACGTTGCCAGACGGAGACCCTGCCGGCGTAGCGGGGCGATAGCCGCGTCCGTGCATTTCACGAAGACCCGAGGGCTCAGTGACATGCCGGACGGGAGCACTGTGTACTCGTATATTTTGCCTTCAAAGCCAAAACCTAGGAACTTCCGGTGCGCGGGAAAGATTGGGACGTGAAAATAGGCATCTTTCAGATCTATACTCGTCCACCAATCCCCCTGACGTATCGATCGCAACAACCTGGCCGTTGTTAGCATTCGAAATTTGAAGATCGTCAGAAACCTATTTAAACCTTTTAGGTTCAGAATAGGTCTCACGCCCCCCCCCCCCTTTCTTTTTCACCAGGTTATATTCCGAATAGAAACCTAGCCGGCTCTGATTCGGAGATAATTCTCTGATAGCACCCTTGCTCAGCAGAGACACCACTTCCTCCCGTAGCGTCACAGCCGCCTGGCCTGATGCTCGGGAGAAAATAACCTCGTCCGACAGGGGAGGTCTACAGGAAAATTGCAACCTATACCCTTTCGTAATGGTACTCACTCAGTACCCAAGGATTTGGTTTGCAAGCTTCCCATTGCGCCAAGCAACGAGCCAGAGGGTTCGTGGGGTCGGAGGGGGTCAATGACGTCATCAGCTCCGAAGAGCGTTGCCCCGTTACCAAGGTAACCGGTGAAGCTGCCGGCCCGACCGGCGTAACCAGTGGGAGGGCGTCCACAGGGGGCAGCAGTGGTCGCCTCCGTCCTTGTCCCAACGGACGTGAAGGACTCACCGCTTCGGAGGACGAGCCCATTTCCATGGGAACCGGAGGCTTCGATACTCCTCTTGACGAGACAGCGGAACCCTTACTCGGTCGAGTTTCTACCCGGAACGAAACTCCCATCCCTCTCGGGGAGAGTTGAAGGGGTAACACCAGGGTCCGTTGGTCCGTCAACTTCCGCCTCTTGACGACCGCCATCTTAGGGAGGTCAACTGGGGCAGGCCTCTTGTGCGGAGACGTTGTTGCTACACGGAACAAAACTTTCGTCCCACCAGGGGAGTTTTGACGGTGCAACACCGGGGCTGTCCGGAAAACGCATTTCCGCCTTCCCTCGTCCGCCATTTTAGGGCATTTGAGGGAGGCCGCCATTTTGGCTCTCGACCGTCCCACAGATGAGGGAACTGCACAGTTGCAGGTGGAAATGTTTTTATCACAGAAGGCCCCTGTTTCACATTGTGAAAACAACACTCAATGGACATTTGATTTATAGCAGAAAAAGGTACTACCTGTGATTGATTCATCATGTTCATGGCACGCACAGGAGTTGTCCCTGCAGTTGTCGGAATGCCGTCCAGGGTGCAAACCGATCACTGAGGGCTCATAGCATAGCTTCGAGGACAGGGCACCCCACCGGGGTGCGATCCGCCTCTAACATTAGTATGAGAAGAAATGAGCATTTGTGTTTTCGGCAACAGGTTTATTCCACACACACAAATCACATTACACACATTCGACTTAAAGGACAGCATGGCAATTAAATTGTCATTTTTTTTTGCTTCTCTTATAGTCTCTGTGTTCCCGTGGAGCCGCCCGTGGCCCTGTCCGTCGGGGCAAGAAGAGCGCCAGTTCTGGTCCCGAATTGGGGAGCTGACCCCACATAATACCATATCATCAGATCATCGGATCAGCCATAGACCGTCACTTACCCCTCCCTTTGCGACCAGCCCCGAGGTCCTTTCGGGGGGGTTTTACCGGAGGGGGGGTTTCGGGGTATTTGCGCTTCCTCACGTCCCCCACGCCGAGGGAGCCGCAGGGACGTTCCCAGGAGTTGGTTCTGGCGGAGGACGACCTGGACGCTCCTCGTCTGCGTCCAGCGACGGCGGTAGCGAGGAGACCAGCGGTCGCCCCTCGCCTCTGCTGCTCCTCCGCCTGTGTCCTCCCGATCAGGTCCGTGATGCTATTGAAGAGGTTGTGGGCCTGGAGGGGAAGGGCGAGAAGTCCTGTAGACACATCCGTCCCCGCAGTTGTGGCCAGGTCCAACCACTGGGCCCTCTACAAGTCCGCGGTGAGGGCCATGGCCCGACCCGTCCACATCAGGCTCTGGCAGGTGCAGAGGATGGCTAACTGCGTTAGTCTGTCCAGCTCCGTCTCATCCTCCACCCACTCTCTGTGGACCGCTGCCACAGGCATCCCGTCCACCAGGGGTTTGGCTTCCAGCTCTTTAAGTCTGACGGTGGCCGACCCCTGCAGCAGCGAAACTACGTTGAGCGCCTCCGCAGCCGAGCCCGAGGCTCTGTAGAGAGCGTTGAGGGCCGCGGTGCGATCCTGTCTGGCATGCTCGGCGAAGATGGGCCGATGTCCCGGTCCAATTCCCACCGAGCCTCTCCTCGCCCTCTCGATACGAGTCGCCAGAGCAGCGTCCATGGGGGGAAGGCCAATGACCCCCAGGTCCGCCCCGGAGAGGATCATGGTCACTCCGGTTCCCCCCTACCTCGCCGCCAGGAGTGGTGCAGGGCCTCACGGACTCCCACCGCCTCGGGTAGGAGCTTTGAAGGGACCTGCCGGGGAGCGAGGGGTGCCAGGCCCTGGAATCCTGGGATGGGGGCCCCGACTGAAGCCCTCGCTGCCTCCATTGGCTGTTCCAGGCCGCACCTGATAGCCCTTCGCAGCACTGCCGACACGGGCTCAGGAGGCTCCCTCACCACGCTAGGAGCCATCACCCACGGTGCTGCTGGTGCGGGAGCCTCCATCCAGGCAGCTGCTGCAGGCGCGAGGATCTCCGCTCGCGCCGATGTAGGTACGAGAGGCCCCGGACTGGACCTCGGGTTCTCTCGCGCCCGACGGGGGGAGGGTCCGGCCTCCACCTCGTCCTGGGAAGCCTCACCTATCCCGTAGGCCTGTCAAAAAAAATCGATTCGTGAATAAATCGCGATTCTTAATGCCGCGATTTTTGTAATCGTTTCAAATGTTCAGAATCGATTTTTTTCGATTTTTTTTTTATTGTGGTGAAATAAGTTGCTGCTTTCATCCAACAGATGGCAGTGCTACGGAGAGTGCAGACAGTGCAGAGGCTATTTGTTGTGGTGGCGCGTTGTGGTGACTTGAGTCAGGTTACGTCATGTGTATGCGCCAAGTGCAAATAGCAAAACACGAAATGGCGGACGAAGAAAATGTGGAGTTGGAAATACGACCGGCTCCTGGACATTTTAAATCCGAAGTATGGAAACACTTTGGGTTTTACTTAGTGAAAGGAAGAACCACACAGCTAGACAAGACTAACGCTGTGTGCAAACTCTGTCGTGGAGTAGTTAAGTATTGTGGTAATACAAGCAACCTGGGTCAACATCTTGACCGACACCACCCCGAGGTGAAGTCAGTAACCTCCCCAGAACACCGGCTGCTAGCAGGTCAACAGAGCATCGATGAAACACTGCAAAAAATGCCCAAAGGTTCGGAAAAGGCTAAACGCATCACCAGATCAATTGGACAGTTTATAGCCAAAGACCTTCGCCCATATTCGGTGGTGGAGAATGAAGGTTTTAGAAACATGCTTTACAACTTGGAGCCGCGCTACAACATTCCATGTAGGACCTATTTCACCGACACAGCCGTGCCTTTACTCTACAACGAGGTTGTGGCCAAGGTAAAACTATCGCTGCGCGGAGCAGTACGAGTCGCTCTCACCTGTGATGGATGGACCTCTCGGGCCACAGAGAGTGTTACGGTAACGTCCCATCACATCACAGAGGACTGGTCTCTGTGCTCTCAAGTCCTCCAAACCCGTGCCATGCACGAGAGCCACACTGGTCAAAATCTTTCAGATTTGCTCAAGGATGTGACGATCGAATGGGGAATCGACGCGAAAGACACGGCTTTAGTCACAGATAACGCGGCCAACATGTCTCTTGCTGCAGAATTAGACGGTTTTCTTCACATCAGATGCTACGCGCATACCCTCAACCTGGCCGCGCAGCGCGCACTGAAGTTACCAGATGTCTCAAGACTACACGCACGGATACGTCGGGTGTCTAGTTTTTTCCACAGAAGTACCAGAGCGAACGACATTTTCCTAGAAAAACAACATAGACTGGGACTCCCTAAGCACAAACTGGAAACGGACGTGGCGACGCGTTGGAACAGCGCCTATTCAATGGTGGAGCGTTTCTTGGAGCAAAAGGAAGCAGTGAGCGCTACACTGCTTAGCAACGAAATCAGACAGACAGAGAAAGACATCAACACTTTGTGTGGGTCAGACTTAAGCAATGCTGAGCTGTTCGTCCAGGCCATGAAGCCATTTGCTGTGGCTACCAACGCCATGTCGGATGAAAACAATCCAACTCTGTCCTTCATAGCCCCATTGCATGCAGAGATTATGCAGAACACCCAGGAAAACATTGGGGATCCTCCCTTTGTCAAACACCTCAAAGCAGCCATTCACCAAGACTTAGCAAATAGGTACACATCTGAGCTGGAGAAGACCACACTCAACCTAGCATCAGCACTAGACCCAAGATTTAAAGTGTTGTCATTCCTGTCAGAAAATGAGAAGCAAGAAACCTTTGCAAGAATGATCACTGAAGCTGCAGCCATGATGGAGAAGGCGAAGCTTCAGGTAACTAATCATTTATAAATATATAACTATAAATATATAAGCATTAGAGAGATGCAAAAATGTTTATTTAGTCGTGTGTGTGTGTGTGTGTGTGTGTGTGTGTGTGTGTGTGTGTGTGTGTGTGTGTGTGTGTGTGTGTGTGTGTGTGTGTGTGTGTGTGTGTGTGTGTGTGTGTGTGTGTGTGTGTGTGTGTGTGGGTATGGTGTTAGTAATACAATAAATTAAATACAAAATAAGAGTGCTAAGTTAATTGTTGTACCACTTTGTTTTATTTGTTGCACCATGGCCTGTAGGAAAATGTGGTGGTGAGAACAGAGCCAGACTCTGACGAGGAGGAGCCCAGTGCTGGTGATGGTGAGGAGAATGAAGACCCCCAGGGCCCCCCACCTGCTAAAAAAAGAGCATCTTCTGCTCTGGCTGAACTGTTTGGGAACACCTATGGGGCAGGTCCGGAACCATCTGCACCAGAGAAGTCACCCTTTGACACTGCAGCGGAGGAGGTGAATAAATACAAAGCGGTTGCTCCTGTGACTCTGTCTGAAAAGCCACTGGACTGGTGGAAAGAACACTGCCGTGAGTACCCTCTCCTGGCCGCACTAACCAAGCGGTACTTGTGTGTACCAGGGACAAGTGTCCCTTCAGAGCGTGTTTTCTCCACAGCCGGGGACATTGTCACGGCTGAGAGGAGCTGCCTCACCAGTGAGCATGTTGACCAGCTCTTGTTTTTGCACAAGAACCTCCACATTCCCCAGCACTAGTTTGATGATGATGAGCACTTTGATTACTAGCTAAATGTAGCAGTCCTGATTCATTTTTGTTAGTTTTTTCTTACCAAATGGAAGTCCATAGTTTTGAAGTTGAGCTCATTTAATGTGAATGATATTAATGTATATCAAGGTCAATTTTATTTGTTATTGCACTTTACTTTAGCCTATACATTTATTTGATATTTTATTTACTTTTCTCAACATTTCTTTCTCAATCTGTTTAATTTCAGTGACTCCCAGTTTAATATGCATTAGGCCACATGGATACAATTAAATACATAATTCATTGCCTAGTCATTTGTACACTCTAAGTTGAAGACCTGTAGGTCCATTTGGTTTCATTTGCACACTCTTTTAAGTTGCAGACCTGTAGTGTAGGTCTAGGTCCATTTGTTAAAGGCTAAAATAGCTCATCTGCAGCACATCTTTTTTCATCACTGTGAAGTGTGAAGTGTGAATGTGTACTGTGTTTGTGTTTTTTTCCCAGCAGCTGATGAGATGACTGACTGGCAGCTTTAAGACCAGGATGTAATGTAATAAATAACATGTTTTGTTTTTATAAGGTTGTACCTTGTACACTCTTAAAGGACGACTTCACCGCTTTTCAACCTATCTTCATATAATTGGTCCTCACTAATACTCATGATAAAAGGGTAAAAAAAAATTCTACTTGGTCTGTGTCTCATAGGAGGGCTGTGGACAGTCCAGAAACCTGTCTACCAGTGACATCATCGTTAGGCATGATTTTCTTGCCCAACAAGATTTCACATTTTTTATTTTGATTTTTATTAACACGAGAACAATGGCTTCTTTTTAACAACTTTCCAGGAATAGAAAGCCTGCAGTTTCTATTAGCTTGGATTCCCCATTGATGATGTCACTGGTAGACGGGACTCTGAACTGTCCACAGCCCTCCTCTGAGACACAGACGAGTAGATATTTTTTTTTTACCATTTTATCATGAGTATTAGTGAGGACCAATTATATGAAGATAGGTTGAAAAGCGGTGAAGTCGTCCTTTAAGATGTAGACCTGTAGTGTAGGTCCATTTGTTCTCAAGTTGAAGACCTGTAGGTCCATTTGTTCTCATTTGTACAAGACCTGTGGGTCCATTTTGATGCCTGGTGGTCCCCAGAACTGCATATATTCTGTGTTCAGTAAAGGTCTAGAAGAACATCAGGTTTAGTTAAATGTCATGATGATGATGTTGTTAAAGGCTAAAATAGCTCATCTGCAGCACATCTTTTTTCATCACTGTGAACTAAGTGTGAATGTGTACTGTTTGTGTTTTTTTCCCAGCAGCTGATGAGATGACTGACTGGCAGCTTTAAGACCAGGATGTAATGTAATAACATGTTGTTTTTATAAGGTTGTACCTTTTTCACTGGCACTTTGTCTGAAATAAATGTCAGAAAGACTGACTGACATGATCTGGCTGCATTGAAGTGTATGATTCAACTTTTCATGGTTTATATTGTTCAGAATTGTTTTAAAATGTTCTAGTATAATTAAAGCAAAGTGATTTGGGGAAGAAAATCGCGATAAATCGCAGAATCGAATCGAATCGCCATTAATTGCAGAATCGCAATTTAAATCGAATCGGCACCCTAGGATTTAATCGCAATAAATCGCAGTATCGAATCGAATCGCAATTACTCACAATTAATCGCAGAATCGCAATTTCAATCGAATCGGCACCCTAGGAATCGATTTTGAATCGAATCGTGAGGTAAGTGAATCGTGACACCCCTACTATCCCGGCGTCCTCCCCATCCGAGCCTCCTGGCGTCGGAGTGTCGCCCCAGGCGAGGACGGAGAAGGAGGGGGAGGAGGGAGGAGTCCCCGGCCGGTAGCCCACTCGCTGCGCTGTCCGGTGTAGGCGACGGAGGAGCCTCTCTCCGGACTTTCTTCCTGGCTCCGCTGGATCGTGGCGCATCCTGCGGTAGGCCTGGCCAGAGGCCTGTGCTTCCCACCGACGCCGTGTGGCCTGTGGCTAGGCCAGCGTTGGTGTTAGCATTGCTGCTGGCGGCCGCCAGGCCCTGGGCCCTCCTGAGGCGGCACTCCAGCTGGTGGACCGTGAAGTCATCACAGGGCCTGCATGCGTCTTCGTCGCCCGCGTGGTTCAGGGCGAGCCACGCATGGTTGGGCCCCAGGCACAGGATGCACAGCCGATGGCGGTCGTCCGCTGCTACTGGTAGGCCGCAGCCCGTCAGACCGCAGACACGAGGCGCCTCCATCTTCTTTTCCTCCAGTCACCACGAGGCAGGTAAGCGCAGCTAGGCTAACCCAACCTAGCATACGCCTGTTAGCTTAACGCGGCCTGTAGTCTGGCTAGCGGCGTTAGCTAACTTTTTAGCTCGTGGAAAACTGAGAGGACAGGAAAAGTAACGCAGGAGCGTTTTTAATCTAACAACGATAAACTGTAGAAATAACGAAAACGCCCGTAGAGCGACACTGGGTGCCCTCGCTATGGGTTTAGTTGGGATTCGTCAAAGTTTATCGCGGTTGCTAGTCGTGTTGTCTTCAGGACTCGTGCGCATTCGCTGCTAGCAGAGTGAAGGAAGAGGACGAACCTGCGACGCAGGGGGTTTTATAACCAACCGGTTTCCGGTTTGCGTCACAGAACCCTGTCCAATCAAAGATTGTTTCCGGGATTGTTGTGCTCTGTGCCATCGCCAGAGGGCGATGATATCCCATAAGTAAGTTTCTTACAAGAAACTAAAGAATAACTAAAGTTTTCAAATAATTGTAGTGGAGTAAAAGTACAACATTTGGACCCGAGATGTAGTGGAGACCTAGAAGTAAAAGTATTGGAAATTGGAAATACTCAAGTAAAGTACAAATACCTCAACATTTTACTTAAGTACAGTACTTAAGTAAATGTACTTAGTTACTTTCCACCACTACATTTTAAATCTCAGCGTTTGGCCAATTATTTGGGGCCCCAGTTGCAATACCTTCACGGCCCACTCGGTTGAAACTCGTCTGGAGTGGGAGAACGTGAGAGGAACCGTGTGGGGGTGGACAGGGAGAGACGGAGAGCAATGAGACAGAGGCAAGGTTGTTAAGACAGCAGCTTGATGGGGTGTTTAAGAGTTCAGACACACACACACACACACACACACACACGCACACGCACATGCACACGCACACACACATGCAGAGAGAGAGAGAGAGAGAGAGAGAGTTGAAATAGTATAAATAGCAGAAATGGCAGATAGTGGAATAGTGCTGACAGAATAGACAGGAAATGGAAGAAAGAAAAAGAAGCTCATGCTTAACCCATTAAAAACGGGAAAGCATTCGATTTTAGCTATATATATATATATATATATATATATATATATAGCAACACAAGTTTTTCAGAAAACTCTTAGGATTTAGAACGTTGGTTTAGAACAGTGGTTCTCAAAAATAGCAGATATACAAGCTCACAGCATGCCGCGCTGCAAGCTTGTACATCTGCAATGTTTTTAACGTCTTTTGAAAAGTCTTAAAAGTGTTTGAAAATGTTTTAGATGGGGGTCCGCGGCAAAATACATATCGTTTCGGGGGTCTTTTACCGGAAAAGGTTTGAGAACCTACTGATTTAGAAGACATTTTGTAGTAGAATCAGCCTCGGGTCTTAATGGGTTAAGTCTGCGGTACGTGTCATCATTGGAACTGAGTGGAGCGCCGCTCCCGCCAAATGATGGCATGTGACAGACACGCACACACAGAGAGAGAGAGGTTCTGAGTCAGAGACAGACATAAGGAGGGAGACGGAGAAACATTTACAGTAATGAGAGACTGAGACACGGAGACCCAGAGATAAACACTCTTAAGCCATTAAGACCGGGGAACGTGTCTGTGTGCCATTTTAGATTTGAATCACTTTTAGCCATTATTTTATACTTCTTTGGCTATGCAAAAATAGCAGATCTACAAGCTCATAGCGCGGCACCGAGTGCCGTGCTATGATCTTGTAGATCTGCTATTCTAGAAAAAAAATTGCTTCTGGGGGTCCCTGGAACAAAACATTCTGGGGGGTCCTTGACATGAAAAAGTTTGAGCACCACCGATATTATAGCAACATAAGTGTTTAAAAAAACTGTTAGAATTTAGAATACATTTGCAGAATCCCCAGAAGCAAATTGAGTTACAAATGTTAGTTAAAATATATATATATTCAAAGATTTACACATATTTTCACGACTTTTCAAAAATAGCAGATCTACAAGCTCGTAGCTTGAGCTTGTAGATCTGCTATTTTTGAATAGCCAAATAAATCAAAAAAAAAAAAAAACACAGATTATTTCCCGGTCTAAATGGGTTAAGTGAACGGTAAATGGACCGCATTCATACAGCACTTTTTTCTAGTCTTTCCGACCGTTCCAGTGCATTTTAAAATGTACTTCACATATACCCATTCGCGCACACACACACACGCGTGCACACACACACTCCTATGATCCTCAACCGTCGTGGGGCAGATAGTGGCGCTGATCTAACCTGTCAGCGGTGATCACCTTCATTGACTTCCAGAAAGCGTTTGACACCGCAGACCAGGGGAAATCAAATGAGCATTCTGTGGTGTTCCCGATAAGATGGTGCAGATGATAGCGGCAACCATACAGTTGGACACGAGCCAAGGTTCTGACCCACAAAGGTGTGACTGAAGCGTTTGATATGCTCACAGGCGTCCTACCGGGTGATAACGTGGCCCCCTTCCTGTTTATTGTGGCGATATGGGCCCTGAGACTTGCAATCGGTGGCAGGGAGGAGACACTGGGGTTCACGCCAGTCCCGAGGAAGACTCGGGGAAAGTACATCGCATCGCGATCACCGACCTCGACTATGGAGATGACATTGCCGTAGTCTCGGAGACAGCAGACAAAGGATGGGAACTACTGCTGGCAGTAGAAACGGAGTGCAGGGAGATCGGCCTCAAGCTCAGTGCCAAGAAAACGAAAGTAATGGCATTTAGGCACAGAGAACAGAACGGTTGCCACTGCCAGTGGAACACAGCTCCAGTCGAGGACTTCAAAATATCTCAGCGCCTTGGTCTGCCTCGACGGAACAGGATCTGAAAGCCCGGAGGGCGCTTGCCTGGAATGCCTTGCACGGGGATGAGGAGAGTGTTTTCCACACTCTCCCACTCCCACAGGCAATCTGACATTGGAGATGACCTCAAGAGGCGGCTGTTCTCGTTGCTGCAGCGGTGCCAGTGTTGCCGTATACGGGGCCGAGATATGGACGCTTGAATGGCATTTGATGTCAGAAAAACGGAACCTCGGCCGGGGCCTCCCGCAGGTCACGGACAAGGTCAGAGAGAGAAGGATGAGGCTGGCTTGGCACTGCGCCAGGGCACCCGGTACTGGTAGTGAGTGAAGAAACCGTGTCATGCGAAAGAGGTGCTCCACCTACGTAGACACACAGCGGTGTGACAACACTGCAGAGCTCAGGACCAGTGGAAAGTAACTAAGTACATTTACTCAAGTACTGGTACTTACAATTCTGAGGGACTGGAGTATTTCCAATTTTCTGTACTTTTACCTCTACCCCCTTACATCTCAGAGGCACATATTGTACTTTTACTCCACTACAATTCTTTGAAAATGTTGTTACTAGTTACTTTCTAGATTTTGATTATTATTAAAAAAAACATACAGTAACCACTTCAGCCCTATTCACATTTTGGCAATTTAAAAATAGCAGATCTACAAGCTCACAATGCACCGCGATGCATTGTGAGCTTGTAGATTGCTACTTTTCAAAAGATTTTAATACATTTGAAAACTTGTGAAACGAGAGAGAGAGAGAGAGAGAGAGAGAGACCCTCATGATTAGTCACAGAAATCGCGCCTTTCGCACGAGATTAATTCCCCCTGTCGAGGTTCTGCGCTAAAGCAGGTTAAGAATGGACTTCCATATCGTTGCTGTCGGGTGCACGGAAACCTTGTATGTGCAGAACCGTAACTTTTCAGCAAATGAAAAAAATAAAACACGTTTTCCAATAATTCAAATTGTTATTATTTAGTCACTAGCTCCTGTTAACACTTTGGAGGTCGCGATGCGACTGCTATGCCTGCTACTTTAGCGTGACAGTCTTCTTGTATATGACGAATGTAGGGCGTTCATTTTATGGAAGAAAAAAATTGTAAAAGTTGAAATGGAGTTACAAGATTTCTTGCCCGACAGCGAAGATATTAACTAGCTCTGCCTCGGGGACGGGAAGTTAATTCACATTGTTACACATTCTCATTTCTCTCTTCTCTCTCTCTCTCTCTCCCTCTCTCTTTGCGTGCATCAGAAGAGTCATGTAGGCGTTCATGTAAAAGGCTCATGATAACAAATTCGAATTATAGCGCCGGGGAAAAGCGCCTTCATTTGTCTCACCGCTCCCGCCGAGCGTAGTGTGTGTGTGTGCGCGTGTGTGCGTGTGTGTGCGCGCGTGCTGCCTCCGAAAATTATGGGGTTTTGGGTGAAAAGTAAAGGGGAGGGGGACGTTTTTGTGAAAAATAGATCATTATGAAAATCCTTGTATAGCATTTCTTTTTGTGCGGCGTGGATTCATAATTACCACCCACCCCCCCCCCCCCACCCACCCAGCCCTTTCCCTTCCCCTCTCTCCATGATTGCCTCAAAGACGGACGGAGCGGGATGCATTTGAATGAAGGATGTACGTCTGTCGCCGTCAGCTTGAAACCTATTATGTCCAAAACCGTTCCTTTTTAAGAAACAATGTTTTAGTAGAAGTAGTGAAAATAGCCGATCTACAAGCTAGGCGTTGTGAAGTAGGGCGTTAATTTACTGAAAAACATAACAACGTTGAAATATTGTGTTTCAAGGTTTCAGCCCGACAGCGACAATTATACTTGTTTTTTCTCTCTTTCTCTGTGATGAATACAAAATGCCAACCCCCAACACACACACACACACACACACACACACACACACACACACACACACACACACACACACACACACACACACACACACACACACACACACACACACACACACACACACACACACACACACACACACACACACACACACACACACACAGTCTCTCCAACCCAACCCCCCTTAATTTTTAATGGTTATTTATTTTTCGATTGATTCATTTATTCTGTGAAAAGTCTCTTTCATTTTCTTGGGTAAATACCGGCAGCTTGTTACAGTACGTTGTTATATTAGTTTGAAGTCATTCTCTCTCCGGGGTCTTCTTTTCCTTGCAGAGCGCCTCCCCCCACACACACACACATACACACACACACACACACACACACACACACACACACACACACACACACACACACACACACACACACACACACACACACACACACACACACACACACACACACACACACACACACACACACACACACACCCTTTGAACCAACCAGACCCACCATGTGTGAAAAATGATTAGAGGGAAATGAACTTACAATGTGTTTCATCACTTTCATTCTGTTTTCTACTCTTTATCCCTCATGTCTGTTTTTCTCTCTGTCTCTCTCTCCCTCCCCCTCCCTCCCCTCTCTCTCTCTCTCTCTCTCTCTCTCTCTCTCTCTCTCTCTCTCTCTCTCTCTCTCTCTCTGTTATGGCTGTGGTCCCATAGACACACAATCAGAAAACACCCTCGAGTGGCCCGGGAGCGAGCAACGGAAACGCAAACATAGAGGAGATGAAGGAAGGAGTTATAGCTTGCTTAAGTAACGCGCAACATCTTTGTGCGTGTGTGTGTGTGTGTGTGTGTGTGTGTGGGAGGCGGGGGAGCTTTGTCTGGGGGGGGTCGGGTGAGGTGAGCTGTGGAACGGATGAAAGGGAAAGGGAAGGATTGTAGACTTTGTAAGTGTCAGCGTTCTCTATCCCTCCTTCTTTTAAAAGGAAAAGAGTTGCAGTCACAGCCATGAAGAAACGGCCCCGTCGGGGAGGCTCTGCTTGTTTGGCGAGAGAGCCTCCTTTTTCTGCACGTTTTTGTGTCGATTCTTTGAACCTCACACTTGCACGGTAATAAAGTCAGCTTGCGTCAGGACCGGTGTGTGCATGTGTGTGTGTGTGTGTGTGTGTGTGTGTGTGTGTGTGTGTGTGTGTGTGTGTGCGTCCGTGCGTGGGTGCGTGTGTGTGTTTGTATTGCCATCATTGTGAGGGCCAAAGGTACTGTATAGTGGTGTTTGAGAAATAGAGAAATAGACGTTTAGACAATTTTTCTGGTCCTCACAAGAGAGATTGTTGCTGTCGGGCATGACCTCTTATATCCATGTTTTTGTGTTTTGTCGTTAATTAACGTCCTACTAAACAATATGTTTGTTTTAAGGTTAAAATGATTATTTACTTATTTTTGTTGAGGCTTACAATTAGCCAACGATTCAGGTTACGTTTAGGATTAGGCATTTAGAGGTTAGGTTTAGGGGTTGTGGTTACGATTTTTCTCTATTTTATGCGTAGCTGTATACGGCCGTGTACGCAGCCATTTTCAAAGACTTCCTTCTGAACCTTGATTCTTTGAACCTCACACTTGCATGGTAATAAAGACCTGCTAAGTAGGCCTACTGTAGGCGTAGTAGGCATACTGTCAGATGTCCTGAAGCAGTCCAAAGAGAACCTTTGGATAACAGTGGCTGATGGATGTGAACTAAATTACAGAGGTGTCGTCTGTGAGGTAAATGCATATCGTTAGCCTCGTAGCATAATTGCATAAGTAAATTCTTTGGTCAAATTGACATTTCTGCCTAACGGACGTCATTAAAATAGCGTCCAAAAATCACCACTACAACACTGTTAACCAATAACCAGTGATGTGTTCTGATCAGCCTGGGCTATACCAACCGAGGCTCACCTCAACCAATGGCGCCAGAATTGCCCAAATGTATATGATAAATTTTCATATCACAAAAAATGCCAATCTGACCCCTACATCTGTACTTGGAGACATTAAAACACTTTCCAGTCCAAGGAAAGGTCTAGGAAGTTTCCTGCTTCCATGCAGCGTATGTGATGAGTTTTTTTCCTTTTTTTCCCTATCGTATAGGAGTCTCAAACAAGGTTGTTTCTTACAATAAATACGGTATTTTCGTGAAATTGCATATTTAAACCAGTGATGTATCTTTTTTGGGGGCTGTGCACGGTAGCTTTCTTTAAAATATGATAATTTCAAGCCTGTACAAAATACAATAACTTCCCTTCTGGCAACACTGACCTCCACAGTGGCTCACTCTCCTATAGACGAAACTCTATCGAGTTCTTCTGAAAAGACGGTGTTGTATTGGAGATACCCCAATTTGGTTGAAGATTTCTGTTGTTGAATTCATTCCCCCGCCATGCCTTTGTTAATACCGTAACGTCTAAAACGTACATATTGTTTAAAATGTTTGTTGGTTCTTATTTGAGCAAATAACATTTGACATTTGATGAAACTGCTTCAGTGAGTTCTCTTTTTCCTTTTAAAAAATAAACACATATCAGAAAAAAACAATAAATAATATATATAATAAATAATAATAATAATAAATAATATAGGTTTTCTCATAGTTGTTTTTTTTCCTAGTCTCCAGTAAAATGTTGAAGAAGAACTGTTACTTGCAACAAACTTTTCCTACATTGTGATGTTGCTATTCTGACTTAAGTAAAAAAATTAAATACAAAAACTCTGAGTACTCTGGTGTATGTATGTATGTACCATATTGTTGCCGTCGGGAAGAAACCTTGTATCTCCATGTTTCAACTTGTTATGATTTTCCGTAAATTAACGCCCCGCTCCATCATACAAGAGTGTCGCGCAAAAGTTGTGAAAAAAGCAGGTCTACAAGCTCACAACGTTTTTAAACAATAACACAACAAGGAATGGCTTCGCTCATACAAGGTTTCCCGACAGCAACGCCATGCTATTAAGTAGGAAGACAGCCTTAGGATGTGACCTGCTGTATACACCATCCAACAACCTCTTAACCTGCGTGGGGCAATTGGCTCTCAATCTGCTGCTATAATCAATGGTGACACTTTAACAAGGGTCAACTGCAGTCTCACACTTACACACACACACGCACGCACAAACACGCATGCATGCACGCACGCACGCACGCACGCACACAGAATCAATGGCAGCAACTGCCGCCGAGTCGCCTGGCTCCATCATTCTCACATGCATTCCAGTCCCTGCTTATCGAGTGTGGTTGGCCTTCAAATGAACCCTCACCTTTGACCCTGCTGACCCTTATCGCTCAGGACCAGCGGTTCTCAACCTAGTGGGCCGGGGCGCCCACCGGTGGGCCCTTAGGATATTACAAGTGGGCCACCCAAACAATTGGCAAAACACTAATATATATATATATATATATATATATATATATATATATATATATATATATATATATATATATATATATATATATATATATATATTTATACAGTATATATAAGTATATATATATACAAATGCGCACGTATACATATTGTTTGTGTGTGTGTATGTGTGTGTACATGTTATTCCCACGTTGTTTGTTATGGTGTTGATGTGTGTTACTGTTAAACAATCACAGATGGCTGATGTAGCGTTCAGGAGGACATGAGCACTGAGCCGTAACACACACACACACACACACACACACACACACACACACACACACACACACACACACACACACACACACACACACACACACACACACACACACACACACACACACACACACACACACTTTTTACAAGGTCTCTCTCTCTGTTAAAAAGAGGTCTTATCATCTCAGTGGGACCAGCCATTTAAACAGAGGTTAAATAAACATGTTCACACGCACACGCACACACGCACACATACACGCGCACATGCACGCACATGCACACGCACGCACACGCACACACACACACACACACACACACACACACACACACACACACACACACACACACACACACACACACACACACACTCAAGGGTACTGGCAAGTATAAGGGCACACACACACACACACACACACACACACACACACACACACACACACACACACACACACACACACACACACACACACACACACACACACACACACACACACACACACACACACGCATGCAGCTCCCACCAACGTTTGACTGATATTCTGAGTTTCAATTATATTTTTAATTACAGTAATAACACCGTCCAGCGGACAGCCCTGTATTTCACCTTAGAAACAAATACATACATTTGCCACGGACCTTCACCATCACAACAACCCCCCTGTCCCGCAGAGTGGGGGGCTTTCAACGCCTCATTCCCCCCCTCCTCTCACCCCCCTCACAGCTGCATGGGCCCGCTTCGCACACACATGCAGTGATTTTTGTTTTTACTTTAGTAAAAGTGTCAATACACGACACGTTGTGAGCTTGTAGATGTGCTATTTTCAAATAGCCGAAGTCTAGGGCTGGAGTGGTTAATGTATGTTTTGTAATAATAATCTAAATCTACAAAGTAACTGGTAACTAAAGATTAGGTTAAGAGTAGAAGTAGAAGTATTGAAAATTGGAAATACTCCAGTAAAGTAAAAATCACCTTCACCTTCACCTATCCCATAACCCCGGAGGGTCGTTGGGGCACCACAGACGATCTGTTCACCAGCTCTCTCCATCCCTCTCTGTCCTCGGCAGCTCTCATTGCCTCACTGAGTTTCAAGTGAGTCCATTCTCCGATGTTATCTTCCCATCTTTTCTTCTGTCTCCCTCGTCTCCTGCCACCTTGTACGGTGCCTTGCAGGATGGTCTTTGCAAGGCCTGAGGATCTGGTGATGTGTCCGTACCACCTCAGTTTTCGCTTTATGACAGTAGTAAGCAGGTCATCATGTGGGCCGATGGCTTGGCTGATCTTTTGCCGGACTTCCTCGTTGGTGACATGTTGGGTGTAGGAGATACCCATGAGTCTTCTGTAGCATCTCATCTCCATGCTCTGTATTCTCTTCTGGAGCTCTGTTGTCAGGGTCCAAGTTTCACAAGCGTATAGAAAGATTGAGATGACAAGTGAGCGCATTAGTCTCATTTTTGATGCCAGACTGATGTTTTTGTCTTTCCATATGGGCTTGAGTTTTGCCAGGGCAGCAGTTAACTGTAGTTGTCATCATGTGGTGTGTCTTGGGCAATTAAACCTGGCGGCGCCCATCCCTCTCCAGGTTGGATGCAGTTTAACGTCGTACCCAAGTAAAAATAAGTACCTCAAAATGTTACCCAAGTACAGTACTGGAGTAAATGTACTTAGTTACTTTCTACTACTACTTTGCACACGCCACCACAGGTTCAAACCATAGACTGCAAAAAAATATGGACAAAGGGAACAATGTCACCCATTGGTTTCTACAGACATATTTTTAAGCATCCCACCCTGGAAAAAAAAACATTTCAGGGAGGTCAAGAAAATATATTAACATTTATATTTTTATATATGCCACATATATGTGTAACATATGTTGATATATATGATCTATATATGATATAGATCTGACACATATATTTCCTATAAATCCACATACTGTACATATATGCACATATATGAACCTGAATATGGCATATGCAGTATATATTTTGCATATAATTGCCGTATGTTCATATATTTAGTAGGTGGGCTCCATTTCCGGTAGACTCCTGCAACTCGGCCTGTGTTGGGCTTCTTAAACAAAAATAGCATATTTTGTTCACCTATCACACCAAATTTCTTGTAGCCTACAACTGTAATACCAATAATTAAAGTCCATAAGTAAAGTAGCTATTCTTAATAATAAACACAATGTGCAGCTATAGCGGTGACTGAGACAACAGGCTGGAAAACAGAGCCACGTGACACCTGTGTACGTAACCCTGCGCCAGTGCGCAGGGCGCGTCCGCAACAGGTCGCGGCCCTCATCGAGTCACTTTTCGTCCAATGCGGCCCCTCACCCCGAAATGAGTTTGACACCCCTGTATCTAGGCCAATAATGTGAACTGCAGCGAGTTAATCGACTTCCTCATTGGCTTCATTATCAAGACGGCATGCTCGCCCCCCCCCCCCTCCACCCCCCCCCCCATTTTTATACGCCTCCACCCTCCCACCTGGATCCTCTCCCGAACACATCGCCGTTCGTTCGTTCGCTCCCCCACTGTTCATCACGGCCTCGGCGGGTGTTCCACTATTACTCCTCCTTCTCGGGCGGCTGCGATTCGATCGGAGGAGGGAGGACGAGGACAGGTCAGGCCGCTCCCCCGCTGCGTCGCAGCCAAAGAACAAGATGGGGGGGGGGGGACATCTGTCCCCCGCTAAGATTCCATTTCACAGTTAGACCCCGCTGAAGAATTGGAAGGACCTCGAGCATGTTGCCGCCGCCGGAGCTGTTGGTGGGAGGCAACAGGGGGGAGATAGATTTTCTTTTTTTTTTGCGAAGGGGCGGTTTGGATATGGATATCATGATGTCCATAGCACAGTGTTGTGTAAATGAATGCTTTGTTTATTTGTCTACACATTATCTATTCTTCCAATATGTTGCATTCATGCTAATTCGTATTTCCAGACAACCACTTAAAGGGATATTTCACTTTAAAAAAAACTTTGGGTCATTTTATCGTCTACTCAGGCTTTTGTGAACCCCCAGACCGTTTTTAAGTTGCTTGATTTAGTATTTAAATATTTGATATTCATTTTATCAGACACGCCCCCTTCCTATACAAACCCATTATAACTTCAAACTCCCTTTTTAACCTGTTGGATTCATCAAAAACACCCGTCCTTGGTTCTGCGAGGGGGCCGTGTTTTTTTTATTACTTTTTTCATTTATTTTATTTAATTTTTTTATTGTATTTTATTTTTTTCATTTTCCAAAAAAAATATTAAAAATAAATGAAAAAAGTTATCGAAAAAACACGGCCCCCTCGCGTATTAGGAGGGCAGGGTGAGTCACCAGAACCAAGGACGGGTGTGTTTTTGATGAATCTAACAGGTTAAAAATGGAGTTTGAAGTTATAATGGGTTTGTATAGGAAGGGGGCGTGTCTGATCAAATGAATATCAAATATCTAAATACTGAATCAAGCAACTTAAAAACGGTCTGGGGGGCTCACAAAAGCCTGAGTAGACGATAACATGACCAAAAGTTTTTTTGAAAGTGAAATATCCCTTTAAACTTAAATACTTTGTAAACCTGACCATGGCTCTGTACTTGGCCTTGCTCTGTACTTGGTTTGACTCTTACGGGTCTGTAACTCGGGTCTGTAACTAGTGTACACCACCCTTACGGGTCCATGTGGTTCCATGTGTACACTCTCAGAGTTAAATTAACACTGAGGATTTCACAGTATAAATTGGGGTCCCAGAGAATAGTATGAAATGGGGGTCTGTGGCCTAATGCACATCAAACTGGGGGTCCTTGAAATTCAAAAGTTTTAAAATCACTATTACTACTAAACCCCATCTACCTCATTGACCGGGTCCCCCGGGGCTCTATATTGTACTTGGTCCTCTCCTTTTTTCCCCCCTTAAACAACGAATCTCCTCACTGAAAATAGCCAATCTATGCCAGGCTCACAACAATGCATCGTGAGTGTGTAGATCTGCCATTTTTTGTCACAATGTTCGCCACAAAGTAGCGACGCTAGGGTTCATGTGGTTACGTTTTATTGTGCAGTCCTTTTGATATTGAATTTCTTCTGTTGACTTGCCTGTGTTGTCAATATGTTGTCAGGTAAATCTCCTATAATATGTAGAAGTGTCACTTCCAAATGATCTCAGACAACTCCCGCCTATCTCTCTCTCTCTCTCTCTCTCTCTCTCTCTCTCTCTCTCTCTCTCTCTCTCTCTCTCTCTCTCTCTCTCTCTCTCTCGCTCTCTCGCTCTCTCTCTCGCTCTCTCATGCTCTCTCGCTCTCTCTCTCTCTCTCTCCCTCCCTACAGGGAAACCATTATGCGTCATAATATAATGTTAAGGTGTGAGATGTTCACATATTAAACGCCAATCAGAACAGTGGGCTTTTAATAGAGACAGGTGCTAATATCACTTGTTTCAGATGAGCATAAATTAGGAGCTGCATAAAGAACTGATATAAGATTTAAAAATACTGTGAACATGCAAAGCTACAGCACTCCTAAAATCAAAATATATTAGATGGAAATTAGCATAATAGGCAACCTTTCATCTCATACACAGATTGACTTGTCCCCACACACACGCGCGCATGCACATATGTGCACGCATGCATGTGCGCACACACACGCACACACATGAGCACACACACATACACAAACCTAGACAGACAGGCTCATTAGCATGCATACATGCACACGCGCACAGACAGACAGACAGACAGACAGACAGACAGACAGACACACACAGCATACTGTAAGAGGGGAGGCAGAGTGTATAATTAGCTCAGACAGCACACAGCGGTGGCTGTCTCTCTCTCTACTCAGACATGTCGTTGCGGGGAGCAGAATGGAGGAATGTTTTAAGTTCATGTCATGTCGTGTGTTTTCCTGCTTCTACCGTCCCTGAACAGTGGTTCCTCAACCTTTTTTCTGGACCAGGGCCCACTTAAAAATCTTGAAAGCGCGGCCCACCCATCTGACCACTTAACGGCTGCCGTGCAGATGGGTGGGCAGAGTAAATTTCCAGAGCATGATTATTTTGACTTGAGGTCTCACGGCCCCTCACACCTACGTTGCACCGCCGATCCGACCGATATGCTCATATTATGGAGATCTCTGTGTCTGTCATTCCTTGTCTCTTTTATGCCCATATATGGAGATCCCTGATCGTTTTATATGCCCATATATGGGCATTTGACGGGGTCATGTCGGCTTCTATATATGGTTATGTATGAGTCATAGGTCTGACGGCCGACATATGGAGTTCGTGCCTGATGCCACGACGACCACATTGAGGCTAGACAACACACTCCATATTTGGGCGTAGCTGCATTGGGAACTCCTTATATGGCTGAGTCAAAGTGACATGTCACCAGCCCTCCCATTATTAGTATGATTGATTAATCGATTGTGTTACGGCTTGGATCAGTGGAACTAACATAGCATATACTGAAAACACATTTTTCAAGGTTTATATTAATGTTATACTGTATTATAGTTCAAATCTTTTAGTTTTTTGTTTTGCCAAAAATGTGGAGGCCCACTTGCAGTATCCTCACGGCCCAACTAATAGCGAAAATTGCAGATATACAAGCTCACACTGTATGATGCTGTGACACGTGTGAGCTTTAGGTCTGCTATTTCTGCATGTGAAAATGTTCTTATTTTTTTCCCTTTTTTGACAAATACCAAACTATTTTCTTATCATTGTTTTGGGCAATATAATGACCAAAACATGTGAGTTATGATTTTGTGCAACATGTTTTAAATGTTGCACTACCTCCAAACCAATCTGGGGAACCCATCGGCCAAAAAATGAAGGAAAAAAATAATCAACAACAACCTCTACGTTGTAACAGGAGTTGCCGACAGATTCAGCTGCGGAGCTTTGAATCTGTCTTGAGAGATTACCTCCAAACAAACAAAGGCCTCACACCCCCCCCCTCTGTGATCTTTGGCGCCCCCCCAAATAGCAACTTCATAAGCATTACATTACATTACAGTCATTTAGCAGACGCTTTTATCCAAAGCGACTTACAATAAGTGTATTCAACAAAGGTAGGCAAGAAAACTACTAATCACCAGAAGTCTTAAGTGCATTCTCTTCTAAAACAAGCAACTAAGAGTATACCTAGCGCTAAGGTCAATATATCAGCTACCTACTTTCTTAAAGGTAGGGTAAGCGATTTGTAATTATTCAAATAATTGCAAAATGGGTTGCTTTGTTCTGATAGTGCTCGTTACTATAGAGTGTCCTGTCCATATAAGGAGTCTCCAATGTCTCTCCAGCTCTTTATTAAACAGAAAATGCATTTTCAGTGCTCTCTCCTGATTGGCTTATAATGTGTCACCTACCTGAAAATGTACTATATTCTGTTTACTAAAGAGCTGGAGAGACCCATGTGACCGAACAAACGCTCTGCAATGATTACTATCAGAATATAGCACTAAGTAACCTTTTTAACAAAAAAAAAATACCCAAAAATATCACTTACCCTACCTTTAAACAGATGAGACAAATAGGAAAATCAAATGAGTAAAAGCTAAAACAAATAAGTGTATCAAATAAACAAGGTCCAATAAAAACAAGAGCTCGTACAATTAACTGACAACAAGTAGGCAAATAATTTACAACAATAAGCAGTGGTGGAAAACACCACTCAACTCTTCGCAAGTGTTACCAATTCTTTTAACTTAAACAAAAAGCATCAATACTGGCACTCTGTTACAAGTAAAAGTCCGGTAATCGAAATTTACTTCAGCAAAAGTACAAAAGTATTGGCATCAAAATACCATAAGTACCCAATATGCAGAATGTCCCGTTTCACAAGGTAGGCCTATCGTGTGTATGAAATGTACCCTATGGAAAGAAAGACCCCCTCCCCCCCGGGCTCTGAGAGAGACCGAGATTAGCTTTCCCACCCACCCAACGCTGAACTCTTGAACTCCCGAAGTCAATCAATGAAGGAGGCGATGTTCCTTTATGAATGTGTGTATGGATGTCTTTTATGTTCGCGTGTTTGAGCTTTGTGTGTGCGTGTGTGTGTGTGTGTGTGTGTGTGTGTGTGTGTGTGTGTGTGTGTGTGTGTGTGTGTGTGTGTGTGTGTGTGTGTGCAGTGCATACTTTGTAAATTATTAGGTGCCGGAACATGTGGCATATTTGTTTTGTCCATACAATTAAATGCATTGATTTCAACCATAGGCCTATACTAGCCCCAGTCTGTCTGTCTGTCTGTGCGTAGGATTTCTGGGAGGGGGACATTGAAGGAAGGAATCTATGTCCGTTCGGAATTAAGAGAGCACAGGAGAGCTCTCTGGTCGTTGGGAAGTTCAGAGCGGTCGGTGCGTTGCCGAACGGCAACTATTAACCGATATCAGAGCACTCTAGAACCAGTGCTTCTCAAACTTTTTGAGAAGAAAGGACCCCAAAATGGTATCGTATTTGTATTTTGGCCATGGACCCCCATCTGAAAATGTTTTGTGCCAGGGATCCACCAGATGAGAAGATTTGTGTAAAAAAAAAATAGCAGATATTATACAGATCTGCTATTTTATAAAAGCCAACGCTAAAATCTAAATGGATTTTAATGGGTGTCAGAGCACTCTAGAACCAGTGCTTCTCAACCCGTGGGCCGGGGGCCCACCGATGGGCCGTGAGGATACTGCAATTATACAGATCCATTTCTATACATCCATTCATATACACAATGTTAAAAAATAAAAAGTAAAACGTTCCAAAATGGCAGATGTACGTAAGCTCACAGCGTGGCACGAAGTGACGCGCTGTGAGCTTGTAGATCTGTAATTTTTAAATAGCCAACATAATAGAAATAATAGATACATGGGTTAAAATGATTGTGATGCTTAACTCATTGTGTGTGTGTGTGTGTGTGTGTGTGTGTGTGTGTGTGTGTGTGTGTGTGTGTGTGTGTGTGTGTGTGTGTGTGTGTGTGTGTGTGTGTGTGTGTGTGTGTGTGTGTGTGTGTGTGTGTGTGTGTGTGTGTGTGTGTGTGCGTTTGTACATGTCTGTCTGTGTGTGTTTGTGTGTGTGAGAAAGAGAGAGAGAGAGATCAGAGCCAATCAGGTGGTGCACCACAGAATGCATGCCTCTGATTGGTTCCCAGGTGTGGAGGCGTTGATGAGGTGAAATACAGCCCATCGCTGGCAGAACAGTAATGGCGTCCCCCAGAGGCAACGAGCGGTGACAGTAATGTGATTAGATTAAACAACGGTTATTTTGTCATTAATATTATAATTGATTTCTGATAATATTGAACCAATTTCAACCTGGAATCCATATTGTCCATGTCCATTATAGTTTGATATATTTTTTAAATGGGACATCTACAAGCGTTGTGATGCGTTTTGAACAGGTTGGCAATTTTCTGCTGTCCGTTGTACAACAGAGTATACAGTTATTTTTGAACATTTGTTCCAATTTGTGCAGGAATGGATTAGCGTTTTGATTATCGTCTCTGTCGGGTGGAAACCTCATATATGTCCAAAACTGTTATTTTTCAGGACTCAAAAGTGTAAAAATAGGTAGCAGATCGACAAGCTCGAAACGCGTTGCTTTGTGCCGCGTTTCGTGCTTGTAGATCTGCTACTTTTGATGCTTTTGGATCGCTGTAGGATCAAGTAGGGTGTTAATTTAAGAAAAAAATTAAGAAGGGTAAAATATGGAGATAATAGGTTTCTGCCTGACAACAGTGTTATGCTAGAGGGGTCCGTCTGTCAAACCTGCACACCGAGAGCGGTTAGCGGTAGAGTGTCTTGCACAAGGACACTTCGACATGGGGCCAGAGGGATCGAACCGGGAACCCTGCTGTGACTCCCAGACTTTCGCTCTACCTCCTGAGCCAGGAGCAACCTACCCACTGTGTGTGTGTGTGTGTGTGTGTGTGTGTGTGTGTGTGTGTGTGTGTGTGTGTGTGTGTGTGTGTGTGTGTGTGTGTGTGTGTGTGTGTGTGTGTGTGTGTGTGTGTGTGTGTGTGTGTGTGTGCGTGCGTGCATGCAGACACACATACTCAGACAAACTGCGGATAGTTTTTTTTACAGGAAGCAGCAATAGAGGATAGATGAAAAGCTAACTTTGTCAACCCTGGGGGTTACATCTCTCATCTCTCATCTCCCCGTCAAGGCACGGCCCCAGCCTGCCAAAGAAAAAAAGGAAAAAAAGAAAGAAGCCCTAATAATAATAATAATAATAATAGTTGGGATGAAAAAAGGTGTTAAATCTAGCATGAAATCTGACACATTCTCTACTTTGGGCTCTTAAGTGGAGTTGCCTGTGATTAGCTGGGAGATTTGCGGCAGCGAGGAGGGAGAGATTGAGAGATGAGAGCAGTGACATTTATCAAATATTTGCAGATGCTTTCAGGAGTGACGCTACTGGCTCAACTTAATTGATTCTGCCGTCTGGCTTGCCAGGATAGGTAATCCGTAGCAGACTGGGTCTGTGCGTGTGCGCGTGGGCATGCGCACGCGCCCTTGTGTGGGTGTGCGTGTGTGCTTGCGTGCACGTGCGTGTGCGCGTGCACGCTTCAATCAGTGTGTGTCGGCTCAATTTGAAGCGATCGGCTCCTGCTTGGATTCAGGCGACAGGCAGGCACATCCAGTCAGGGATGCAAAGACATCGGATTTGCCACCCGGATATATGAGAGAGAGAGAGAGAGAGAGAGAGAGAGAGAGAGAGAGAGAGAGATAGAGAGAGAGAGAGAGAGAGAGAGAGAGAGAGAGAGAGAGAGAGACAGACAGACAGACAGAGAGAGACAGAGACAGACAGAGACAGACAGACAGACGGAGAGCCTTAACCTGTTATTCCACACAGTAAAATACTCAGCGTTAATTAATCCATTTTATAACTCTCAGAGTTACATTAACACAGAGAGGACTTGTGTGTGCTTCAGTGTGAGCCATGCGGCGGGGAGTTCACCCAGACAGGAGGCGGTGGGGAGGTGGGGAGGTGGGGAGGTGGGGAGGGGGGAGGACGAGGAGGAGGAGGAGGTGAAATAAATGGGTGTTGTGCTCTCGAGAGGAGGAGGAGGAGGCTGAGGACTCTCACTGTTCCCACTGCTCGGCTGTTGCCATCCGCCCGTTGGAAAAGAAACAGCCCCACCTAGTGGCCGTCAAGAGAATTTGCTCCATCGTTTCCGCACAGATAAGTGTCCAAATGGGGAAAGTGGTTTTGTTATAGTGATCCTATACTAATGATGATAATAATGATGATGATAATAACTTGCTGTTTGATATTTTTCAAAGACATTAGGATGTAGCTAACATTGCAGACACAAATATAGCATTTGGTGTGAGAGAAAGAGAGAGAGAGAGAGAGAGAGAGAGAGAGAAGGCATGCCGCATGCGCTGCTTTACTGACATGCACATTAGAACATAGAGACGTGGAAAGATAGGATTTAGCACTGACTAAATTCATACAGAAATCAATGTTTAACCTCTTGAACGCCAGCATCCATTTGCTGCGGGGAACATTAGCCAAAAATAGCAGATTTACAATGTGTCGCGTTGCGACACGTTGTGAGCTTTTAGGTCGGCTATTTTTTTTCAAACATGATGAGGTAGCTAATGATGTTTAGATCATCATGTCACTTCATCACAGATAATGAGCTTTAGTTTGGCTATTTTTGGGGCAAAGAGATTTGGTGTAGACAGAAAAAAGGCACCGAGCTAACTCAGGTCCAGTTTAACAAGTCTAGAGGGTTTCATTGGTTAAACAGCTAATGAAGAAACACCCTAGAACATCAATTTTGCAGGATTTCACCCTCCACCACCCGCTACCGATACTTGATGCACTATTGTGGGATTTCGGAAGGCCATTATTAGGTAGGGAAGATGTAGTTTGCTCCCTCAGAGTATCTAGGCACATCACTATTCATCACCAAACCAAAAATAAATACTCATGTTATATTCATCTAAAAATATCTGTAAGTTTATTTATGACTGAAATGATCTAAATTTGCAGGTTAAAAGATGAACCCGACAAGTATCACAATAGGGCTGAAGTGGTTAATATATGTTTTATATAATGTAATAATTGATATCTGCAATGTAACTAGTAACTAAAGTTTTCAAATAATTGTAGTGAAAGTAAAAGTACAGAACATTGGAAGTACTCCAGCAAAGTAACAATTCCTCAAAAGTGTACTTAAGTAAAGTACTTGAGTAAATGTACTTACTTTACACCACTGTATTTACCCACCCATTAGGACCTACGCGATCCGAAAGAATGTGTTAATCAACGACCCGAACCTGACCCGAAACATTCATATTGACATGCCCGCCAATAATTGCGTCGGGATCTTACAGAACCTGCCCGACCTGGGGATCAACATGTGGGTCGTGGGTCGAGCCGCGCATGACTAGCAGGCAGGAAGTCATTTATGAAATGTCTTGGACAGTCCAGAGTGCAGACAGAACAAAGCAGCACTAGAAAGGCCGTCAAGGTTCAGACTTTATTAAATGGTTGCTGTGGGAGCTTCCTTTTTCATCATTCTTTACATTTTTGCCTTTTGTCTTACTGGGGTCCAGTTCAAAAGCGTCTCTGTCGGGCGGATAACTCATAAGTCCAAAACTGCTACTTTTCAGGATTCAAATTAAAAAATAGCAAGAGTAGCAGATCTACAGGCTCAAAGTTTTGAGCTTGCAGATCTGCTATTTTTGCTACTTTTGTGCGATATTTTAGTATGATCAAGTAGGGCATTCATTTATGAAAAAAGACACAAAGTTTAAATATGGACATAAGAGATTTCTGCAAATTTGGGAGCTTTCGTTGCTGCCTTAGCACGGCTAGTCTTCCTGGGGTCCACATGAAGAAAAAAAAAGTACAATTGAAAGCATATACGCACGGTTAAATACCAACATTAAACATTAGACTCCACGTAAATCACTACATTTGAAAACATACATTAAGCACTTAACCACATTCGTGACCCTGTAATTATTGTTGCTGTGGGTGTCACATACGTGGCGGAAATAGCCATCTGCTGGCTCAAAACGCATAGAGAGAGAGAGAGAGAGAGAGAGAGAGAGAGAGAGAGAGAGAGAGAGAGAGAGAGAGAGAGAGAGAGAGAGAGAGAGAGAGAGAGAGAGAGAGAGAGAGAGAGAGAGAGAGAGAGAGGCCTTGCAGCAGAGGTTATTCCACTGATCAGCCAGGACACTTATGCACACACACACAAGCGTGCGCGCGCGCACACACACACACAACAAATAAATGGTTCTATCAGGGCTAATCTGCTGTGGGCAGCCACTGATAACAGTGGTGTGTCCACAGATAGCGGCAAGCGCCTGGAAAGGTGTTTACAGCCACCGACAGGCAGATTACACAGGCTTACCGAGAGAGAGAGCTCTCACACACACGCGCGCACGCTCAGACACACGCTGGTACGTACATAGACACGCGTGCACACACAAGCTGCACACTATATGTTGTTATTGTCGAGCAGAAACCTCTTATCTCCATACTCTAACCTTTTGTGTTTTTTGGAAATTAACGCCTTGCTTGATCATACTCCAGCATCACACAAAAGCATCAAAAGCAGCAGATCTACAAGCTTGTTTTGAGCTTGTAAATCTGCTACTTTTGCTATTTTCTTTTATTTGAATCCTGAAAAGTTACAGTTTTGGACATAGGCCTATGTGACTGGTTACAAGGCTTTGTGCACACACACACACACAGATTGCGTGCCCACAAGTGAACATACTGTACGGTATGTACAGACTATCTCATACATCCCATGCAGCATACATTTTTATCAAAATGATAAAGGTGCATACATATAGACACCTACAAGTGTACATACTGTACACAATTGTGATATGTTATTTATATTATTTGAGGTATTTGCATTGAGAGAGGCCAAATGCAGACGTGTTTGTGTTCAAATGATAGTCAAAGTAGTTACTTAGTCATGCCACCAGGGGGAGTATCACCTAAGGGTGAGCATGGGTTGTGTGATATTATGGACCACGGAAGCTTCCGTTCAGATTACAGCCTGCTTTGAGAACGCAACATAACGTCTCCTGTCTATATGTTTGCTGTACAAAACAGGCCAGTAACGTGTGCAAAAGTATCACAACTGATTTCAAAGGACTCATCTTTTGTTTGGTCTAAGACTGATACAGAAATAGTGTTTTGGTTCAGTTTGGAACTTTGTAACTGTGCTGTCGAATGAATGACTGTAATTCTACAAAATTGGCCTTGTTTATTTTCTGTGTAAAACGGTAGCTTCCTGACATTATGTGCCATAACTCCACAGTTTAGTGTATGGTTTGGTGTAATATTGTATGTTTATTGTAGCTTTTGTGATATTTTGTGGACTTGTGTGGATTTTGATTAATGATGTTGTGTTCTGTACAAAACATTCCGTGAAAACTAAAACAAAACAAGCTTTAAGACAGTATTACAGTACTGACTGGTAAAGTAAACGACAGAGACTGGTTAAAGCAGTATAAACATAATGTGAGTTCCAGAGCACATAATAGTATTTTGTCAAAAGTATTATTGGTGAAATGTGACAACAGAAAACAGACCAATGTGTAGAATAGTATTCTAACAGTAACAGTTCATGGTGAATTGTGAATTGTAGATTGATGAATACGTGTGAATATTGAGAATGAGATTCATGATTGAAACTAAGAGAACAAGAGAAAGAAAATAAATTAAGATTAGATTACAGCCTGCTTTGAGAACGCAACATAACGTCTCCTGTCTATATTTTCCCTGTACAAAACAGAACACATCTTCTGCTAACAGGTAACTCATGCCTGAGGCCTGTACGTAACATATACACACACCTACTCAGTCACAGCACACACACACACACACACACACACACACACGCAATTCCCACCATTTACAAAATGGGTGAAGATTGGAGACACACGCATGTGCGCAACCACACACACACACACACACACACACACACACCCCCCCCCACACACACACACACACACACACACACACACACACACACACACACACACACACACACACACACACACACACACACACACACACACACACAGTGCTGTGTTAGCTTCTAGCTAAATAATAGGCCATTACCTGAACAATAAGCATGCTGTGTACAGACAGCCTGCCTCCCCACTGCGACCACAGACCTGCTGCTGCTCTTATATCACACACACACACGCACGCACGCACGCACGCACGCACGCACGCACGCACGCACACACACACACACACACACACACACACACACACACACAGTGGGGTTTGGAACTGTGACCACAGACTTGCTGTAATACAACACTGACAAGCAGCACTGAATGCTTCACATAGCTTTTGGTCTAGCCTACATTATATGCATGATATATAGACTCACATTAAAAAGACAAGATATACTTAGACCTGATTTACTACTAATAATAATAATATCTGGGATTTATATAGTGCTTGTCTAAGTACTCAAAGACGCTTTACATGTGTGAGGGGCCAGGGGAGAGGGAAAAAAAACAAGATAACAGGTGAAAGATAAGAATTAAAAGCAACCAGAAAAAGTGCTCCTCGGAGCTGCAGGTCTCCGCCAGGTCAGGTGGGTTATTGTGGGCCAGTAATGTTGGGAATTCGCCAATCAGGCTGGAATGTGAAGAATCGGACGGATCCGTCTTGATCAATTGGCTAAAGAGATAATATGTACCGATTTGCGTGATGTTTGGACAACATTTGTGGGAGTAATATAGAAAAAACAATGTTTTGGGAAAATCGTCCTCCTGGAGCCGCTATAATAGGGCAATGTTGAAAGGGTGACATTTGTTCCTCAATGTAGTGCGAAAGTGTGTGCAAAGTTTCACCGCAATGGGATGCTGCGTTCATGATTCGCGGCATTTTGGTCAAAACGGGCCACTACTGCAAACTTTTTAGATGTCAGTCTTAGCCAATCAGGATGGAATATGAAAAATCAAACAGATCCTTCTTGATCACATGACTATAGAGATCATGTGTACCAATTTGCGTGAAATTTTGATACAATCTGAAGGACTAATTTTCCAAAAATGTGTTTTACATAAGTCGGCCTCCTGGTGGCGCTATAAAAGGTTGATGTGAAAAATGCAGGGCAAAGGTTTTTCCATGGCCTCTATGGAGTGCACAATGTTTTACACAGATTGGTGAAGTTATAGGTAAAAACACAAATCGGCCTGTATTAGTGCCACCATGAGGCTGCTTTGAAAATGTTCAAGTGCTATTTCTTCCTCATCCTAGTGGGAATGTGCGTGCAAAGTTTCACGGAAAGTGCACGCTGTGTTCATGATTTGAGGCATTTTGTTCAAAACGGAACAATCCTGCAAACTTTGGAAGCCATTTTAGCCAATCAGGATGGAATATGAAAAATCTGAAAGACACGTTTCATTTAATGACTATAGAGATACTGTGTACCGATTTGCGTGATGTTTGGATAAAATCTGTTGGAGTACTGTCAAAAAAATTGTTTTGCAAAAACGGCCTCCTGGTGGCACTATAACAGGCCCATGTGAAACATTTGGGGCAGAGCTTCTGAATTGGCATCCAGGGATTGAGTGTGCACAGTTTCACAGTGATCAAGCCAACAGTGCCGGAGATTAGCTCAGACAGAATGACTGACGGACGGACGGACGGACGGACGGATGGACGGACGGACGGACAGGGTGCAAAACATACTCTCGCCATGCTTTTCGGCCTGGCGGAGACAATAAAACACCAAAAATAACGTGTTGAAATAAAAGTCAACTCGGAAAGACTATTCTAAATAGGTGGATTTTCAGGTCGGTTTTGAAGGTAGGTAGGGAGGGGACGTCTCTAATATTTCTGGTGAGTGCATTCCAGAGGGAGGGGGCAGCCACAGAGAAGCCCCTGTCGCCCTAGGTACGGATCATGGTCTTGGGGACCTCCAGGAGGTCTGACGTCACTGGACCTCTGGGAACGGGACGGGACCTGGGGCCTCGTAGAGGGCAGAGAGGAAGGGGGAGCCAGGTTGTGCAGTGCCTTGTAGGTGGTGAGCAGCATTTTAAAGTGGACTCTTTGTTTGACGGTCAGCCAGTGGAGGTCGTGGAGGACTGGCGTCATATGGTCTCTGGACCGGGTGTGGGTGAGCAGGCGGGCAGCTGAGTTTTGAACATATTGGAGTTTATTGAGGACTTTGGAAGTGATGCCATGGAGGATGCTGTTGCTAATCGGGATGAAATAAAGGCGTGGATAAGTAATTCGGCAGCAGAGGGTGTCAGGGAGGACTGGAGATGGGCAATGTTCCTAAGGTGGAAGAAGGCTTTTTTGACGATGTGGTTCACATGAGGGAGGAATGAAAGGGTAGGGTCAAAAATGACACCTAGGTTGCGGACGCAGGTGGAGGGTGTGACCAGGGAGCCGTCGATGTCAAGGGAGAAGTCCTGAGTGGAGCGGGTAAGGGAGTTGGGGCCAATGATAATGATTCCCGATTTATTGCAGTTCATATTGAGAAAGTTATTTTGCATCCAGGTTTTTATGTCTGTGAGGCAGGTGGCGAGGGTTGAGTGGGTGGCTGTAGTTATGGTTGTGATGGAGAGGTAAAGTTGCATGTCATAGGCATAGCAGTGGAACTGAAGGCCATGGTGGCGGAGGATCTGTCCGAGGGGTAGGATATACAGTACATGGTTAAGAGCAGGGGACCAAGCACTGAGCCCTGGGGTACACCGTGGGTAACTGGGGCAGTGGAGAAGTTGCAGTTGTTGATTGAGATGAATTGTTGGCTGTCTGAGAGGTATGACTTCATCCAGGAGAGGGCAGTGCCGGAGAGACCAAGGGAGGAGTGGAGGCGTGAGATGTGGATGGAGTGATATATGGTGTCGAAGGCGGCGCTGGGATCAAGGAGGATAAGAATGGAGAGGGAACCAGAGTCTGCGGAGAGAAGGAGGTCGTTGGTGACCTTGAGGAGAGCAGTTTCTGTGAAGTGAAAGGAAGCCGGATTGGAAGGTTCCATAGAGGTTATTGCATTCCAGGTGGGATTTGAGTTGAAAGGCAACTACTCGTTCCAGTATTTTGGAGAGAAAGGGGAGATTGGAGATGGGCCGGTAGTTATTGGGGGTGTTGGGGTCAAGACCAGGTTTTTTCAGAATGAGGGTGATGGCAGCCAGCTTAAGGGCAGGAGGGACAAAGCCAGTGGACAGGGTACTACGTTGGTGATGAGTGGTGAGAGCGAGGGGAGACAGTTGCAGGGAGGTGTCGCATGCTGAAAATCGCAGATCTGCAAGCTCACAACACGTCGCGTTGTGAGCTTTTAGATTTTCCGGTGCACACCAAATCGGCGATTTCCGGTGCACACCACCCGTGCAAATACGTAAGTAAGAATTAGTATTAAGCTTCGCCCGGTATCAAGGTATTATAAAGGTAATGGAAATAAGCTCTCAAACTTTTTGTGTTGTATCCTTTGACAGTATGTACAAATGTACTTTAATGTATATTTTCCAGTTATTTTAAAGGAGAATTCCGGACATTTTAAGTGTTATCTTTGATGTGTAGTTACTCACTCACCGAGTTATGAAGTGGCGTTGAGTTTTTCCAGCGACTCCACGTGAATGTTTTCCTCTCGCGTGAAATCTCGCGTCTCGCGAGATTTCCCGAGGAGTGCAGTGGGCCGAGGACGGGAAATCTCGCGAGACGCGAGATTTCACGCGAGAGGAAAACATTCACGTCGCTGACCATGAACGCCAGCTCGTGAGTGATAAACAGTGCATGTGAAAGTATCAGGAGACACCATGAGGAGGATTTGTGGGAAAAAAAAGAAGTTTGGAGCTGTGGAATTAGGCGATTTTCACTAAGACACGCGCCTCCCACTATGCCAATAGTGGGGGTCGACCAGACTCACAGACAGGGGAGTCGCTGGAAAAACTCAACGCCACTTCATAATTCGGTGAGTGAGTAACTACCAGGGGCGTGCTGGGACCAAAATTCAGCTCTGGGATTTTCCGAACCGGCCCACCGTTTTGTTTTTGGGGGGGGGGGGGGGGGGGTTTAACCCAGCCCGTTTTAACCCAGCAACCGTAAATGTAAATTGCGCCACTGCTGATAAACGTCCCAGCCCAACAGTAATGTAACTAATAATTGGGCCGCGCGACCCGGAAATTACCTTAATAATCCTAAAACGGGAAAAAAAAAAAATTTGGGTGGCCCACCGGCCGTCTGGCGGCCCGTAAATGGCGCGGCCGTTCTGGAATTTTCCCGAATTTCCCAGTGGCCAGCACGTCCCTGGTAACTACACATCAAAGATAACACTTAAAATGTCCGGAATTCTCCTTTAAACTGATAGAGAGAGTCTGTGTTGAGATGATGTATTGTATGTCACAGCATGTGCTGCCAGAGGTGAATTTAATTGATGCATTAACAGCAGGGAACCTTACCAACAGAAGAACTACTCCGAGGTAGAAAATATATTATTGGCTGACATTTCTGCTTTGTAGGTCTCCTAGCTGATCAATTATAATGTCCAACTGCAATGGCGTTTTCTTTTCTTTTTTTTTCTACCTTTATTGTGGAAATCCTAGTGAAACAGTGGCTGATAGTGTCTCAGCCAATCGCAGTCTACCTTCCCCTCGGGAGACGGGAAGGTGAGAGAGAGAGTGAGAGTGAGAGTCATACTAACTGCACAAAAGGGATAAAGTACCTTAAAGTGTACCCACAAGTACCCTAGAATAACCAAAAGTGTACCCAAAAGTACCTTAAAGGTTCTATGACATTCATTTTCACCTTTTTTATTTTTTGGGCGGTGAAACCGCCCCTATATGTGAGGTTTGGACATCGACATTCCCTGCGCTGTGATTGGCCACCATTGTACCCCCCAACCCTGCACCGTGATTGGCCACCATTGTACACTATGGTGGCCAATTCAGGACTATTCAGGACTGTGATTGGCTAGTGAACACATGACACATGTGCATAGCCCTATAAATAGGACTATGCACTTAAAAAAAACACATTTATGTTTTTTTTTAAGCTAGGGGTGTACAATGGTTGGTCCACAAAATTACTTTTCTTTAAGTGAACTTCCATCACTGTGATGACCACTGTGACCACACCGCCCACTTCACACTGGGTGTGATTTTTTCATGTTTTTTGGGGGGTTTTATGACCTCAATTACACCCAAAAAAACTGAACTTTGAACATTCAGTGGATTTTCTGTGGTCTGGGGTTTTCTGAATAATTAGGCTGAAAAGTAATCTGTGATTGGCCCTTGGACTGTGAGGTCACTGTGAGGTCACTTGGACTGTGAGGTCACGGTCCATTATTCCCGCCCACTCTCCTCCTCGCCCCTCCCCTATCCTTTCCTTTGCGGGGGGGGGGGAGCAAATGGCTAACTGGCGTAGAATTTTCAGTTAAAACTTTTTATACACGTTTGAGGGACCATGACAAACACTTTTAACTCATTCAGTGCCACTGGCCAAAATTAATTGTAAAAAAAAAACATTCAGTGCCACAGCCAAAATTCATTGTAAAAAAAAAGTGCTTAGGAGCCGAGATACAGCCTTTTTCAGTAAGAAGTTAAACAAGAAGTGAATGGAGCAGAACATTTTCAAATCATCTTGGGTTCTGAACATTTGTTTCCAAAAAATTTTACATTTTAGTCGTCCTGTGGCACAGGGCTTATTACACAGGACGTTTTAGACGTCCAGTGGCACTGAATGAGTTGATGTGTTGTAAAACTGAATGTCATGAAAGCTTTAAAGGGACCCCCAAAATACCCAACAGTACTGAAAATACTAAAAAAGTACCCAAGAATACCACAAAACACCCAAAAGTTTACCCAAAAGCAACCAAAAGTGTACCCAAAATCACTCAAATAATTCACTCTGCTGATGGAGCAGCTGTGCTATTGAATGTCCCAAAAGGTGTCAAACAAAAC
Organism: Gymnoscopelus braueri; assembly: GCF_963280865.1. Lineage (NCBI taxonomy): Eukaryota > Metazoa > Chordata > Actinopteri > Myctophiformes > Myctophidae > Gymnoscopelus > Gymnoscopelus braueri. The sequence continues at coordinate 4,666,224 of NC_137622.1, read as the reverse complement.
CAATATTTCTTAATTGATAACAGCTATAATGTCCCCAGAAGAAAAGACAACAGGACAAACATCGCAGATGACATTCAGACTGTCCTGAACATGCTCCAAGACAATGAGGTAATATCAAGAAACCGCCTTGTGTCATCCTTTACCTTGACCAATAGCTTAATGACAAACTCTTGTAAAAAGAGATACTGGGGAGCCACCACGTTTTCTTTGACCATTGTACTTACAATGGGATGGCAGCTATGAGACATACCATGATGTCTTTGCCCACCTAAAATCAAAGTTATCTGTGTCAAATATCTTAACAGAGATAAACATAAATGAGGAAATGGCAATAGGGTCAGATCAAGAACAAGCCATAATCAAAGCTATAGCCTCTAATTTTCCAGTGGCTTCACATGTTTTGTGTTCAAGACACATTAAGCGGAATGTTACACATTATCTGCGAGAGAAGGTTGGATTGGATGCAAAACAGAGAGCCAAAATAAAATCTTATTTTCCAATAATGCTCTCATGACTGCAAACTGAGTTCCAAGAGAGAGTCCTTGACCTAGAGACATACATACAGAACAACTGTCCAAAATTCTTGTCTTGTTTTTCCAAGAATCTTGTCCCTGTTTTAAAGAAAAAGGTCATAGGGCCCAAAAACAAGATCAGCTGGCTCCTAGAAGGTTGGACAAACAATAATTGTGAGTCAATGAATCACGTTATAAAACTCACCACAGATTGGAAACCTCAAAAAACTCCCTGACTTAATTTTAAGACTCAAATCCATATCTAAGCTGCAGTACTTGCCGAGAAGGCGTGATATGGTGAGCAGGCGGGCAGCTGAGTTTTGAACATATTGAACTTATTTATTGAGGACTTTGGAGGTGATGCCATGGAGGATGATGTTGCTAACCGGGATGAAATAAAGGCGTGGATGAGTGTTTCGGCTCAGAGGGTGTCAGGGAGGGCCGGAGACGGACAATGTTCCTAAGGTGGAAGAAGGCTGAACCACGATGTGGTTCACATGAGGGAGGAATGAAAGGGTAGGGTCAAAAGTGACACCTAGGTTGCGGACGCAGGTGGAGGGTGTGACAAGGGAGCCGTCGATGTTACGTGAGAAGTCCTGAGTGGAGCGGGTAAGGGAGTTGGGGCCAATGATAATGATTCCCGATTTATTGCAGTTAAGTTTGAGAAAGTTATTTTGCATCCAGGTGTCTGTGAGGCAGGTGGTGAGGGTTGAGTGGGTGGAAGAATCTTGTCCCTGTTTTAAAGGAAAAGGTCATAGGGCCCAAAAACAAGACCAGCTGGCTCCCAGAAGGTTGGACAAACAATAATTGTCAATCAATGAATCACGTTATAAAACTCACCACAGATTGGAAATCTCAAAAACTCCCTGACTTAATTTTAAGACTCAAATCCATATCCGAGCTGCAGTACTTAGACATGCGGAGAAGCCTGCATGGACAGGGAAACTACAAAGTTAGGAGGGAATTCACAGGACATGAGGTCTCACAGCCTATATGGGATAGTAAAAGTCCAGAAAAAAAGAGGTACAGTAACTTTTCAGAAGTTTTTAAAAGCTAAGCTTCCAGAAAAAAACACATACACATCACGTGATGGACATTTGGAGATTCCCTCTGTCTCTCAGCTGGCCAAAAAGCCTGGCCAGAAAAGACCAGCAAGGGCTCAGCGTGTAAAAAAAAAAAGTCGGTTGCCTAGCAACTTTAACCAGTTGAAACCTTGCCTCCCTATTCTAGGCATGTCGACTCGTAATAATAAGTGAACATTCTGCAAAAAGAGCAGGTCTACAAGCTCATGATGGTGTTGTAAGCTTAGCAACAGCTATGTTCGGCCAATAGATGTGTTGTACAGGGGGAAAAAGGTAGCCTCGCGTGGCCAGACTATATCACTGCGTGGATATGAGTCTGGTTCTTCTATGAGGACGTTTTTTTCCCCAAGGGGCGGGATCAGAAGAATGGCTCTGGACGCAAATGGTTAGACCTACAACCAACTTGGTAGTTGGTTGTAGGTTGTATTACAGTCTCCCATATTTGAATACTGGGCCCTGATTGGTCACCCCAGACTTCGGGAGCAGGAAATGGATTCACAACAGAGCGGGGCCAAACTCACTGCGGGCATTTTTTGGGGGCGCTGGCAGATTCGTCTGGTCCCAGGCTAAGAAAAAGGAGGGGACCAATTATAGACCCCCAGGGGACCCCGGTCAATTAATTATCTAGGGTTAAAGTGGATAAACCAAAAAACTAAACGGTGAAGATAATATTCCAGTGGGTTACAGAGTTTTGGCAAAGGTTTCAATGACCAAATAATAATAAAAAGTCAAAAAAAAGTTTTAAAATTTTTTTTTTTTTAAATACAGGAACACAAAATAATTACTGCTGAATGGAGATCTATGTGACACAACAGGGACATGCCTGAATCTTAGCCAGAGTACAAAGGAACACATAACCCTGAACAAGTTGGAAGGTTGGAAGGAAAGAAATACATTCTCACTAAGGCTATGCCTTTAAAAAACCTACTGAACTGTATACATACAAATCCGGGGAACAGTATCTATAAAGAAATGTTAGAACATGTTTAGTTCATACTATGTTTATACTGTGACATATAGTTCACCTTATTTGTTGTGGGCAATTATCTCACAATGTGGGTCATGAGGCATTCAAATTGAGTAAATTGAGGAAAGATCCAATTGTTTTGGGGAATTGGAATACACTTGAGCAATACAATTATGTTTAGGCCTAGATGAAATGCACAATTCATGTTGTTGGGCTTTCAATAAACCATTAATTGTTTGTCTTTGTGACACAATTCTACACGTATTTTATATATCTGATCTGTGGTTTGGTGGCAGTATACCAAAGCATGTTTATGTTATTGCATTAACAATTTCTCACATAACATTTTCTCAGATACATATTTAAGTGCACAGGTTTAAGTTTAAAATGGTAACGTTTGTAAAGCCCACTAATCCGAGCATCTCAGAAGTGGCTAAACCCAGCTAGATTTGTCTAAATAAGCAAACTGTATATTATGTACAATGCATTATAAGACCTGTAATGACAGGAAGATGTGGAGGTATGAATAAAATACATACCATCCAAGCATGCAGGCTACTTACAGAATAAACATGGACAAAAAAAATGTACATAGTTTTACAGTCAGAAAGTGTGGAGTGTAACAGGTGGCAGTTGCTCAGGAGGCACAGCGGCCGCTTGGGAAACGGTCATGTTTATGTATATAGCACATTTAAAAACAACAGCAGTTGACCAAAAGTCCTTTCCACTAGACAAACAGCAACATATATAGACCATAGTTCATTCACAAAAGGAATAATAGAACACATAAAATAAACAGCAAAAGCACACACAAACAACATCAAATCTCTGAGGTAAATGTATTCCCATTGAAAGGAGGCGTTTGAGGGGCACGGTGGTGCAGTCGGTAGCGCTGTCACCTCACAGCTAGAAGGTCCTGGGTTTGATTGCCGCCGGGGACGCTGTGGGCGCTGAGGCGTGTTCTCTCCTCCGCGTCATCAGTGCCCACACCCTAGGTGGGGTTGGTGAAAGGGCCTCTCTGTGTGGAGTTTGCATGTTCTCCCTGTGTCCCCTGTGTCCCCTAGGGTAGGTATACCCTCATAAAAACATGCAGTAATCCTGGTCTCTATACTGCCTCCCCCTGGTCAGCCACATAAGAAGTGGCCTGCTCACTCCTCATGCGTTGAAGGAAGCATGAGCTCCGTTCAGGGCTTTCCCCAGGCTGGCAGAGGGAGAGTGAAAAAATGGGTTACAAAATCGAGTGAAAGGAGGTGTCAATCACTGCCACCATTTTTCCTTTTTCTCCTTTGTACATAATAGTATTTTTGTTGATGACATGTATTATTGTGTTCATTGTCTCCGCCAGGCCGAAAGGCATGGCGAGAGAGTATGTTTTGCCCCCTGTCCGTCCGTCCGTGTGTCCGTGTGTCCGTGTGTCCGTCCGTCCTTCTGTATGCGAGCAGCTAATCTCCGCCACCGTTTGCCCGGTCGCTGTGAAACTGCGCACCCACACTCCCTGGATGCCACAGCAGAACCTCTGCCCCACATTTTTCAGATCAGCCTGTCATAGCGCCACCATGAGGCCGACTTTTGCAAAACACATTTTTGGATATTACTTCTACAGATTTGGTCCAAACAACACGCGAACACACAGTATCTCTATAGTCATGTCCGATTTTCCATATTCCATCCTGATTGGCTAAGATTGGCTTCCAAAGTTTGCAGGATTGGTTCGTTTTGAAAAAAATGCCTCAAATCATGAACGCAGCATGCGATTTCTGTGAAATTTTCCACGTAGATTCCCACTTGACCCAGGAAGAAATGGCACTTGAAAATGTTCACCTCAGCCTCATGGTGGCGCTATAACAGGCCGATTCACGTTTTTACCTATAACTGCACCGATCTGCGTGAAACTTTGCACGCACACTCCCTAGAGGCCAAGGAAAAACCTTTGCCCTGCATTTTTCACATCTGCCTTTTAGAGCGCCACCAGGAGGCTGACTTTTGTAAAACAAATGTTTTCTTCTTACTCCTTCAGATTTTGTCCAAAAAACACGCAAATCGGTACACAGTATCTCTATAGTCATGTGATCAAGATGGATGTGTCCGATATTTCATATTCCATCCTACTTGCCTAACATTGCCTTACAAAGTTTGCAGGATACTGTAGGTCCGTTTTGAACAAAATTCCTCAAATCATGAACGCAATGTGCCATTTCCGTGAATTTTTTTACGCACATTCCCACTAGGCCGAGGAAGAAATGCCCCCCTTTTCACATTGGCCTGTTGTAGCGCCACCAGCAGGTCTAATTTAGCAAACCACATTTTTGGAACAAAATCATGAATGCAGTGTCCGATTGCTGTGAAAAGCCTGAGAAGAAATGGAACCCTTTTCACATTGGCCTATTATAGCGCCACCAGGAGGCCATGATAACCTACCTGACCTGGCGGAGACTTGTGCTCCGAGGAGCACTTTTTCTAGTTTTGTATGCTTTTGATGAATTGAATACATAGGACCACAATGGAAATAATACTGAAGTGAATGTACTTTGTTACTGTCAAAAATAGCTGATCTATTAGCTCACTTGATCTGCTATATCAGGTTCATGTGGTAATGCTTCATTTTCGGTGGTCGTTAATTTGCCCCTGCAAGTTCAGCCCGGCGATTTCTGCTTAGGCTGGCAAGAATCCACTGAGAAACAACTTTTATCTCGTCCGCCTCTGATCGCAGTCGCAAATTAAGATAAAAAACCAAAATAGATGAGCTATCACAGTCAGCCACGCCCAGACCATAGGCCTAAATGAATCAAATGCTCTGTCAGGGTTGGATCGGGACACTATGTTTTACCGGTAATTTAAGGATTCTGCCGGCCCACTGGAAATGGTCGGAAACCTTGTATGTCCAAAATTGTTACTTTCCAGGTGATGGGGGAAAAAAAAGAACCTCCGTTCCAATGGATACAATTATTATTTCATCCATTGGAAGTGGAACACATTATTATTTAGTCACAAGCTGTTGTAAATACTTTTAATTGGTTAAATATTTTATAGAACTCCACAGATACATGTAACCACGTTCACATATGTTTGCTTTTCAATAAACAGTGGAAATAGCGGAACTACAAGCTCACAACGTGTCGCGATTGGCTATTAGTATTTCCGCTACTTTCGAGCGACACAGTTGTGCGACAAAGTAGGCCATTCATTTACCAAAAAAAAAGATATATGTGGAGATACAAGGATTTTGCCCGACAGCAACGATACAGTATAGGCTCCATACCAAGCAATATGTCTGTGTGCCGTTATGCACACACATAATAAGACCAACATTCCACACGATAACAAGCTCAGACAACCAGTTACCATAATGAGGCCTCATGCATTCACTGTAACATAAATTCACACACCGAAGGTGCTGGGGGTGAATATCTGAGTTAATTTTAGAACATGCCCTGTTTTCATTGTCAAAATGACATTTTTCTTATAACATTTGATGAGTATGGGCACGGCAGTCACTGGCACTAACTTCGCAACGAAATTATGATATCACCTCTGTCGGGTGGAAACCTCATATGTCCAAAACTGTTACTTTTCAGTCACGCCGCGTTTCGAGCTTGTAGATCTTCTACTTTTGATACTTTTGTGAGCGTTAATTTATGGTGAAAAAAACCACAAAAATGTAGAATGTGGAAATAAGGTAGTTCAACTTTGTAGGGTTTTTTGTTTTCATAAATCAATTGGAACACAGGTTTTTTTTACATACAGTACAAGTTTTCCACCCGACAGTGACGATATGTGTCCTAATCTCGAATACAGGCTATGGTGACAGCATGCAAAATGATCACACAGAGGCATGGTGAAAAATAGACTCATGGGAACCGCATGGATCCAACGTGGATCTCTGTCTTCATGGTACCAGCCTTAGTCCGTGAGCCAGGGGGGTTGGTCACTACCATCTGAGGGGAATAATGCTCATAGTGATTTTTGTCAAGGTATGCATGTCTAGAGTTAGAAAATATGTGATAGCCTTGCACCAATGGTAGCTTTATGGGTGCTATCATGCATTTTATTTTATAACACTAGGCGAAAATGACATGGGTCAGTCTATGAAAACATACTATTAACCCCCCCAAAAAATTATACAAAAGGTTTTTCAATTGGTTCTGGTACGTCTAGGCATGCTTAAGAACATACAAAAAAATCTAAGAAATTATATTTCTCGTAAAGCCATCATTTTCAAGATGGCGTCCAATATGACTGCCATGAGCTTAAATGGCTTTATGATACTGTTCAACCTAGAAAGGTGTTTTGACATTGACATGGAGCCGTTTGTTGACACCTTACAGGTATGGAATCAGCCAGAAAAGCTCTATAATGTAATTGTGCATCCCGGTGGGATGCATGTTATACAGTCATTCTTCAGCTGCATTGCAAAACTGATGCAAGGTTCAGCACTGGAAGTGGAAATGCATGTGGTTGCAGAACATGACAGGCAAGTTCAGTGGTCAGTCCTGAGTCAGCAGCACTCTTGAAGTGGTTTCTCTCAACTTGGCCAAAGACATTTGAACAGATACAGCAGTAGCCTACCTGGACACTGCGCATTTACATCCTACTGGCTGACAGTGGGTAGACAACTTCTTCCTACACTACACATCCACCAGTTTGAATGTGCAGGGAGACACATTGACATTAACTTCACCTTTTCTCTCATGAAGCACATGACTGAAGCACTTCTTCCGTGCTGGCCATGTGCAGTGTGCTTGATATCTAACCCAGTGCCTGCCGAAGATGCATGTGCTCCATGCCATAGAGGCTAAGCTAGACCTTGTCTGTCAGCACCATGATGGATTCTGGATCACTGTCTCTGCTCACCAGTCTGGGGAGCAGACTGCCATAACGATCAGGAAAGATGCTGTCATGATGCATGTGAGTGGAGTGGACTGAAGCCTTCCCCAAAATGTGCAGAAACAGTAGAGGGAGAGTTGAAGCACTGGTGTGTCTTGGTCATAAAATATTGGGGTGTATCCTCACACAGAGAAAGATCACCCATATGAGATGTCATCATGAAGAGTAAGAACATGAAGCAGAAGCCGTTGAGCATGTTGTACACCTTCAATGCTGACGATAGATACTGCATTTAGTCATGATGAGGCAGACATCACCATGATTTCCTATATCCCTGATGCAGCCATCTCTGTAAAGGGTGTGATACACATGCTCAGTGATTTAACTGATGTTCTTGTCCTGTTGGTGTATTGGGGTGTATCAGGTGGACCTACAGTGTAAAGTACAGATGGAGCATTGTGATGGGACAGTCTTATATGTATGGCAAAGGCAAGATCAGAGCACACACCACTTTGCTGGGAGGGAACTTCCCAGGCTACCCTGATGTGCTGGGTGAGGTGGGTGCCACAAGTCAATGGCCCTTCCTCCAACACCGACCAACCTGTTGCACCACATGTGGGCTCATTTACAAGTGATGTTGTGGAAAGTGGCAGACCACCAAGCAAGCTCCACCTGACAAGTCGTTTGATGTCACAAAATTTGGATGGGAGATCCAGGATATTCCTGTTCCTGTCATTGCTAAGGGTGACCCAGCACCGTCAGAGCTATGTGACATGGTGCAATATCAATGTAGGGCACAGAGAGTGAGAAGTACATCACTGATGTACTGTAACTGCTCTGGTGAAGATGGTTACTGATGATATGTTCATGCTACAGATGAGGAGTGATGTCAATAAGGAGGATACTTGTAAGGATGAGGTAGAACAGGATGTGGGTTGGAGAATACAGATGTAGTTGCAAAAGATAAATATTTGCCTTAGATTATATCATTTTACATTCAGGTTATTATGAATACCAGTTCTTGTGACATGTTAATGACACTTTTCACAAAACAAATTGAATGAAAGTTCATCAAGTTGTTTCCATTTGTTGTTCTCCCAGAGGTCAAATTTAACCTTGACCTGACCTTTGACATGATTGACCTGATATTTAAAAAAAACAGGAATGGATTCTACACATGAAAACCCTAAAAAAAAGAGGTATTACACAGAGGTATTCTAAGACAAGCGGATTACAAGTAAAAAATGGCCAGGCGTGTGTTTAGTGGCCATTTTGGATATTTTCTTACACACTTGCACTATATTCTGTTTATTGAATTTCATAATACATTTCCTTAGAATCTATGTATGTAAACATGGTTTTAAATCTTTAGGTAATTTACAAAGGAACCCTTTGTGTTCCATCTTTCATTAAAACCGAAGTACATCTTATGTCACATATAGTCACTATGTTGTCACTGCCTGTAATAGAAAAATATTCTAGATATGCTAATTTTAACAACCTTTCTGAACAATATATAGTCTGAGCTTTATCCCAACCATTTTTCAGAGAGAGAGGGTCAATAAAAAGAGAGAACCATCAGTTTTAAGTAGAATGCTTCATTCGGATTTTGAAAACTGTGTTTTGGCTTGTGGTTATAAAAGGAGTGATAACACACAGATAGCTACCACCGATGCAAGGCTATCACATTTTTCCTAGCTCTAGGGGTGTATACCTACCCAAAAATCACTATGAGAATTATTCCCCCCAGATGGTAGTGATGACCCCATATTTGTGTGCGCAGTTTCGCTGCAATCAAGCCAACGGTGCGGGAGATTAGCTGTTCACAGACGGACGGACACACACACGGACGGACACAAGGACAGACACACACACACGGGCGGACGGGGTGCAAAACACACTCTCTCGCCATGCCTTTCGACCTGGCGAAGACAATAAACTGTAAAGTAAGAGAAGGTCCGAACACCATTTTAATGCTCAGTAGGAAAAAAAACATTTCGGCCTTCACGGCCTTCGCCAAGTTCCTGGCTAAGGCTGTAAAGGCCGGAACGTTGTTTTTTTACCGCCTTATTGCCTCCGCCAGGCCGAAAGGTATGGCGAGAGAGTATGTTTTGCACCCCGTCCATCCGTCTATCCGTCCGTGTGTGTCCGTCCGTGTGTGTCCGTGTGTGTGTGTCGGTCCGTCTGTGAACAGCTTATCTCCCGCACCGTTGGCTTGATCGCAGCAAAACTGTGCACACACAAGACCTGGATGACAATTCAGAACCTCTGCCCCAAATTGTTCACATGGGCCTGTTATAGCGCCACCAGGAGGCCGCTTTTTGCCAAACATATTTTTGGACAATACTCCTACAGGTTTTGTCCAAACGTCAGGCAAATCGGTACACAGTATCTCTATAGTCATGAAACAAAACGGGTTTTGAACTTAGACCACCAATAGAGACGAGCTGTAATTCTGTTTTCCTATTGGCTGAGCTTTTAAAAGACATAACTCCAGTTTGCAGCATGCTACCGTCTACACACTTGGTTTGTGGACTTAGGGATAGGGATGGGCTGTAATTGCTTAAGCCTCGTCCCTTCTGTCTTCCTATTGGCTAGGCTTTAAACAGCCATAACGCCAGTTCCCGGCATGCTACAGGTCTCAAACTTGGTGGGTGGTCCCACAGACTTCCAATTACATCACTAACGACCATTTGTGTTTTTTCACGTCCTATTTCCGGTTTGTCTGATTGCCTTGAAACTTCACCCACACACTCTGTGAGGGGTGTGGAGTACAATGGTGCAACCCGGAAGTGGATCTGTTCACTTCTTTTACCAAGTAGTGGTCGTAGAGACCCAAAACTCTGCCTACGTTTATGGGTACGAGGAATCCATTGATAAAGACCAGAAGTCAACCCCACCACCGGAAGTGGGTCCAATTGCATTTTTCCCCCACTATAATCATCTATTTGACCCTACCTCCCGAACAAAAGGTCGCACAGACTTAGCGAGCTGCAGGAACACTTAACATTTCTTAGAAATGTTGTTTCTAGTTGTATGTTACAATCTATTTCACTGTGATAAATGTAAGTTTTGGCTTGTACCACCTTGCCTTTGTTGCATCCCTACAGTCCAAACGGGACGCCTTCCCAAGGAACGGTCCTTTATGCATTGTACAATATTCAGCCCTCAGTAAGGAGTTTGAACGCACCATTAAAAAATATTGGTACATCCTCAGCAGTGCCAAAATTGGCACAACTTTCAAAGGCATGCCGAGAGTTGTCTACAAACGTCCTCCTAATATAAGACAAATGGTTGTTAAAATAAGATCTCATCCCTAAAATGCCAGAATCCTCTTTTTTTGACTCAAATCCCCGGGGGCAATTACAAACGCGACCATTGCACACAGTGCAATTTTACCACAAAGAGCCACACATTTACACACCCACTCACAAGGAAATATTGCGATGTCAAGGGCACTATAACATGCACAACCAAACATTTTATATACCTGCTAAAATGCCCAGGCGGTCTAAGATATATTGGTAAGACCAACAGGGCGCATTTCTTAACATAGAAGCAGCATTCTAAACCAAGATCAAAAGAGCCCAGTTGCAATGCACTTCATGTCCGCTAGGGGATCTATGTCCCTAAAGGAATGAACGAGGACCTTCCAATCAACCACTTTTTATAATGTAACCATTTATAATTTGTTTTGCTCAAGATAAAATGACCTGAATATATTGAAATATTTTTTTTCTATAGATTGTATTAATCATGCTGTCCATTTCTGTTTTTCCACTGTTGTTTTGTGGATATGTAAATGTTGAACACTATCTATTAGATTTTTTGACCTGATTACCCTGTTGTGTTGTTGCACCCACTGATTGATAACGTGACCTGTGGGTGTCTATTTAAGAGGGTGAGGTACACACATCTCGAGTTTGACCCAATGAAGAGCCTGGGCTCGAACCGTTGTAAATTACGTTGGAGCAGATCAGTGTGCACGTTTATTATTTTTCTTCTTGTTACTTTCCAACCCAGCACCTCAACCAAGTGACGTGCGTATTCTATTAGTTTTTGTAACACTCATTTTAAGAAATGAGTGTGTGTGTGTGTGTGTGTGTAAAGTGAATGTATTTGTATTGTCACCCTCTGTTTAGGTAAACTATACGTATATTTGCAATGGGTTTACATAATGGTATAGTGGACATGTGAGTTGGACCCAGAATTTAAACCTCACAATAAAAGGTATTGACAAGACAAAGTAATGACTACAAGAAAAAACAACATTTTGTTGCCACCTTTATTGAATACAATGGGTCATATTTTATGACTTTTTGAATACAATGGGTAATATTTTATGACTTTTTGAATACAATGGGTCAATATTTTATGACTTTTTGAATACAATGGGTCATATTTTATGACTTTTTGAATACAATGGGTCAATATTTTATGACTTTTTGAATACAATGGGTCATATCTTATGACTTTTTGAATACAATGGGTCATATTTTATGACTTTGTACGGTGACTTGAATTGGAGAACTTATACAGCAGCTTCTTTTCCCTGTAACAATAGGAAAAAATGTTTTAGTACAACATGAATCTTTAGTTAAATCTTAGTTGAAGATGATGAACCTTCAGTTCATATTGCACATGTATTACCTTGGAGTCACGACTTTTAGCTCTCATCTTGTTGACCTGGCCTTCAGCGATGTCAGCACGCTCTTCAGCCTCCTCCAGCTCATGCTGAACCTTTCTGCACTTGGACAGGTGAGTGTTGGCAGCTTCCTCCTACAATATGATAGAGATGATTCACAGCCTCAATGTTTGAAAAGAGCATCTTAAGTACAGTCCAACATAGACTATAGAATTTCAGGAATGTGTGGTTGTGAATAATACATGTTCATGAGTGCACTGTTCATGAATGAGCCTCGACAGGTTCTCATTGGAATGGAAATCATGGCTGTGTTCTTGTTCGGCACCCGGAGCCAAATTCCAGCTCATAGGAAACTAAATCTATTGCTTTCTGTAGTCCATTTTGGAAATGTACTTTTACCATTATGCCTGAAACACAGCATGTGTGCATTGCTTTTCTTTCAGCACCCATGTTACAGTAACAGGACAGAGCTTCCACAACACCCTTGTGTACAGTGCAGTGCAGTTCTGCGGTGCGCATGCCATACTGCAGAAGAAAGGCAAGCTAGAGATTATGTGTACTGCTCGTAGAAAGCAGCAAGATGGGCACTGAAAAATGCTCTGCAGTTGGTCACATTGGCATAATACCAGCATTATTTTTACGTAACTGATTCCTATTATTCCTTAGTTACACTATGACAACAACACTAAGCCCATGGCAACCACAACACAAATTGCATCACTAAGTATATATGTCTTACCGCTTCCTCAGCCTGCCTCTTGTAGCCCTTCACCTTCATCTGCAGCTTGTCTACCAGATCCTGAAGCCTGCCAAGATTCTTCTTGTCCTCTTCAGTCTGAAGTGAGAGTGAATTTATAACATTAGTCGTACGTTCATGCAATCTATTCATTTTGTCAATGGCATGATGGTCATTAAAGTGAACATGATTTACAGTACCTGGTATGTCAGCTCCTTCACTCTCCTCTCGTACTTGCGGACACCTTTAATAGCATCTGCTCCACCTCTCTGTGCAGAGTCGACCTCTCCCTCCAGTTCACGCACCTTCACAATTGAATTATACATTATCAAATGATTTCTTCTCATTTCATTGACCATAACCCGTGGTGAAGTAAACTACATCTTACCCTAGACTCCAGTTTCTGGAGCTGCTTCTTGCCTCCCTTCATAGCCAGGTTCTCCGCCTCATCCAGACGATGCTGCAGGTCCTTGACTGTGACCTCCAGGTTCTTCTTCATCCTCTCCAGGTGAGAACTAGTGTCCTGTTCCTTCTTCAGCTCCTCGGCCATCATAGCAGCCTGGAAAGTCATTTTTGTAAAATTTAAAATATGTTGTCCCACAAGGAAAACAATGATAATGCTGCATCACACCACACACTTGCCTAGAAAATCACAATATACAAACATGGTACATAGATTATACTTAACCACACCATAGCATTCACATGTGAGAAAATAGCTCAAGGTAATAAACAGATACTGTCATAAGACCAGAAGGAAACAAACCAGGTATAAGTAATAAAATCACATCATCTTAGTACTCGTCAAATTCAGTAGTACAACTACTTGCTGTTGGTATTAAATATCTTGATGGAGGATGGAATGAATAGATTAGATTATTGTACCAGTTCAGTCTGCACTGTAGCATTCTGAACCGTCTGCCTGAAGCTAGCGCCTCAGAATGCCGGGTTCATAATGTACTGTGTCTCCCTGAACACATATTTCTGATGTAAAGACTGTAAATAGTGATGTTCCTTTTCTCGCTATGATCTTCATCATGGATGTTTGAACAAGACGTGTGTGTGTGTGTGTGTGTGTGTGTGTGTGTGCGTGTGTGTGTGCGTGCGTGTGCGTGTGTGTGTGTGTGTGTATGTGTAGGGGCTGTTGTGTAAGGGGTTAACACCAGTGTCGTGTGAGAGCCAATGAGAACGCTTCATATACAACGTACATGTCATGTGATCATATGCCGGCTTGATGTGAAGTAAACTGAACAGAACCTCTCTCTCTGCCTCGTTATTATTAGACTAGGATAATAACGTAACATGGTGTCAGAATAAAGTAGACATTAAGGAAAGTGTCTGGAGTCTTCCGCCTCCGAGTGAGAAGTGGAACGCTGCCGCAAGTCTGCAAGAGGAACGGACGGAGCGAGTGGCAACAACAGCTAACGTTATGGGCTAACTGGAGCTAAGGAAGCTAACAGTGTCCACAGAGGAAAGCCATAACAAAACACGACGAAAGACACGTCGGGAAACGAACGAAAACAACGACCGGGAGGTTGTGATAATGTAACATAAAAGTTAAAGTGAAAAAAAGAAAGTTTGAAAAAAAAAAAAAAAAAAAAGTTTTGAAAAAAAAAAAAAAGGAGAGAAAATGGACGGAGACGGCCAGGCGGCGCCAGCAGCACCAGTAGCAGTAGCTGCTGCAACTCCAGTAAGCAGTGTGCAACTGACTCCACCAGGCAAGTTTGAATTCAATGATGCAAATGAATGGCCAAAGTGGATAAGGCGTTTTGAACGCTTCAGAATAGCTTCAAGCCTGGATAAACAGTCACAAGAGTATCAAGTGAACACATTGATGTACACACTAGGGGATGAAGCTGAAGACATACTGAATGTCCTGCCCTTGGATGATAATCAGAGAAAGTCTTATGAAGATGTGAAAAAGGCTTTTGAGAAACACTGTGTGAGCAAGAAGAATATTATTTTTGAGCGTGCACGTTTCAACAGGCGCAACCAGGAGCCTGGAGAAAGTGCTGAGGTATTTATTACTGCTGTCCATAGCCTAGCTGAGCACTGTAATTTTGGACATCTCAGAGAAGAACTCATTAGAGACAGGATTGTCGTTGGTCTCAGAGATGCAAAACTGTCTGAGTCATTACAGATGGACTCTGAACTGACATTACAGAAAACTGTTGCTAAAGTGCGCCACAGTGAGGAAATAAAAAAGCAGCAGCCAATGCTGCGTGGCAGCTTAAATGACAGACAGTCAGACAACCTGGATGCAATAAATGCAAGGCGTTGGACACAGAGAGGCCCAAAAGGACAAAAATACAGCTCACAAGCCAAGCCTGAAAATACATACAATGACACGGGATGTGGACGTTGTGGACATGCTACAAAGCACCCCTGGAAGGATTGCCCTGCAAAAGAGGCAGAATGTCGCAAATGTAAACGAAAAGGACATTATGCCCGCAAATGCCGGTCAGCCGGTGGCATCGATGACATCACAGAGGACTATTCAGACGATGGAGAAGAAATTGCCTTTCTAGGAGAGGTGATAATTGACATGGACAATGTTGAACATGAGTGGAGAGAAGCTCTGGAACTGAATGGTGAGACAATTGAATTTAAAATAGACACTGGAGCTGGAGTTACAGCTATTCCGGGCCACCAATACTCCAAAAAGAAGCATGGGGCATTACAGCCACCAAAAATACCCCTGTATGGTCCAGGCAGGCAGCGCCTGGATGTGCAGGGACACTTCAAAGGAAGACTGGAGATAAGGAATAAGACAACAGAACAGGATATCTACGTGGTGGCCAAGCTGATGACACCACTGCTGGGGCTTCCAGCCATTGAGGCCTTGACACTAGTGAAAAGAGTGCACACAGTTCACGTGGGTGAAGATGTCATGAAGAAATACCCCATGGTGTTCAAAGGGCTGGGAAAGCTGAAAGACCCATATAAAATTGAACTGGAACCAGGGGCCACACCACATGCTCTGTCTGCACCACGTCGAGTTCCCCTGCCACTGCGGGATAAAGTGAGGACAGAATTGGATCGCATGGAAGCGATGGGTGTGATATCGAAGGTCACTGAACCCACTCCATGGTGTGCAGGCCTAGTGGTTGTACCAAAAGGGAAATTAAAGGACAAACTGAGGCTGTGTGTGGATTTGACGCCCCTTAATAAGTGGGTCAAGCGAGAGAGACATATCCTGCCAGCTGTGGACCACACACTAGCCATGCTCACAGGAGCAAAAGTATTCACCAAATTGGATGCCACGTCAGGGTTTTGGCAAATTCCCTTGACTGAAGACAGTGCTCTTCTAACCACTTTCATAACCCCATTCGGTCGCTATTGTTTCAACAGGCTGCCGTTTGGGATCTCCTCAGCCCCAGAACACTTCCAGCGACGGATGACACAGATGCTGGAGGGCTGTGAAGGAACAGTATGCCACGCCGATGACATATTGGTGTTTGGCCAGGATCAGGCTGAACATGATGGCAGACTGCACCAAGTTCTCAAGAGACTGAGACATGAAGGGCTAACTCTAAATAAGGAAAAATGTGAGTTTGCCAGGAGCAAAATAATGTTCCTCGGACATCGTATCACCACAGAGGGAGTCAACCCGGACCCAAGCAAGGTAAAAGCCATACTGGAAATGCCAGAACCAACCTGTGTTGCTGACATCAGACGAGTGATGGGCATGGCTAATTACCTGGGCAAGTTCCTCCCTCACCTCTCATCATTCACACGACCTCTGAAAGATCTTCTGTCTGAGAAGACAGAATGGTGTTGGGGAGCACCGCAGCGGGAGGCTTTTCAGAAGCTGAAGACAGAACTCAGCTCAGCCAAAGTCCTTGCTGTATACTCACCCAGTGCAGAGACACGCGTGTCAGCCGACGCGTCGTCCTTCGGTCTTGGAGCCGTTATGGTCCAGAAACAGCCAGAGAGCGGTGACTGGAAACCAGTTGTATTCATCTCCAGAGGTTTGTCTGATGCAGAGAAACATTACGCTCAGATTGAGAAGGAAGCACTAGCAGTAACCTGGTCATGTGAGCGCCTGCAGTCGTACCTGCTTGGCATGAGGTTCACCCTCGAAACGGATCACAAACCTCTGCTGCCATTACTAAGTACTAAGGCGCTGGACGCGCTCCCTCCTCGAGTCCTGAGATTCCGCTTGAGACTGTTGAAATTCACTTATGACATTGTACATGTGCCTGGAAAGCAGCTCATTACTGCAGACACATTATCACGAGCACCAGTGGAGCACACAGCCACTCAAGCAGAGAAAGAGCTAGAAGCAGATGTCCAGATTTTTGTGGATGCAATCATACAGTCTCTTCCTGCTACTGAAGCTAGACTGCAGCAGCTTGCAGAGAAGCAGAAAGAAGACCGCATCTGCAGTTCACTAATCCGCTACTGTCGTACAGAGTGGCCTGAAAAAGTCCACCTGTCACCTGAAATGGGACCTTACTGGAAGGAGAGACAAAATCTGTCCATGGCTGGAGATCTTCTCCTGAAAGGACAAAGGATCGTCATCCCCAGCTCATTGAGGGAAGAAATGCTCAACGTCCTCCATCAGGGCCACCAAGGCATAGTCAAGTGCCGTGCCAGGGCCCGTCAATCGGTCTGGTGGCCAGGACTTTCAGCTGACATTTGCCAGAAAGTTGCAAGATGTCTCTTATGCACCCAACATAGAACAACACAGAGAGAGCCCCTGCTGACAACACCTGTACCTGAGAGACCATGGCAACGTGTAGGGACAGACTTATTCATCTGGGACAAGAAGACCTACCTTGTAGCAGTTGATTATTTCTCCCGTTACATTGAAGTTGCCCACCTCAATGTTGCAACAGCCAACACAGTCATAGCAGCTCTAAAGAACATATTTTGCAGGCACGGGGTTCCGGAATTTCTTATGTCTGATAATGGGCCACAGTATGCATGTGCTCTCTTCACAGACTTTGCCAGTGAGTACGGATTCACTCACATCACAAGCAGCCCACGGTACCCCCAAGCAAATGGAGAAGCGGAGCGGGCCGTGGCCACAGTCAAGGGCTTGTGGAAGGAAGGAGGGGATTGTGCTAAAGCTCTGCTCAGTTATAGAGCCACCCCTCTGGAGAATGGCTATTCTCCAGCACAGCTCCTCATGGGGAGACAACTACGGACCACTCTACCTCAGGTAACCAAAGCCTTGTCTCCAAAATGGCCCAACATCAAACAGTTCCGCAGCATGGAGATGCAAGCGAAGAGGAAACAAGAGCAACTCTACAACAACCGCCACAGAGCGCACACTCAGCCAGAACTGCGCCCAGGTCAGAGTGTGTGGATCACCACAGAAAACACCCACGGGACAGTCATACAACCGACAGCAGCCCCAAGGTCATACCTCGTCAGAACAGAGAATGGACTGTTGAGAAGAACCAGTACGCACCTGCGTGCAACTCATCAGCCACCATCTGACACACACACACACACTCCAGTGGTCACAGACTCTGGTAGTGCTGCCAACACTGCAGGTGACCCACACGCCACACCACACTATGTCACAAGCTCAGGGAGACACTCCCGTCCACCCAAGAGACTGGACTTATAAAGATACAACGCTGTGATTAAAAAAAAAAAAAGAAAAGGAAAAAGAAAGGAAAAGAAGAAATGTTGATGCATTGTAAAAGTACAAAGAACAGTTGAAATTGCATTTGGGTTTAAAGTAATTGCATGTGTATTATTGATGCCAAGTTACTGGTTCAGAAGATTTGCAAGTTGATGTTTATTGTTGAAAAAAATAAGAGGTATTTTGTTGATTGTTCATTGCTAAAATAACAGGAATGTTTCTTACCTAAAAGGGGGAGATGTTGTGTAAGGGGTTAACACCAGTGTCGTGTGAGAGCCAATGAGAACGCTTCATATACAACGTACATGTCATGTGATCATATGCCGGCTTGATGTGAAGTAAACTGAACAGAACCTCTCTCTCTGCCTCGTTATTATTAGACTAGGATAATAACGTAACAGGGGCGTCAATCTGTCAGGCTGGGGGGGGTCCCTCGTGCGCTTCACGCACGGCCGCCGAAATAACCAAAATGTTGGTTATATGGCGGATTTGGGGGGTTTCTTTCTTGGATTTTGGTTACTTTATTTCGGTTTTAGGGTTAGGTTAGGGTTATGTTATTTTGCCGAATTTTACTGATTTAATATAAAAAATACTATTTTAACATTCATTTTTTATTATTCTAAATGACTTGGGGATGAGTAGCCCTGATCACCTCAAGGCAAAACACAGGCCGAGGCACAGCCAACTGCCAAGTAGGAGTAACATAAAATGTATTTTACCCACCACTGGCTGGGTAAAATAAACAGGAATTGAGCATCAACCATCTACGATTATCAATAGCTACTGTAAACTAAAGTATAACGAATAGGTTTGGCACAGAGGCTTGTGAGTTTTCTTCAGAACATGAAGTTTGCTTTATATTAACTTAGTACACAGTACTTGCATAATACATGGTACTTTGGATCTGATGGATAGGGTTCTGTGCATACTGCAGTCCATTTGGAAACACTGGACCCTACCTGGTCGTAGTGTCACTGTTGCCTGGGCTGGTCCAGGTCCATTGCATTGCTCCTAACATTATCCCAAAAAAATCCTTTGATCACTGATGACCGACATTCTCCGTGTCCTCCTCTTCACTTCGGTTTTGGTCAGTCCATTCTCCTAACATTATCAGAATGGCAGCTGCTAAATCCTTTGATCTCTGATGACCGTAACATTCTCCATATCCTCCTCTTCAATACCTTTGGTTTTGGTCAAACTACCCCCCAACTTGGAAGCACCAGGAGGTTGTTTGTTTATAATTATACACTACGAATCCTTGGATTTGATGATAAACTCCCATTAGTTTGAGTCGTGGCGGGGGTCTATCACTCTCTGTTTCTTTTTCCTCGGTAGCTTTCACTGTTTTAAAATACTTGCTTAAATCTGCACACTTTGCAGCTAGCACAGATAGCTCTTGTATCCTCTCGTGTCTCGTTATGTTGTTGAGCTCTTTCCCCAAATTCTACTTGTAAACAAACCGGTGAAAAACCACATGTTGGATGTTGCTGTGTGGCCGGTGTCACTGTTTACAATACAAGAACGCATCGTCCCAAAAGTGTGTTTTGGGGCGAGTGTTTTCACCGTGCAGTGAGGAAGAATGCGGTGCGTTGGACCAAACCATTTTGGGATTTACACGGGGGGGGGGGGGATAAATTAGTGTTTATTAGTGCATGTCATGATTTCAAAAGCGGGTTCGGATTCTATTAACTTAAATTAAAAAAGTATTTTTGAATTATCCTAAATTACTTGGGGGGGGGTCCAATCTGACTTGGGGGGGTCCAATTTGAAGCTAGGGGGGGACAAAACCCCCCCGTCCCCCCCGGGATTGACGCTCATGTGTGTGTGTATGAATGAGTGTAGTGGCCGTCTTCTTCACGTTGGTTGCGAGTTGCGACTACCTCACTTTTTTCCTCTGCTTTTTATTAACCGTTTCTTGACCAAAACATATTTCTTCTGTTTTTGTTTGCCAATGCACGACCCCAACGGCACCTACCCGCGACCCCACTTTTTGTCGCTGTATTGTATGTTATTATTAAGCATGCTATAAGGATGTCTAATTGTCCTGGTATATTGGACAAGGGGCGGACATCCTAACTTACATCAGTGATGGCTTTCTTGGCCTTCTCATCAGCATTCCTTGCTTCTGAAACACTGTCATCCACTTCACCTTGGTCCTGGATCAGGTCACTCTCAAGTTTCTTCTTGGTGCCCAAAAGGCTTGTGTTCTAAAATAAAGATCCAGTTTAACAATGTAAGTACGCGTGACTTGTATGTTAAATATTTATGTTTACAGTTTTCCATTGACTTACCTGAGAATTCAACAGGCCAGCACGTTCACTAGCATCCACCAGTTCTTGTTCAGCCAATTTGCGGCCTCTCTCTGTCTGTTCCAGAGCCACTCTCAGCTCCTCGATCTCCAAGACCATGAGGCCGTTCCTACGCTCCACCATGGCAGCTTGCTCTTTCAGATCTTCTTGGTTTCTGACAGCATCGTCAAGGTGCAGTTGGGCATCCTAAAGATAAATCACATTTGAGGTGGTCATGTTAACTCTTTAACTGCCAAAAACGGGAATTCCCGTCCGATGGCTCTATGGCTATCATGGCCAATGACGGAATGACGAAAATATGAAAAAAATCTCAAAGGAACTAGGAGATAACGCTATCCAAAAAATTGCTGCTCCATTCACTTCAATGTTAAAAAACAAACAGAGGAAAAATGCACCTTTTTCCTGGCACTGGGACGACACAGTCTGAAATAAGTCTGGCAGTGAAAGAGTTAAGAGAAACGTCAGAATGTGACCATTCATTGTTCAGAGCAGCTCCATCGTTTTTATATTTGTCTAACTACTATGATTTGCACCTTAAGCTGTCCCTGGACGTTCCTCAGCTGCTTCTGGGCTTCAGCAGCCTGGCGGTTGGAGTGACTCAGCTGAACCTCCATCTCGTTCAGGTCTCCCTCCATCTTCTTCTTGATCCTCATGGCATCGTTCCTGCTCCTGACCTCAGAGTCCAGATTGTTCTGCATGGAGTCAATCACCCTCTGGCTGTTCCTCTTGATCCCCTCCATCTCTTCGTCCTTCTCTGCCAGCTTCCTGTCCACCTCACCCTTGATCTGGTTGAGCTCCAGCTGGACACGAAGAATCTTGGACTCCTCGTGCTCCAGAGTACCCTAAAATGTAAAACAGGATCAAAAGGTTGTAGGACCTTTTAATATAACATTGATAATAAACTGCTACATTGTTTGAATACATTGTATTGACAGAAATCCAAGATATAGACAATTGCATTCTTCATCTAGAACCTAAAGGTTTTTACCTCGGCTTCCTCCAGGGCTGTCTGGATCTCTGACTTCTCTGTCTCCGTCTGTTTCTTGGACTTCTCCAGCTCATGGATGCTCTTTCCAGTCTCACCGATCTGTTCAGTCAGGTCTGAGATCTCCTCTGCAGTTGATTGAAAATAGTCATTTGGGAACTTTTCAATCAGCAATTGCATTTGAATTAAGTTGGTGTAGCCTAATCCACTTATTGATCTTGAAAATGTAATGAATTTATTACTGTTATTAAAAATAAATGTGTAGAGAAAAAAACTCACGTTGCAGGTTCTTGTTCTCACGCTTCATGGTCTCCAGGTGGTCCAGAGACTCCTCATAGGAATTCTTCATCTTAAACATCTCAGTGCTGAGAGATCGAGCCTCTTTCTGAGCTCCTTCCAGCTCTGCCTGTCCCTCTTCATATTTCTGCTTCCAGTCTGCCAAGACCTGCACACCATTTGTAATGAAATGTGTCATTTACCTCCACTTTAAGGACCTGCACACCATTTGTAATGACATGTGTCATTTACCTCCACTTTAAGGACCTGCACACCATTTGTAATGACATCTCATTTACCCCACTTTAAGGAGGAATATTTAGTTTTAAAATGATGAATGTCAAAGCACCTTATCAAAGTTCCTCTGTTTCTTGTCAAGGTTGGCAGCCAAACCATTGGCCCTCTCCACATCAATCATGAGGTCTTCCACTTCACCCTGGAGTCTCTGTTTGGTTTTCTCCAGAGAGGCGCACTTGGAATTCACAGCCTCGATTTGCTCCTCAGCTTCCTGAAGACGCTGAGCGAGCTTCTTCCTGTTGGTCGGTTTTGAATGGAATCAAATTATATTGTGGGCAGTATTTTGTATAGTGAGTGGTGCCTGATAGTGTAAAACATTGGTTCCCCCCAGGGGTACTTGGGAGGATGGGTGTTCCAGGGGGTCCACAGCAAAATGTATTAATACAACATCTCAATCATTTTAACCACTTTATCTATTTATACGTTGGCTGTTGAAAAATAGCAGATATTCAAGCTCACAACGTGTGAATTCCTGCTATTTTGATCATTATTGAAAAATCTTGAAAGTGTTTGAAAAATGTAGAATCATCTTTTCTGCTGGGGGGTCCGTAGCACAAAAAGGGGGGTCCGCAGCCAAATATCAATCTGTGGGTCCTTGTCACAAAAAGGTTTTTAGAACCACTGGTGTAAAACAATCACTTACTTAGCTTCCTCCAGCTCCTCAGTGCGTTGGACAGCATCAGTCTCATACTTGCTCCTCCACTGACACACCTCAGCGTTGGCCTTGGACATTCCACGCTGCAGTTCAGCCTTGGCCTCCTGTTCCTCCTCAAACTGCTCCCTCAGAAGGTCACAGTCATGGCGAGCTGATTGCACACCATGAGCAAGGGCATTCTTTGCCTGTCAAAAGAAAACAATGCTAAAATAATGTCAGCTGGTTAAAATGACAAAAAGATACACATTAGGACTATTTGTAAAAAAAATCTTACAAAAAAAAAAGCTGTTCCTTACAATTACAATTTAGGCATTTAGCAGACACTCCAATCCAGAGTGACTCAATACATCAAAGGCATAGAAATGGTCATCTAGGATCATACTGTAGGTAAACTAAGAACCTATCATCAGTATAATATACAAAAAAAAAAGGTTAGAAATTGTAATATTTGTTTGAAACATTTTTAACACGTTCACATACATCTTTGTTGAATACGTATCCCTTAAATTCCTGGGATAATTGCCGATAAAAGCACTATCTCTAATTAGGAAATTTGCTGAGGTACGACAAACCATGTAGGCAAAGTAGACTTTACGGTGAACATTTACCGTTTTCTGTCAACAGTCTTGCTCTCTGAGCTGAAACATCATTTATATGGCGAACATTCTCATCACTCTTGGCCTTGATTTCACCAAGTTGGTCCTCAAGGGTGCGGCACATCTTCTCAAGATTTCCCTGTTAATTAACATTGGGACATATTCAATCTATGAAGTAACCTACCTGTATGATCATTGTTTCAGAATTTTCATGTCGATTCATTGTTTGTTACATGAAATGGAAAAGTAAGTCCATATTACACTTTAATAAAGAAAATCAGTCAATCATTCAATCAATCAATGTATTCCCTAATTTCTGGAGGTTTTGGTTCATTGAACCAAGTATTTTGTATTACCTTTGCCTTAGCGACAGCTTCCATGTTGCTGGACAGGTCGTCGATCTCCATCTTGTATTCGCTCTTCTCCTTCTCCAGTTTCTGCTTGACTCTCTGGAGGTTATCGATCTGTTCACCCAGTTCAGCCACGCTGTCGGCCTGTTTCTTACGGAGGCCAGAGGCGGTGGCCTCATGCTGCAGGGTGGACTCTTCAAGGTCACGACGCAGCTTCTGGAACTCAGCCTCACGCTTCTTGTTCATCTCGATCTGAGAGGCGGTGGCTCCACCAGCCTCCTCCAGCCTCTCACTGATCTCTTCAAGTTCCCTGGAGAGGTCAGCTCTCTGCTTCTCAACCTTGGCACGAGCAGCACGCTCTGCCTCGATCTCTTCCTCCAGTTCTTCAATACGAGCCTTTCAAATATATGATTTTAGATTAACATATTAAAATCCTTCTACACTACAAGTACTTATTATTAAGGATTTTACAGACAGGGACAAATAAATACCTGTAGTTCTTTGATCTTCTTCTGCAGCTGGGCCCCCAAAGATTGTTCATCCTCAATCTTACTCAGAAGTTGGCTTGTTTCAAAGTCCTTCCTGTGGAGCACAGTACATCATATTTTAGTGTCAATCTGCATGTATAGACTTGTATCCATGGCATTTAATATTGTTTATTCATTATTATTATTATTATTAGGCAAATTATGAATTAATTATTCATATTCTGGTCCACATTACTTCTTTATTTTCTCATCAGACTGCTGCTTGTCATTCTCCAGGTCCATGATAGATTCCTGGGTCAGTTTCAGATCACCCTCAAGCTTTCTCTTGGCTCTCTCCAGGTCCATGCGGAGCTTCTTCTCTTGCTCTAGAGAACCCTCCAACTACACATAATAGTATTATTGTTCTTATTATTCATTAACAACAATAAACATTAAGTCTGTGTTCACATCTATGAACTCACATCGTCGACTTGCTGTTCCAGCTTGGTCTTGGCCTTGGTCAGAGTGTTGACTTTGTCTTCCTCTGCCTGCAGGTCATCCAGGGTCTGCTGATGTGCCTCTTGGAGGGCTTTCTTCTCCTTGGTCAGTTTAGCAAGTCCTTCATCCTGAGTGGCCATCTCCTCAGTCAGGTTCTTCACCTAAATGAACCCAACATAGACAGTGTTAATAAGTCCTTCATCCTGAGAGGCCATCTCCTCATTCAGGTTCTTCACTAATTAAGAAGAACAGAACTTGTTTTCATGGAATAGATCATTATTACACTCAGTCTCTGTCGGGTGGAAACCTCATTATGTACAAAACAGTTACTTTTAAAGATTCACATCCAAATATTGCAAAAGTAGCAGATCGACAAGCTTGTATAGATCCGCTACTTTTGATGCTTTTGTGTGACGCTGTAGTATGAAGTTCAAAATATGGAGATAGGAGGTTTCTCCCCGACAACGACGACTACTAACCCCAGAGAGTTTATGATCACGAACCTTGTTTTCAGTGGCATGTTTCTCCTTCTCCACTTTGGCCAAGGTGAGCTCCAGGTCATCAATGTCCTTCTTGAGTTCAGAGCATTCGTCTTCCAGCTTCCTCTTCTTGGCGGTCAGTTCCGCGTTGATCTCCTCCTCGTCCTCCAGTCGCTCCGTCGTCTCTTTGACCTTTGCCTCCAACTGGATCTTACTTTTAATAAGACCCTCACATCTCTCCTCAGCATCATTCAATGCTTCATCTCCCTGGTTGTCAATGAAAAAGATAAGTGAGGGAACTTGTTACAGCATTTGTTCTGGGTGAGATATATGAGATTTGTTTTGCAGCTGCATCCTG